>NC_073361.2:6611250-6936875 GCF_027580225.2 Misgurnus anguillicaudatus | reverse complement strand
GGATTTTTACAATAAATAACCTTTTTGCACATGGATTCATTTCTCATCAGCCATACCGGAATCCAGCAAAGGTTAGTAATTTCCCACCAGCATCATGAAGCCTGTAGTTGCACTGCTTGGACTACGACAGAACCATAGAGCCATTGAGGATTACGTCAAGGACTTTTTGGAGTTAAGTGATCAGGTACATTTTGATGAGGACACGTTGAAACCTATTTTTTACAATGCTCTGGACAAACATTTATGCTTGTGTATGCCACGCAATATGTCTGTCTGGTCTCTGGAACGTTTCGTTGATTTTGCTCTTTTGTTGAGTGGTTCTTCCTTCACCGTGGGTGCTGTAGCTGAGGAGCACTGCAGCTCAACTGCAACCACCTCACAAAAGCCAGCAAAAGCCATGCCTGTTCTGCTTAAACCGGTCCAAGCCATGCCTGTTCCCAAAATGGCTGCCACCATGCCTGCTTCTGCAAAAGTTTTTGAGGTGGCTACCACCATTCAGGCACCTGAGATCCATAGAGCCATCGTCACCACCACACCTGCACCTATGAGGGCCGTTATTAACCCTGCACCTGCCATAAAGATTGCCTTCATACCTGCACCTGAGCCAAGACCCAAGATGGTCGTCACGCCTGAACCTAATGCTACCGAGGTATGTCCCATTCAAAGTATACTTCCTGTGGTGTGTGTGGTCTGCCTTCTGTTCTCTTGTTCCCTGTGTTCCTCAAGACCCTGAATCCCTTGGCTTGCCTGAACCGCCTGAATCTCTTGGCTTGCTTGAACCGCCTGAATCCCCTGGCTTGCCTGAACCGCCTGAATCCCCTGGCTTGCCTGGTCCACCCCGAGTCGCCGGGTCCGCCCTGAATCCGCCCGAGTCCCCGGATTTTGTTTGCCTGAGTCGCCTGATTCACCATCAAGACTATCGCCACCCTGGTCAACAGAAGCTTCCCCAAGTTTTTTTTGGGGGGGTAGTACCTGGACACAGGAAGGAGGCAGAGGACACCGAGGTGGAGGCCGAGGTGTACTCTGATCCTTGCTCTCCTTATGATCCAGGTCTATTCCTGCCCCATGACCAAAGTCCATGTTTGCCCCTTGATCTTGCTTCACATCTACCCCTTGATCTTGCTTCACGTCTACCCCTTGATCTTGCTTCACGTCTACCCCTTGATCTTGCTTCACGTCTGCCCCTCGACCCAGGTCCAAGCCTGCCCCTCGACCCAGGACCACGCCTGCCCCTCGACCCAGGACCACACCTGCCCCATGACCCAGGACCACGCCTGCCCCACGACCCTGGGCCATCCTGGCCACATGACCCAGGACCTCCTCTGTCCTATGGACTGCCCTGCCTTAGCCAAGAGGTCCTGGCCCGCCCATCCACCCACCATTGGACATTGTATTATTTGTGTTGGGCTCCAGGAGTTGCCCTTAAAGGGGGGGGTCTGTAAGGTTTTGTTCTGTGTTTTCTTGTGTTCTGGTTGTGTCTTGTGTTTTGGACTTTTATTTTGACATCCTGTTCTGTTCTGGCTCTTATTTTGAAATATTATCATGTCACACTTCACTTCCCACTTCCTGTTTGTTTTGTATAAAGCCACCTCAGTCCTGTTAGTCATCGCTGATTATTACATACGTAAGCCCAGCCTGTTATCTGCAACCTTTTATCTGTTACCTGTTTCTGTATCTGCCTGTGTTTGACCCATGCCTGTTTTGGATTTTGTGATTTCTACTCTGTCTGCCCTGACCTATTGCCTGTTTTTGGATATTGATTGTAGATTTGTTTGTTGGCCCTTTTTGAGATTTTTACAATAAATAACCTTTTTGCACATTGATTCATTTCTCATTCACTTTCATTAAAGCAACCCGTCAGTCATCCAAGATGTTTGTCTTTCTTTGTACAGTCAACAAGAAATCATTCCAGGAAATCATTCCAGGATTTTTCTCAATTTAATAGACTTTATTGGACCTCAACTGTTCACTGTTTTAGTGCAGTTTCAATGCATCATCAAAGGACTCTAAACAATCCCAACCGAGGCATAAGGGTCTTATCTACGGATACGATCGTAGTTTTCGGCAAGAAAAACAATGTACTTAGGAACTACAACTTTTGTATTTACTTTACAGCTGTAGAAAATAGTAATAGTCACAAAATGTCTTCAACCAAAAAGTAATGGTGAGATGTAATAATCTCTACCTCTATGGGGCAGTTTCTCTGACAGGGTTTGTCCTAGTCCCAGAATAAAATGTATGTTTACGCAGCCTTCATTTAAAAACATTTTGCACTGACATATCTTTAAAAAATGTAGTGCCACTGTTTCGTGTCAAGATGCACACAATTCAAGTTTTTTTTTTTGTAAGGGTTGTGTGTAAAAACGACTTAAATGTCCTTACTAAAGCCTAGTCTTGGAAACCGCCACTTGCAGTTTGACCTTCACATACTTTCCTCTACTGGCATTCCTTAGGTTGCTTCAAACATGAAACTATCTGGATGTAAACCGGAGGACAAAAGATCATTTAGACAACTAAATTATGTTACTTCCTTCTATTGTTCATCCATAAATTTCTTACTTTTTTGTCCCGTAGCATCAAAAAAAGCAAAACAACTCTATGCACAAAAATCAATAATTACAGACAGCAGAGACACACGGAGCCTGTGGCAAGCCATTCAGACTGTCTCTGACTACAACCCCCTGCTACAGGCCTGTGATGACAACACATCTCTCCCAGATGTACTCAATCAGTTCTATTTACGGTTTAAAATGCAGAAAAAGTGCTCTGTCCGACTCCTGCCTAAGTTTGGAAGACCCTATTGAGGATTAACCCACGCAAGTCTGCAGATCCTAACAACATATCTGGCCATGTACTGAGAGACTGTGCTGTACAGCTGACAGATGTCCTAACATCTTTATAGTGGGCTTAAACTTCTGCGTTGATTGTACGGAATAGCTTATGCAGAGACGTGAGCCCTATGAGAAAGCCTGGGAAGAGCGGATAGTAATGAATATGCGATAGGGGCCCCCGGCTGTCAGTCAAAGTCTTCCAGTCGGGTCCTGATTGGTCTGGCAACACTTACCCTGCTTACTGATAGTTACGCCCCTGCCCATGCATTAGCCTCTGAACCTCTCCCAAAATTTAACAATGCTACGGTGACTGCAAGTGCTGTGATTCGTCTGCTAAAACCCCTCCCTTAGGCCAAAAAGATCTGCATTGCATTTCCTCGCACACATTTAAAAACAATGATTGACTAAGTAGAGGAGCTATATTTAACAACTAAGATTGCAACAAAAGTCTGTTTACCTCCATTACTGCTGATGTTTCTCCAAAATGTACAAGATCCACTTCTTCTTCGGCTTTTTGTCTTGGTAATGTAATATGCCCGTAGACACTGCATGTGTAATGGACATTGAGGCGAACAATAACTCAGAAGTATAAAAGAAAACTGCCTTGTAGCCTATGGTGTACAGGCTACTGCGTAGGTCCTATGCAAATCGCACATAGCACCTTGCTGAGTCAGGCTGTCATCCCCACATGTCTTAAGTCCACAATTATCACACTGGTTCCAAAGAAGTTACCTGTGTTGTATCTGAAGGACTACTGTCCCATAGCACTTACTCCAATCATGATGAAGTGCTTTGAGAGGTCAGTCATACAACACATCAAAAAATATTTGCCCAACACACTCGACCCGGTCCAATTTGCATAACATCCAAACCACTCTACAGACGATGCATATTCCCCCACTCTCCACTGTAACGGTAATAATATCACAGGAAGCAGTCACAGGAATATAAACACAGGTTTATTAAAACACTGGATATAAAGACACGGAACAGGAACAAACACAGAGTCCAGATGATGGTAATGGTAACGAAGGACTACGGTGGTGAGTGGGTGCTGGTGGTTGCTGGTGACGTTGGTGGAGTAGGTCTGTGGTGATAAATCCAAGTATGAAGACTGGAACATCCAACACAAAGACGACACGCGACACAATCCAACACGCTACAAAAACACAGTCCAGACGAAACAGAGACCAACATAAGAGCAAGGATGTGGCAGAGAACAGAGAGTCAAGTTGAGTATTTATGGAGTGGATGTAAAGATGATCAGCTGAGTGAGACAATCAACACAGGAGAAGGGAATTGGGATAACGAGCACATGACATCACAGTTGAGTAAACACCACACACGAGACACAGAGGAAACAGTGTGTTTGCCTACCGTGACATCCACCCGGCTCTTACACACATAGAAAATAAAGATTCCTATGTTAGAATGCTGTTCATTGACTTCAGCTCAGCATTCAACACAATAATCCTACAACAGCCCTACTGAAAAATCCAGCTAAAACCAGCATAAGCTGGTAGCTGGTTTTAGCTGGTTTTAGCTGGTTTAAGGTGGTTTATGCTGGTCCTCCCAGCCTGACAAAGCTGGTCATGCTGGTGGGCCAGCTGGTATTCCAGCATGACCAGCTAAGTCCAGCTAGACCAGCTTAAAATGTGACCAAAACACACCTAGACCAGCTTGCTACACCAGCAAAACCAGCTTTCTACACCAGCAAAACCAGCTAAAACCAAGCTGGGGACCAGCTAAAACCAGCTCACCAGCTTATGCTGGTCTTAGCTGGATTTTTCAGTAGGGAGATCATCAACAAATTAAACACTTCCCCCTGAATCACTCTGTGTCAGCCACAACACCTCGAGCACTACCACACAGAGCACAGGTGCCCCACGAGGCTGTGTTCTCAGCCCATTGCTCTTTACACTGCTGACCCACGATTGCACTGCCACATTTAGCTTTAACCACATCATCAAGTTTACTGATGACACAACTATGGTATGCCTTATCAGCAAAAATGTTGAAATACACTACAGAGAGGAAGCGGCACAGCTGGCTAAATAATGTGGCACTAACAACCTGTCCCTAAATGTGGGGAAGACAAAGGAGTTTGTGATGGACAACAATGGGCAGCTTGTCTGTGTTTAAAGTCAACAGCACTAAATTCCTGGGGGTGCACATTACAGAGAATCTCACCTGGACCACCAACATCACGTTATTCTCAAAAAAGCCCCAACAGCGCATACACTTCTCTGTTGGCTGAAAAGACCAAGTCTCCCTCCACCAGAGAAACATCAAGAGTGTGCTGACCAGCTGCCTCACTATCTGGTATGGGAACTGTAATGAGGCAGATTGCAAGACTTTCCAACGAACAGTGAATACAGTGGAAAACATCATTCCCTCCTTCCTGGACATTTTCCTTACACAATGCTTCAGGAAAGCCAACAGTATTGTGAAAGACCCACACCTATCCCTCCCACAGTCTCTTCCGTCTCTTGCCATCAGAGAGCCCTCAACTTAAATCACCCCACCTCCCTCTAAAACCCCCATACAGACCCCTACTCTATGAAACTGGAAACATATTTTTCCACCAACACACTACCTTACACACCACACCATGTAAAATGGTCTACAACTTTTATGTGCAATTCTGCAGTAGCGCCTCACTGCAGAACACGACATCCAGGGTGCGGGGTTGGATTCAGATCCAGGGGCGGAGCTGGATCCAGATCCAGAGATCCCATTGGTCGGCAGTTTTACCATAAGACACGTCATACACGTGTTACTGCATTACCATTTCCGCATTAAGTCGTAACTAAATTAAGTTATTCTTTTGACATAAAAACAAACTTTACTTATGACTACAATAAAAGTAGTGCCTTTAGAGTGAAATTTAAGTTTTTTTTTGCTATAATGTTTTGGAGTGAAACATTTCGGGTAAGCCTACTACGAGTAATCTTAACACATGCAGTTTAAGACCTATGAATGGAATAAATGAATAAATATGCAATAAATATGCATAATTATTAAAATATATAGGCTATGGCATGTTGTTTAGAAATTAATGAATTGAATGTTTATCTTGTATGGACTTTGAACTTGTTTTATAGCGTCTTTGCTTTCAGCCATTAGGAAACAGGTTTCCCTCGTAGATAAAATATATATTTTTTATATATTTACTCGTATAGGAATAGCTGTGTAATAAGTGGATTAATGCACAAATAAATCCCTTCAGTGATATCACACTGTCGGGAACGTGTTACACCTAACTGTGATACTTTCTAAATTATGAATCTTTCTCGACTATATTATTAATCAAACGTACACTTAAATTGATTAGAGCAAACGTTGACGACCACAGGTTGCAACTAATTGCGGGCTGCAACAACGCAAATATACTGGTTCATTTGGCGGAACAAACTATATATAGTGGGAGGAGTTGGATCTAGATCCAACCCCGCCCCCTGGATGTTGTGTTCTGCAGTGAGGACCATCTCCAATTCTGAGTGCGTTACACAAAGGTGAGTGGGCCATATCACACTTTCTATGTACTCTTTCTATGTGCACTAGACACTTTCAAAAACAAGACGCTACTAAGACTCATTAAGATATATATGGTTACATGCTCACGCATTTGCATAGTTTTTATAATCTGTTAAGTTTATAGGTAACTATTTATATTTAGTATATTATAGGTCCATACCTGTTTTACTTCTTTGTTGTACTGTATGTCTAAATATGTAGTACCGTGGTCTTGTGAGGCACAACATTTCATTCCACTGTATGTCCCCATGTGTAGCGCAATGACAATAAAGCTCAACTTGACTTGACTAGAGAAGAACCTTTTTAACACAAAGAACCTTTTATGAAACAGAAAAGTTCTTCAGATGTTAAAGGTTCTTTATAGAACCATTTAGATAAAAAGGTGGCATTCTACTATGGCATCGTTAAGCACATTTATTTTTAACAGTGTGCTTGTTCAAATCCCTGTGCCTTAAATAAAAACACCACAAATATCTTGCATTACATTTTAATTCAAATACAATCAAATCAGTGCAATTTAATGAAAAACTGGAAGAGTAAATGTTAAAATTCATAGAGAGGGGCCGCAACCTTTTTCAGAGCTCCTAGAAATGTAATGATTATAATGGGTGAAGTCAAGTAGAAGAAAGTGTTGAATGAATACGTTGGGGACTGTCATAAGCTTTCCAAAGCAATTTGAAGAAACTGCTATCGATCCCTTTTTGTCCTCAGCTCAAAAAAATCATCCACTCATTTCTCCTTCTCTTCCACCAGTAACACCTTGTGAGTCATTTGCTCATCTAGCACACATCCTCTCCTCAGCAGTTCAAATGTTGAGAAAATCTGAAGGAAAGAATGAGACTGACTCAACTGTAATTGGTGACATCAAGGTACAGCTGCAAATCATGTCCTTCCAAACCCATAAGATGTTTCTATAGAACACAATCAGGCCTGTCAATCTCTAAAAGAGCAAGGACTACACATTGTTCATACGACTTGTGCTACATTACTAAATTTGTGAAGACACAGAACAACTTAGTGTGTGGAACAGTTTCACTGGCATTCATGTATTTTTGAGTCCCACATTAAGTGTCCCACTTGTTGGCAATTCATCCTATATGTTTGCATAGGATATAATCTTCTTTCCACTCCAACTATTTAAAACTGTTGCAGGTATGATGTTTGGTGACAGATGGGTGGCAGCTCAGCGGACTGTGTCCGAGGAGTCAATTTAACTTCCTAGGACCCATGCTTTTTGAGATTTCTTCCAGCTATTTGGGGTTAGAAAGAGCCAATAAATATAAACCCAAATATTTTTCTTTGAACATGAAGCAGTGTAATTGTCCATGTTTGTGTACAACATTTTTCAGTTACACAAAATGAAGTATTATGGTGCAAACAACAAAAAAAATGTGATGTCCACATATGTAGAATTGTATAGAATTCTGTTTCAAAATGTAGAGGATTTCAATCTTTTATTTACATAGTAGCACCTGAACGCTATGCAATTTCCAGTGGGACTGTTTTCTGTTTATGTTTTTAATTTTATAAATATGTGGTCAACCCAGTTAATCTTTGAAATGTCCAGCATAAGTAGTAACAAATATCAAAAACATGACTTTGGTATACAATAAATGCAATGGGATTGACAATTGAAACTTAAAAAATAAATAAATGTTATGTTATGTTCTTCACACAAAAGCAGACTGGTTTTTTTTAGATTTGAAATCAGTACCATACTCCCTGCTGAAAAAAACAGCATACCAGCATATGGTGTGTTTTGGTGCTCGTTTGCTAGTGAACACCAGCTAAACCAGCATCAAACCAGCATCAGCACCAGCATTATCACCAGCTAAACCAGCATCAAACCAGCATTAGCACCAGCTAAACCAGCATTAGCACCAGCATCCCATGCCGGTCATACCAGCAAGACCAGCATATGTTGTGTTTTGGTGCTGGTATGCTGGTTACCACCAGCTAAACCAGGATCAAACCAGCATAGAACAGCATAATTCCCATGCTGGTCCATGCTGGTTTGATGCTGTTTTTTTTCAGCAAGGCTGAGCTGTATATGGACCACTTGTATTTCAAGGTGTTTAAGGGTGTTTTTACATCTGTAATTCTATTAAATTGGTCAAGACCAAAAGCAAAAAATGATACATTGTAACTTTTTTAGCCGTTTTGGTTTCTTTTCACACCACACTGATTGTACTGATCCGCACCAGTTGAAACAAACCAAAATTCAGTCATGTGATAAGATCCACATCACTAATTGGCCACATGTATTTGGACGTATTTCCTTAACTGCTTCTCGATTGGCCAGAGTCGACGTGCACCAAATTTCAACGGAACCCCGGAAGTAAACAAAATGAAGGAAAATACAGCAGACACCATGGACAGACGGCTGCGCGCTGTAATTATGTCTCTGTGGTTGTTATACATAGTTTGTATACAGCACTCTAGACAAACCGTTCATTTTCAGAATGAATCGTGGATGTGGCTTGAAAACAAATTTTTAATGCACTACATACAGTGAAGACACCAAATTTCTGAGACTCTGCCCGCACCTCCAGGTATGTCCGTGATCTGTCATTTTGCTATATTGCTAATATAAATTGCCAACAAACACTTCCTCATCCGATAATGGACTGCACAGCTGACTATGGCAGCTGGTTCATCCAAAATGCTCAGTACTTTTGCAGTTAGGTCGGTTAGATCTCGGATCGTGTTCTCACCACAAACAAACCGCTCTAGAGTTTGTTTGAAAGCGTACCAGATCGGTTCGCTTGTTTGGTCCGCTTTTGGTCCACACCAGAGTTCTCACCTGCCCAAACGAACCGCAGCAACTTAGCAATCGAACTCTGGTACGATTGAACCGAACTGCACAGGCAGGTGTGAAAGCACCCTAAAAAATTTTTGTTGAAAAGTGCTACTTTGGTCCAATGTGCCACACAGCATGACTTGCTTAATCCGAAAAAAATTGGATTGTCACTCATAAACCGATCAAAATAAGATCAAATATATAGATCATTTAAGCAATGTTCCTCACAACAATATTCTTTATTTTTCCATGCTTAAGATTTTAATAGTTGCCATGAGGCTTTGGTGAGATTTATCAGAGGTAAACAGATACTGGCCCTCAAGCTATGAGTGAACGTGTCGTGCATTACACCAACTGACAAGCAGTAAACGTGTGTGCTTCTCTCTGCAGACTCATACAGGATATAATATTTATTTTTGTTTACAGATTTTCTTCCATTTACCAACATTTAAATTCATGACTGCCGTTGTTTGGTTTAATTTGCAAAGTGTTTTCCGTCCGTTTTTTGTTAATGTTGTATTTCTGCACAAAAATTGCATTTTGAATAAACATACGCTAATTGGAGGAAATTGTTTTGTAAAATTGGTAATGACGCATTTGTCCTCCTCTTCTGAATATTTTGGTCACAGATAAGCATGTAATCTTATGAGATGCGCACCCTCGGATTCTGGTCCTTTGATGTTTTTTATCAGCCTCCCTTGAACACACTTAAACGCTTAGAATCCAGCCAGAAAGCAGATGTAATAGAACCTTTCCTCTCGCTCTGAGGAAATTGTCAACAAAAGTTATATGCTTTCCCACAGCTGGCTGACAAAGAAAAAAAGAGATGACTAAGTGAAGGTAGAAGTTTCTTAACTTGCATGGGTTGTACCTTATTTATTATTTTGTTTTGTTTTATTTTTGCAGCACAGATGAAGGGAAATCAAATGTAATTGTACCTATAATGGACTGTGGTCACATCTTATCGCTCTGTTAATCCATTTATGATGTTCAGAACCATTATATAAATAAAACATATAGAATACAGTGGTTTTTGAGCTTTGTGTCCTTTGGTATATAATCTACAAATGGCACTTTTCCATTGTGTAGTACCCCACGGTTTGGTTTGG
This sequence comes from Misgurnus anguillicaudatus, assembly GCF_027580225.2. NCBI lineage: Eukaryota > Metazoa > Chordata > Actinopteri > Cypriniformes > Cobitidae > Misgurnus > Misgurnus anguillicaudatus. The sequence goes on along the minus strand of NC_073361.2, from coordinate 6,926,598 downwards.
GTCGGGTCAGCTTACTTTTGGGAGCTTTTCCACTGGGTGCAATCCGCAGTACCCGATACATTTTTTAGTACCACCTCAGTTGGAGTTCCAAGCGACCCGAACTGATACCAAAACGTGATGTGAAAACACTGTAGATCACTGATTGGTTTGAGAGAATCGTCACTACCAGCGTCATCACTATTATGTAAAAGATTAGCTTTACCTTCATGCTAGCTTGCGCTGTCCCAAGCAAACATGTTGTCATCTGTGCTTTGTTGTAAGTTCCCAAACTCCCTTTTAGCGATGAAAAACATCCACAGGTTGAGAATAAGGAACACCATAACAGTTTTTTTCCAGACTTGCAGTTTGTGGCAGCACATTCGTGACCACACGTCTGTATATGCTTAAATGCAACTTCAATGAGGCTCTGCGGAGTGCGTCAACTGACGCCACGGGTTTTTGTACAGAAACATATGAGACAGAGGTTGTGATAAACGTAATGTGCAAACATCTATTTGTGATGGTCAATTTTAATTTTGTGGCAGACTGACAATAAATGAATGTATGGGAATGTACAACGACGCTCTCACTTGTATGATGTCACAGCAGTAGGAAGCGCAAATATAATGACACGACTATAATCCTTCCCACTCTGAAGTGTTACTAAACTCAATGGAAAAGCTAACCAAGCCAAAGTGAGGTGACTTGACTCAAACCAAACCGTGGGGTACTATGCAATGGAAAAGCGCCATAAGTTACATTACTGTCCACTGCACACATGAGCTTGTAATGCTTTACATAGACTGAATGCGTAATGAACATGTGTTAGGGACTGACATGAAAGAGAAGAAATTGTTAAATTGTCCTAATGTGAAAGACGTTAAATTAGAGGATATACAATAACAATAATGCCTTTAATTGCTGCCCAAGTAGACAGCTTAGTATTTTTTGGAACAGAGCCATACACTTTTTCCTGTTGTCAGCTGCGACCTCTCTCTTTCTGTCTCTGTCTCTCTCCTTCTGATGATGTGTCTTGTTTCACAGTGACTGCTCGCACACATTTGGATTACAAATCTCCCAAGGTTTGTTTTCGCCACTTTATACTCTCTCCCCTTCCTGGCATTTATTTCCTCCTACACATTAGTATTCGCAAAAAGCCTCTTATCCACTGTGTTCCCCCATCATTCCCCCCAGATGCTTGATTCATTCTAAAGTTCATCATGACTTCAAATAAGGTCCGTCTGTCACTCTCGGTCAGGGTTGGGGCCTCCCAGTGGCCTTCGCTCTGGATGTGCCCAGTGGAGGGGTCTCAGAGGGGGTGGGAGCAAGGCTCTGTAACCCCGCCTCCTACTGGGACTGCAGATGACTGACAGGGAGTTCACAGTGTTGCCACAAAGAGTCAGTTAGGCCTGCTGCCAAAAATCTCTAATGTAAACTGAGCCACAGATCAGTATGACCGACAACTGTTGAGTGAGAATAAACAGAAAAGGTGAGAAAATGGGAGAAATGAAGATAAAGTGGAAACTGTCTTTTTACTGACAGAAATGTAACAGTTGATTAATAATCAAGGACTTTGCTGCCGTAACATTGCTGCAGGAGGCGCAATGATATTATGTAGTGCCCGAAAATAGTCCCCTGCCAATGAAAGTTACTAAATTTATTAATGGTTAATAAATTTATATAAATTTATTAATTAACACTATTAGTTCATAAAAGAAGTGATGATGGAATTAATCCACAATTACATATTTAATTAATAACAATTCATATATGTGTCATGGGCTTGCCAGATCTTTTGTACTAGACTCAGGTCTGAGTGTATCTGGCAAGACCATGACAGTACTATGTTCTGTGTGGGAGCATGTGGAGGCATATAGTTGTGTGGCTTCCATGTGTTCCCAGTGTTTTGTGGCTGTCATGGTCTTGGCTGACCTTGGGTATTATCCAGGTTAGATGTTAGAGGGCAAGGCCATGGCAGCATTGTGTTTACGTGGGAACACGTGTGTTTTCACATCATGTATGTGTGACACGTGTTCCCAGTGTCTCGTCACTTTTACCCTACTCCCTTATGTACTCGTGTCTTACGTGATTAATTATGTTCACCTGTTCCCCATTGATGTGCTGTCTATTTAATGCCCTCGTGTTCACTGTGTGGTGTGCGTGCGTTGTTGAATTTCAGTATTCATGTTCTCCGTGTGCCTGAGTTCTGTTCTAGTGTTTTGTGTTCCATCACAGTATTATTTCATCCTCTGTTTTACCCCCACGTGGGTTTGTTTTGTTCTGTTTTATTAAAATACATAGTTATATTTTCTTACATCTCTTGCGTTTGGGTTCATCCTTTGTTTTCCACTTTCCGGTATTATACCGATCGTGACATAACGCACGCACCCATGTTCTCCGGCAGCCGCCTGGTGATACGAGGAAGGGGTTCCCGTCCTGCATACGAGTCGGGTTACGAGTTCTATGACCCGCTCGTATGCGAACCTGAAGCTAACACCAGGCGGAGACCAGTCGGATCTGCCGGATCCCGTCCGACTCCGTCCAGTCCGAGGGGCATCATGACCGGGGCTGTCAGACTGGGGAGGTCGCCTCCCGTCACCGGAGTTCTCGCCCGTACCAGATAGCCGTCCAGTACTCCCAGCCTCCAGATGGAGGAGGAAGAGGACGAAGGGGGCGTTGGAGCAGCAGCTGCTACCGGCGCAGCCGGAGACTCGTCGCCCGCCGGCGCAGCCGGAGACTCGTCACACGCCGGCGCAGCCGGAGACACGTCAGCCGCGGGCGCAGCCGGAGACACGTCAGCCGCGGGCGCAGTCGGAGACATGTCATTCCTCTGCTTTTCAGCAGAATTTTAGGACTCAGTTTCCACATTCTGGACATTCTTTTTCCCCTGTTATTGCCCCACCACCCCTTCATGATGTTTTGTTTTTGTTAAATCACCCCAACCCGTTTGTCACTTATGTTTGTTTGCCATTGTTATTTATTGTTATTTTATCATGGTTGTATTCTGTTGTGCAGTCTCTCGTTCCTCGTGTTTAATGTTTTTGTTTGTTTTTGTTTTGTGACGTCTGGTATCCGTCGTTAAAGAAGGGGGTACTGTCATGGGCTTGCCAGATCTTTTGTACTAGACTCAGGTCTGAGTGTATCTGGCAAGACCATGACAGTACTATGTTCTGTGTGGGAGCATGTGGAGGCATATAGTTGTGTGGCTTCCATGTGTTCCTAGTGTTTTGTGGCTGTCATGGTCTTGCCTGACCTTGGGTATTATCCAGGTTAGATGTTAGAGGGCAAGGCCATGGCAGCATTGTGTTTACGTGGTAACAAGTGTGTTTTCACATTATGTATGTGTGACACGTGTTCCCAGTGTCTCGTCACTTTTACCCTACTCCCTTATGTACTCGTGTCTTACGTGATTAATTATGTTCACCTGTTCCCCATTGATGTGCTGTCTATTTAATGCCCTCGTGTTCTCTGTGTGGTGTGCGTGCGTTGTTGACTTTCAGTGTTCATGTTCTCCGTGTGCCTGAGTTCTGTTCTAGTGTTTTGTGTTCCATCACAGTATTATTTCATCCTCTGTTTTACCCCCACGTGGGTTTGTTTTGTTCTGTTTTATTAAAATACATAGTTATATTTTCTTACATCTCTTGCGTTTGGGTTCATCCTTTGTTTTCCACTTTCCGGTATTATACCGATCGTGACAATATGAACTTATATATTAATCAGACAGACTCTTCATTAGTTGCTAATGAGGCAATCATTAATGAATAGCTAATGAATAGCTTAGATAATCATTAGTAATACATTAATTCAGTATTATCTGTGCATTAGTTAAGCATGAATTCATGATTATTAGTGCACCCTTATTGTAAAGTGTTACCGCGAATTCCTTGATTATTACACCAGAATGAGAGTATAGTTCCTAGCCACATATGCCTAGAAAATAACAACTTTTAATTTTTTGTCGGTCTTAGTACACGATGTAACTACAGAAGAGTCAAGTTTTAAATAGGAAAAATATTGAAACTCTGTGGTTATTTTCAGGGGCGGACTGGCCATCGGGAGTTCCGGGAGCAATCCCGAACGGCCGGTCCATTTCAGGCCGAACCGGCCGGAGGTCAAAAAGTTTTTTTTTTTTAATGCCTAACCAGGCGCTCAGCTGCAGCGGAACGCTGTGTCTGTTTCAGACCGGGCCAAACCAATTCTTCAAATCTTGAGGGGGGATAAGAGCGGCCCCTCCCAACTTGGACTGATCCTCGTTTTTCTCACATCCGATTGGCTCAAAGGCGCCGATCAAAAGAGGCAGCTAAATGCGCCAAATAACAGACCTTTTTCGCAGTTAAAAGGACGCTGTGGCAGGAAGTGCAGATGAGGAAGGACCAGCAGCATGGACAGGACAGGTGCACAATTAGTGATGCATCTATTATACACTGAAATAATTAATATTTGCATTTAAATATAGGCATATATAAGCGCGAATACAACCCCGAAAGGCTTATCAGGACCCCACGCAAAGCGGAGCTTGAATCAGCCTTACGTGGTTGTATTCGCTATAAGAACCGCCTCGCTCTACATTATCCCGCTTATGAAATTGATGAAATAGCCTGCGTGCACATTTTGGCAACAGAAGTGGTGTTGTTCCCCAGTGGTTTTAACGTGTTAGCAACTCAGTAAGTTTATCAAAACAGTTTCCCATCATCAAAATGTCTGGTAATTGCGTTTGGTTGCACTAATAATATACTTTATATTTGGCGATCTGCTAACGTCTTCTATTCACTCCACTATAGTACACGGATCTGGTAGCTGTGTTGAAAAACTTGATAAAGTCGACTTTTAAATATAACGTTCTCTGTCTGTGTTGCTTCACTGCTGATTCTTGCCATACTTCCATTGCCAACATGCGCGTTCATACGTTTCCACGTCATCATTGTGTTCAAACAGTAAAATGGTCTAAGGAATCCCTGTATGTCTGTATATTAGCTGTTAAGGTCACTGATGGAGAGAGACAGGTTGATGATGACCCTTGCAGTCATATTGATGAGGAAGAGGAAGGAAAGCAGAACAAGAGGAGGAGGAGAATGGAACCAGTACAAAAACAGTGATGGGGCAGTGTGCAGGGCTGGGTAGGCAATCATATTACCCTGCTGGAAATACCAGCAAGACCAGCATATGTTGTGTTTTGGTGCTTTTATGCTGGTGACCACCAGCTAAACCAGCATCAAACCAGCATAGACCAGCATAATTCCCATGCTGGTTTGATGCTGTTTTTTCAGCAGGGTAGGCATTTCAATCAACCAATCAATCAAAGGTTTATTAAGGACACACAAATAGAAAAATACAGCACAATATTACATATTTACATATAGGATAAAATGCAATAGTTCCACTTACTAGATTATAACCTGACTAAAGCACAGATTTAATTAAAAAAAGGAATTATTCTTAGTCATATTTATTACTGATGTTCTTCTCATGCATATGTAGCTGTACAATCAGTAAGCAGAGGCAGGGTCCAGCACAGAGGAAGTGGAGCCAGGGAGAGTTGAAAGTGAGTACGTACACCCACAGGGCTCTATCTTACACCCGGCGCAATGCAGCGCAATGCGCGACGCAAGTGTCTTTCGCTTGTTTCCACCCTAATTTTCACGTTTAGCGCCGCGTTGTTTAAATAGCAAATGCATTTGCGCCCCCTTTGCGCCCATGGGCGTTCTGGTCTGAAAAACGAGGTGTGTTCAGGCGCATTGTTGGCGCGTTGCTATTTTGAGGCAACTAAAATAGACTACGCCATTGACCAACAAAAACCTGGTCTAAAGTCTAAAGTCAATGGCGCAATATGTTTTATGTTATTTAAAGAGCGCATTAGTAATATGCGCCTATAAACGGGAGGACAATGCGGGTTTGCTTATCACAAAGTACATAAATGCGCAGCAGCACAAAAATGCTTTTAAATATGAAAGATTAAAGGATTGAATTTAAGAGATTATTATTGAGTCTCTTGGACATATTTCTAAATGAGGACTGATTATGAGACGTTAGAATGCGCAAAGAGCTGCTTTACCTGCAGCCTGATAAGTAAATAAATGCTTTGCTTTAAACAAATGCGTCTGTTTTTAAATGTTTTTTTAAATGCTACCTCACGGATTTATTGTATATGATGACTCTGTACCTGCGGATATGGCGAGATGAGAAACATTTTTAAGTAATGCTTAAAAAAACTCTTTGCTAAAAAAAACGCTGTCCAAAGTGCTGAAAGGAGAGCCGTTTGTAAATTCTTTATCTCCTGTTTGTTACAAATAAAGTATTTTTAGAGTACAAACCTTATCTTACATACTTGTAAATTATTTTTTGATGATATTGGATAGCCATACATACATTTAAAGCAATTACAAGCCTGCTTTTTACTTCCATGACTAAAAGAAAACGGGTTTTAAAGGTTTTAATAAAAAAATAACAATTTCAATATAAGGGAAAAACAACACAATTATTTAACATTAATCTTAAACTGGGGATCTTCTACCTCCGCTTAGTTTTTCAGTTTACAAAGTCCGTCATCTAAATAGGGATTAGACATAGCGCCAGCGCAACTTGCTTTTAAAGGGAATGAGAGCTGAGACTCTGATTGGTTTACTGCACGTTACGCCCAAAATACTCCCATTACAATAGGACCTACCCTTTTCGACCATGCGCTCGGCGCAAAAACGATTTTTCCCGTCGTTAAATTAGCAAAAGTGGATTCGGACACGCCCATTTAGACGTTGCGCTGTGCGCTTTAGACAATGCGCTTAGATCGTTAAAATAGGGCCCACAATCTCTATTTTATGGGACTGTATTGTAGTTTTGGATTATCTGAGTGTGTATGTGTGAGTATTTGTAACAATTCTATCACTCCAACTGACTGTACACATGACATGCTGGTAGTTAGCAGTATACTGTGACTTATGTGTTCGAGATAAGGGTTTTGCTGACCTGGTTGTGTTTAGTGCAGTGGTGACTTGCTTATACAACCTGAGGAGGCAGGTGTTATCCTAAAGTTTCTTTAAGGTCTTCAGCATAATCTGATTCTCTTCATACCATAAAAACACTACTAGAATTAAATAACTGCAAAAAATCCTGCTCGTGCCCCAAGGGCACTCGCGTAAAAGGCCTCTCCATCTTAAAGTCCCAGACTGAATTTCAGTCCCAGTACGTCCCTGGTTATTTTGTAGCGTGATGCTAATGGTCTAATCAGATTCAATGGATTGTGCTAAGCTATGCTAAAAGTGCTAGCTCCAGACGCGGAGATCAGCTGAATGGATTCCAAAAAGGTAAAAATCAAATGTTTAACTCTAGGGGAGCTGGAAAATGAGCATATTTTCAAAAAAGTGGAGTGTCCCTTTAAGAGCAGTGTCTGGTGCAATTTTTTATTTTAATCGCCCATGCGCATCAGATATATGCACCCCTGTTTATAATAAACACTGCAATATTACAAAAAAAATAAGAATTTTCACTTGTGATTTTACTGAAACTTTAAATAGTATATTCATAGTCTATAACTTTTACACTTTTATTTATCACAAAAGCAACAATGTACTATACACATTTTTAGTAAATTCAGTGTTCTTTCTTTTTAACTGGGAAGATGTAATTTTCTGGTCCCCTATACGGCTGCAGTTTTTCACTGCAGAGTAAAAACGTGTATGAAAACTAAATTTAGTACATAATGTCATTTCGTTTTCCAGTAGTGTCTTGTTTTTATAATAATGTAATACCAAAATACCAAGCAAGTAATTGATTTTTGCAATGGTGTTGTGGGCCTTATCAAACAAGACTCTTAATGTGGATAAGGATTGTATGAACAATTTAATGCTTCAGCAGAATAATTTGCACCCCATTTATCATTGATAAATTGTTTTAGAGTTTTCTAGCTATTAGTAACTTTGGGTAGTTATTAATAACTTCATGACAATGACTGCTAACATTTTTAATAATGACACCAAGGGCTCATTAATTCTTAAAGATATGATGGTTTATTTATTTGCAACTATTCCCTTTTACTGATATTTTAGATTTAAAGAATTGTGATGCCCTGCCGCGATGAAACGGACGCCCCCGCAACCCTTCATCCCTTACGTGCCTGGTTTATCGTGGCCTCATGATGGACTCCCCACAGGGAGTGAAAGAGCGGAGAGATGCCTGCCCAGACAGCTAATGTTATTAGTCTCATTACAGCTCCCCAGGAGCAGTGAGGCGGGGGGGCGGCTGCCTGATGCGCTGTTTATTTCTGATAACATCCTCGCGACTACACTGCTCCAATTACGTTCCTCGTAATGAGCGAGATTATGTCCTCTCAGAGCACGTCTCATTCTGCGTGAGAAACTGTCATGTTTAAGACAGGAACAATCATGAGGTGTTGTTGGAAAACATGGGAGAACTTTGATATGCATGTAAATATCATTTGTTTTGGCAGGTGGGTGGTGTGGCATTGTGCAGGTGCAGCAACAAATCACAGACATTTACCTGGATTTGGGAACATTTTCTGCATCAACAGAATAGTTTATTTAAATAAACTGATAAAGCATGCCATGGTATTTTTTTACCATGCACTGGCAGTGTCTGTAATTAACTTTCTCAAAAAGGATTTGGAAAGTTTTTCTCTCTATTAAACTCGCCTGCGTTTTAAAACTTCTCCTTTGAACACAGTTAAAGCGTAACGGTGAGATAATTCTTTGCTTGCGAGAAATTCACCAATCATCCCACAGAACGAGAAGAAAATGTAAAAATGAAAATGACACGCATTTGTTCAACACCAATTACATTCTCTGATATCAGTCTGAAAATACATAACACTAATTAAAACTGTATGGTTAACCAAAACCCCAGGGCATTCAATTCTGCAACACCCCAAAATCCTTTCCTTTATTGCTGTGCTGTGCCAGTCTAAAAAGGAAGTTTATTTGAAAGTCTAATGCAATGCACTTTGTCTGAAACCTTTCTAAGATAAAGTGCCTGCAATAATTCCATATAAATTACACAAAGTATGATGTATGCTTTGTGTAGACTGCAGTCTATTTTTCATTCTAATGCTGAGTTTCCAATAAAATCAGAAGTGCAGTTTAGTGGCTTGATGAAGTCTATGGGGTGGTTTCCCAGACAGGGGTGGGATGTGGGCAGTGTTGGGGTTAGTTACTCAAAAAAGTAATATATTACTTATTACATATTACTCTCAAAAATAGTAATGCCTTACTTTACTTTATTACTCCCTGGAGCAAGTAACTAGTTATATTACTAGTTATATTACTAGTTACATTTTTTTTCTGGGCAAGAATGTTTATTTGGACAAGCCACGGCCAAGAAAACATCCAAACACAAAACTCCCAAATCAATAAAAAGTTACAATTTTATTAGATTAAATTTGATAACAATTTACTCGTTCAAAATACAGGGATGACAACAGGTTGCAATTATTTTTAGATGGACACCTTTAAATGGACAGCTGATAAAATAATGACGGTTCACAATAAATTATTTCCTGATTAAGACTTCCAAGAGTTCTGTATTCTTAGCAGGGGGATACCATGATGTTAGTGCACATTATTTACCCACCCACTATACACAGCAATGCACAGCAAATTCATCCAACACCCAAACATATAAATATATCAATTTAACACCGCAAAGTAATAAATACACAATCAATTCAATAAATATCATTAAAATCACTCAAGCTAAAGACACAGCCTTCGTCAATTACGGTAAAATTGATATACAAAATTGATGGGATAAACAACCTGCACGCAACCCCTGTTTACATACAAACAAACAATGAAATGAGCGCCGGGAGACCGTGGCATAACCTCACATTCATCAAGGTCTCCACGGCGAGAAAACCCACCGTAAATACACCACATTTTAATACAACATAAAAATTACTGCTGGCTTCCTTACCCGCTACCGGACGTGGGGCACAGCGTTCGGAGAAACATTAAAGAGTGTGCACTTCACCGTCAAGTTATTTTCCTTCCGTTGAACATAATAAAATAATGACTTAATCTCCTCCCGTCGAAACTAGCGAACCTTCCTCTGAAAAAAAGCTTGCCGTTGTTGACGCTTCCATTTTCCCGATCTGTCTTTGAGTGTGCCGCTCTGCTGCCGGCTGCCGGGTGTCGACCAATCGGTGATGGTAAATGATACCTCATGCCAAACTTAGACCAATCACTGTTCCATTCACGCCCTCCTCCACTTCCCTTTTGTTCTCTGTGTTGTGTGCCTTTGTGTGATGAAGGTGCTACTGGCGAATGTAACGCAAGTAACTAGCTCGGGAAAACTGTAATAATATTACCATTTTCAGACGGGTAATGCGTTACACTACTAGTTACTGAAAAAAGTAATATTATTACAGTAACGCGTTACTTTGTAACGCGTTACACCCAACACTGGATGTGGGTGGAGCTGGGGTGCCTGGTTGCTGAAACCACATAGCCTAGCTTGATGGTAGTGACAGCAGTGGCAGTTCACCTGTCACTCAAGTGGCCACACTTTAGGCTTAATATAATTTAAACGGATGAGTTACAAAAAAACAAAAAACACTTATACTGTAATTGTCATGAAGGTCAAAAGCTATATGACTGTAATTGTCATGAAGGTCAAAAGCTATATGGACCAAAAACACCCTTTCTACCAGGGTGTAAACATATTTATTTCTGTTGTAAAGTTATGCATTTTAAGTTGGGATTGACTCGCTTTTGGAGCTTGTCTCTAGCGCCCAGTCATTTAGTTGCAGTTTATGTCACTTCCGTGTTGGCTTCACGAGAGAGAAGGAAGGTTGCACCTTGCTTAAAATGTATACATGAATGTAAGTTCTCAGATGTGGACCATTGAAAACACTTTGATGAGACTTCCATACCGCACTTAACCCTGGTTATCTCCAATCTTTTAACTCCAGGTAGAGGTGCATTTCACACAAAAAGTGCCAAATGTGTGCAGTGTGAAACAATCCAAAGTTACACTATAACATTTAGATGCTTAGCAACCAATCAGAAACTAAGGAGTGTGTAAATATGCAAATAAGAGTGTTAACTTGGGGTTTAGTTTCTCAATCCCTAGTAAAGTATCAACAGTGTGAAACATGTAACAGATAACCCAGTATTCTGTTTTCCAGGGGATTAGAATAAGTTAACTATTTCAAGTGTGAAATGGTTTTACAGAATAACTGAATTTTTTAGTAAACCACCTGGAAACAAAGCTGAACTATGATTGGTTGCTTAATGTCTTGACGCACACTAGCTCTTGGGCATAATTACGTCAGGTTTTTTTCTGTGCTAAAAATATCTGTATAGCCTACTGTCTACAAACATTAATAATATTAACATTACTATTTCGTTTAAAAGGTCTATGGGTAAAGCATCAGTGTATGGTCTCTGTTTTGAGATACAGATGCTCTAACATCATAAATGTAGTATTTTGTGGCAGAATTCCAGATGACAACATGCAAAATATGAACGTGACTTCTTACCTTTGTGTTGATATAACGATCGCGTGTCGAATCCAGTCTGTTTCAGATGTGTGAATAATCCATGAAAACCGTCTTATACAATACATCCAATGACCATTTTGTTCCTCAAATGTGTATAATCCGTGAAATATAGATATATTGTCCGTTGTTCACATCAGATTTTGCAAGAACGTCTTGTAATAGAATATTATATACAATCTGAGGATTATGTACATCGTAACATTGTATATGAGATTACACTCGCACTGGATTACAAACCTGCATTCAAACTTTGTTTTACAAAGTAGGTGGGAGTATAATACATAATATCCAAACAGCGCTGTCAAATACCGTGATCTGTCATCTGGGTCATCTGACTCGCTCATTCCTCCAATGATTTCATGGAAATAATGATAGACAGAACGTGTAGCCAGTTAGATAACGAATCCAACAATCTTTGTGTGACTTTTTATTTTCAGGTGTTGAAACAGCATTTTATACGCTTACATAAGGATAAATAATAATAAGAACGAACGTTTATGCATGTAAACAAAAGACTTTTATTTTGGGGCTGACTGACACATAGAAAAGGCACTTTTGGGCCCATTGACCTCAAACATGAAACATAACTTCTTTAGACTCATGCCATGACATCATTTCTAGGTTTCACACACATATTTATCATTAGGATTTTTAGTATTAAAAAAATTAGTTACAATGCACTTCAGCCTCTCAAACTTTTTAAATTTTTACCTTAAAATAATTTTGAAATATGGAAAATGAAGCTCAAAGTGTCTTCTTTCTAATGATACCATAGTTATGCTTATTCTCTAAAAGGATTAGTAAAAACAACCCTTTTAGTAAAAGTGGCTCTTTTCGTGGTTTAGGCCAGTGTGGGGGTGCTTTCAAGAGGTTAACAACACATGTCATTGCCAGTGTCAGACACTGGCTGTTTCTCAATTCCAAGAACACAATGAACAGACTTGCGTTTTGTGGAGACCTGTCTTGCCAAGCGACCTTGAAAGAACAACTCAGAAGGTCGCGAGAACACAGAACGCACTTGTGAGAATTGAGAAGTGTGCGATCTTCCTGTTGGTCACCTGACCTCCCCAGATTTCAGCTCGCAAGTCTGCACTTGATGCATCCTCGATATCAAGAACACATCCGGGTAATTTCATGCGTCCTCCGTACTTGTGTTCTTGAGAATTGGAATCAAACACAAGGATGCAAGATTGCTGAAGAACGCATATTGAGAAACAGCCATTCTCTAGGGCAGATTTTGGCTAATGTAAAGTGCATTGAAGTCCAGACCTGTCGTTAGTTTAAAATTCTGTCCATGCGAGACTAGATAAAAGCATCTACTAAATCCATGAATATAAATGTCACAGGCCTTTTAATTTTCATTCATGCACTTGGCAGACTTACAGTGTATTTAAGGTATAATACATTTGAAAAGTATGTGCATTTACTGGGAATCAAACCCAAGACTTTATTGTTAGTGTCGTTCTCTATCAGTTGAGCAAAAGAAACTACTGAAAAGCTAAGAAGATGGAAACAATTGAGATTTAACAAGGATTTGCTTTTCCAAAGTGTTACAACTTCCCCCGCTCCTGTCAGGGATGAAAAAACCTACTTTCTCACCCTAGAAGTAGTTTTGCTGTGAAACCTTGTTACTTAATTCTTTGAAAATCTAATTTTCATTAAAAAAAATATGTGAAAGTATTTGTGTGACACAAGTAGCAAGGTATGTACAGTGTGTAATAATGACAACATGACAATATTTTGTCCAGCTTTATGCTTCGACCACATGTCTTTGTTTGTGTTGGTGTATGAGGGTTGTAGATGAATGAAACTTAGTTGCTACCAAAATAAAGACGTTTAAATGCCTTGTCCCAACTTTTTGAATAGGAAATATTTTAGCATAGTAAAGTTCCAGGGGTACTACGACGGCACCATGCTCAAAAACACATGGTAGTAACATGTACTTTTTTGTTAGTGTCAAAAATTCATTTATAATATAATTTCTAATGATCTAACATTTATTGCACAATATTCCTTTGATATATTAATTATCAACTAAGAAAGTAACTCAATGCAATTTAACATAAAAAGTATCAGTAATCACTTTGTATGCTTGACATTTATTTCGCACAGTGTGAACTCTCTTCTAGAGTTATTATCACCACAACAACTGAATATCAGGCACAATTGCACTAATAGAAATAAACGCTGCATGCTCAAGCTATTTTTAGAGTTTGACGCTGTATAATTTGGTGATGATTATACCAGAGTTGTGACGCCTGTACCTCTGCGTGAGTCTGCATGAGCATAATTTCCTTCTTGTTCCTCGTACTTGTTTTTTGACAAGACCATTGGCCACAAGAGACTCGAGATGATTAAATCCACAGCTGTGAGGACTCAACAGTCACTCAGGAATGATGTCAAGAACCGGACAGGAGGCCGCAACGTGTCAGTGATATTTATTTTACATATTGACTTCCTGGCTGTGTTATCACTATGCACTCTTCTTATTTATAGTTCAGGAGATGGATTAGGAGTAAGGGGGATGCGGTGTGAATTGGGAATTGTGAGACGGGTAATTTGGAGGTAGTAGTGTTCATGTGTGTGTTTGTATAAGCTTGTGGGAAGAATACTCCTTATACTGAGGCTTTTCTTCTTAAACCCAGATAACCCAATGCCTAAGAAATAATGCAGAATGCCTGTGAATCCTTTGAAATTGTTCTCACCTATTGTTTGCACAAACAGCCACGCTTTCTGGGATAAAAACACCAAGCTTAACACTCTGGCTCTGTGTGGTGGTAGATGCATGGTTTTGCACACTAATGCTAACACCTACAGCTTATACAGCATTTGCCACAAACAAGCCCTTAAATTGAAGGAATTCATTTATATGGACCGATTCACACTGTACTGCCAAAACATCTATTTTATTATTTCCCCGAAAAAGAAATATCTTAAATTCATATATATACTGCTGCATGCTCTGGGGGTTAAGTTGACTTTATTATGTTCCACAACAGCCAGATGGTGAAAGTGGGTTGGTGTGACCCTTTCTAACTTAAGGCAAAACGTGCCAAAACAAGGGTTTAAATGCCAAGGAGACAAGGTGCTCAGTGCAAAGATCTTTGAAAGTCATTGAAGACGTTTAAAAGAAGCTATAATCAGGTGCTAACTGCCTCTATCAAAATTTTGACCAATAGCAAGGTATTAAGATGTGATGGTGCCTGTCTAAATAAACAATAGACGTCACCCTTGGTTAGTCTACTACGTTAAGATTATAAAGTACCTGTTCAATTACAAGTATGTTGTGTTCCTAGTGCATTGTGTTGGTACGGCAAAAGGTCATGGTTTCAATCTCAGGAAACACACATTCTTATAAAGTTAATAAATTTAATGCACTGTAATTCACATTTCAAGTCATTGGTTTGTGTTATGCTATTTAACACATTACTTGTTGATTTTGTGTTCTATTAAATAAAAGGGACAACGCACAAGATGTGTTAAAACAACACAAAATGTGTTGCTTTAACACAACTGTTTTAAGCAACCCATTCTCCTCGTCGAATATAGACGAAAGGGAATCCCGGAAGGTGATGCCATCACGTTATGCGACGATCGGCAGGATCATGCCGCTTCTGGACGGTAACTACTCAATTTTTGTTCCAAATTTTTTACCATTGTCGCTTGGGGTTGGGGTTAGAACGGCTTTCTGTTACATAAAATTACATCCTAACCCAAACCCAACTCTAACCCTAACTCCAAGTGTCAATGGTTTAAAAATCAGAAGACAAAAAGTATAAACCAATACAGACATCCTAACCCGAACTCTAAACCTAACCCCAAGCAACAATGGCTTAAAAATTAGAAGACTAAGGGGCGGTTTCCCGGACCAGGATTAGCTTAATCCAGGACTAGGCCTTAGTTTAATTAGGAAATATAACTAGTTTTAAACAACATGCCTTACTAAAAACATTACCTGTGTGCATCTTGAAGTAAAACAAAGGGCCCTGATGTAATTTAAGATCTGTAAGTGAAAGTTGTTTTCAGTTTGGAGAGCTCTTAAAAGTGTTTAAGTCTAGGACTAGTCTAATCCCTGTCCGGGAAACTGCCCCAAAAAGTATAAACCAATACTTAAACTGACATCCAAACCCCAAGTCTAACCCCAACCTCAAGCGACAATGGTTTAAAAATTGAAAAACAATTCATTCATTCATTTATTTATTTATAATGGGACCATGCACAATTTTTAACATAAAATTTTCATCTCATGTATTGTACCAGAATTAGCCGAGGGCTAATTTTCATCCGTAGTCCCCCAGGCAGGTCAATGCTAACATAACATTACACAAACAATACCTATGTTCACATATAATAAATACAGTACATACACACATACTGTCAGGGCCATAAATAAATTAATTAATCAGTTTAACTACAACAGTCTCAATGATTAACATAATTGGTTCATTTTTTAAAAAGATTTTAATTTCAATTTAAAAGAAACATGAGCTTTACACCCTTTAATGTCCTCTGGTAGGGCATTCCACTGTTTAGTGGCTTTTGATGCGAAAGATGATAGTCCAAATGCGGAACGACGAAAAGGAACCAGACAATCACTCATAAGTGATAGTCTGGTAGATCTCACCGAGGTTTCACAGCGAAGATGAAAAAAGTCACGTAATACAGAAGGAGCCAGACCATTTTATGAACCATACACAAACTTGAATAAAGTCTAAAATTATAAAAATTTAAAAAATTATGTTTCTCTGTGATCCTACAGGAATGAAAATTATTAGTTTTTTTATCTACAATTTTTAATTTCTGTTTATATAAGGACTTCAAAGGTTTAATAACAGTTTCTCCGGCTTGACCCCAACATGTCAAACAGTAGGACATATGAGAAAAAAATTGTAGCATGCAAAAGAGCCTTAGCTACATCAAAAGACAGACATTGTCTAATTTAATATTGTGTTTAATAGTCCTCACCACTTTCTTTACATGTTTTTTAAAATTGAGATTCGAGTCCAGTATAATACCAAGATAACTGAACTCATTTACTATTTCTATCTTTTCACCATTGATAGATATGTCAACATCAGGAGATTTAACATTTGTTTTTGAGAAAAAAATTCCTTTTGTTTTACTGATGTTTAAGCTAAGAAATGACTGTTCCAGCCACTGTGTAATCCTTTCAATAGCAACTTTTAACTTCTCAGCTCCTAATTCTACTGTTTTTGCGTGTGTAAAAATAACGGTGTCATCAGCATACATTTGTACTTGTATCCCTTCACACTGTTGCGGGAGATCATTGATATACAGACTAAACAGTAAGGGACCAAGTACTGATCCTTGGGGTACACCCATTGTATAATGCAAATTACAGGACTTAACCCCTTTAATTTTTAAACATTGTTCTATATTTGATAAGTATGAGGATATCCATGCTAAAGCTTCAGGTGAAAATTGAAATGTAGACAATTTAGAAAGGATTAACGGTATCGAGGGCTTTACGTAAATCTAAAAATATAGCTCCAACAAATCCTCCTTTGTCAATTTTAGATTTTATTTGCTCTATTGAATGTAAAGTAGCTGTTTCAGTAGAATGGTTTACTCTGAAGCCAAATTGCATACAATGTAAGCCAGACTCAATGGTGTTAAGATAGGATGTCATCTGTTCAAATACGATCTTCTCTGCAACCTTTGAGAGTACTGGCAATATGCTTATGGGTCTGTAATTACTAACTTCGTAATGATCTCCAGATTTAAAAATAGGAGTTACAATGGCTTTTTTCCACGCAGTAGGAAAAACACTACCTTCAAATGACAAATTGATTAAATGAGTGATGACCGGAGTCAAACTATCTTTGTGGGTTTTAAAAAACATTGTATCCAAATGATGAACATCTTTACATTTTGAATTTTTCAATGAACTAATAACTTTATTAACTTTGCATGTCATTTGTCTTTATTAGATTAAAACTTTTACGTACATCCTCAATTGGACTAATATTTATTTCCCTTTTTGAAAATGTATCTCCTAAATCTTTAACAGAATCAATAAAAAAACTATTAAAAGTAGTAGCAATGACACAATCATCTTCAATTAACTTTCCCTTAACTTTAAGTTTAATATCTTCTATAAAATTTGGTTCCTTCCGTAAAAGAGTATTTATATTTTTCCAAATTAGCTTACTATTACCTTTAGCCAATTGAGAAGTTACCGTCCAGAAGCGGCATGATCCTACCGATCGTCGCATAACGTGATGGCATCACCTTCCGGGATTCCCTTTCGTCTATATCCGACGCTGAGCGTTTAGCATGAAAGCAACGGAGTTCCCGTTTCGTCGATATAGTGACGCATAGGGGCACCCTTCGCATCTTCATACTGACGCTGAAGGCATTTGAACATGCTTCAGATTTTGACGCCTTTGGGAGTGAGAATGTGTTGTTTGAAGAGTGTTCCAAATGCAATAAAGCTAAATGTAAATATTAGGCCCAAGAAATATTGTTATTTGGTAAACTAGTAGTTCTGTTTTACTAATCCTGCACTTCTGACATACACAATCTTATTTTGGTCAGGGAATAATATTAATCTTATAACCTCCATTCTGCATTGACTCATTTCTATTTTGGCATCCACTCAGGGTAATTACCATGAAGATATGAAAGGTTGAACTGATACCTGGACCTTTCTAAATGGCACTTCATCAAAAGGCTTTGCCGCACTATAATGGAGCTCTCGTTTACTGACTTCACATAGACCACAGCTCTGGCTTTGACCTACAGTGTAGCATTTGGGTCAAGTGAAGCACCACCCAGCAGCTGATTGTATCAGGCTAAATGGAGGATGGGTCTATTTCCTATCCTGTCTTTGACTCAGATAATAGATATTTGTTATACGGACAGTAGTAGCAGTATTCTATTACCCTTGTGGTGTAAAAATGGTTAAGTGAAAAGCATTTTTCTTGCATGTGTAATTTTAGTTTAAAACACACACATTGAAGTCAAGGCCTGTATAAGCCCTACAACCAGGGCAAAACTAGGGCTGCGTCCGAAATCGCATACTGTACAGTAGGTACTGAATGAGATGAAGTACCTACTTACTTGCCGTTTAAACAGTAGGTACTGTATAGTATGAATCCTGGTAGTATGAATGAGATTCGGACGTACTGCATCCACCATGTTGCTACATCACGTGATATACGTCGTCATCACGTCATGTCATTCCAGCACGAACAGGCGCGACGCGTCATCTTCTTTGTTGGATAACTCCTCTCCCGGGGCATCATGGGATAGTGAAGTGTCCATCGTATGCACACTGCAAAATCTAACCTGAAGCAGTAGGTCATCCGGGTACTTTTCGCATACTCTTTTTCGAATACTATGTATTCGGACATACTACTCGCCTCGCCTACTGGTTTTCGTGTACTATATAGTACGGAAGTAGGCGGTTTCAGACGCAGCACAAGACTCTAGGATTTCTAGTGATCATGAAGACCTTGGCTGGGTCTGAAACCGCATACTGAGTAGGTACTTAATTTCAATACCTACTTAAACGAGCGCTAAAACAGTAGCCTACTTACATTCACGTCAGTATGGACATCATCCGACATGTTGATGTTATCATGTGACTTATGACATAGTAGCCTTGGTCGAGATTATGCGGCACCACAACGTATGATTTCTGGAATCGCTCTCGCTGTACTTTGATGTTATACACCCCTTGGTTCTTGCGGTGCTGCATGAACATCTTGGAGAAGAAGATGTTGATTTTATACTCGAAAAAATACTTAATAAGTAAGATATCTCTAAGATAGCATACCCCAGAATTACATTGCTAGCCCACCCCAACAGTTATGCACAATAATAATGAAAAATGCTGACCAATACGTCATAACATTAAACATTATTTTTTAGTGGTCAAAAATGGGTTAAACAAGCAGACTGTAATTTAATATGTATTGTCAGATGACAGCTATGCTATCATACATGTGAACATATAAATTTTTAGTGAAGCAATTATTTATTAATTATTAATTTAGTAAGTTATTTTATTTACTTAAAACAACCAGAAACATGAATAATGAAATTAATGAATAAAACAATCACAACAAATAGAAGTGAATACCATATAAAACAAAACTTTATTTAAATGTATTTGTCTGACAAACTATCACATATTTATTGCCATCTCAACACAGCTGTTGTAATTTTGCAGCTTTATTTTCATGAATCAGCTGAGCACTTTGTGTGATATCTTTGGTCTGTGCATAAAGTCAGGGTGCTGGAACAGCCCTGTGTATCAAAATCACCCGATTGGCTGGTCTCCGGTCGACATGTCGATTGCTTTGCTATCCTGGGAAGGCTGGGATAGATAAGTGTCTATCCGATGCTTCTGGGCAGAATCAGTAGGGCATCCAGGGATTTCTTGCCTACTCATTTTATGAGTCCTGAGGATTCGGACATACTACTGTTTCTCCTACTATATCGTAGGTAAGTAGGCAGTTTCGGACAGTACTTAAGTATAGGTACCTCAGAATCTCGCGAGCAATAGTCCCAATTCCCTGTAATTCTCGCCTACCCTTTTATGTATACTAAGATTTCAGACAAGACTACTCGTCTTTTTGCCTACTATATAGTATGGTAATATGTGGTTTTGGGCGCAGCCCTCCAGGGTAAGATTTGGGGAACCCTGCTCTAGGACTTAGGCTCAGACTACACCAATGGCCAACCTTCTGTTTTTTTATTGTGAAGCTAACACGGAAGTGACTTAAACTTCAATTCATCTACTGACCACTAGATATTCTCTCTAAAAGGGAGTCAATCCCATAGACCCCCCCCCCCCAATGTAAAAATGCCCAGCTTTACAGTAGGAAATAATATATTTACAGCCTCGTACAAAAATTGTTTTTGGCCTATATAGCTAATTTTGCCCACTATAGCAACTACAGTAGGGTTTTTTGTATTCTTTTGTAAGTCATCCGTTTAAATTATATTAAGCCTTAAAGCTCTGCATAATTAAGGCTGGGGCTACTTGAGTGACAGGTGAACTGCCGCAGCTGTCATTACCGTCGAGGTTGGTGGGCATGGTTGGTGGGCACCTCAGCTCCACCCACGTTCCGCCTCTTTGGCCATTTTCGGTCATCTACGAGTGATGTGCGGTGACGCACGGCCAAGATGGCAACGACAGGCTTCGGCAACTATTGGCTTCAAAAATGCTCTTCACAAACCTATGAGTGACGTCACTGACACTATCCCCATATTTTTTGATAGTCTTTGGATTACACCCATCAAGGTATGGATGAAAGAGATCCAGACCTAAAACTTAAAAATGTTGGTGTCAATTTTTTGTATTCAAACGAGACCATAAACTGATATCTAGATCCACACTAGAACATATATTTAATAGACCAATTTCAAATTTGTGAGGGGGCTTCAAGATCCAACTCTGATAAAAACACATTTGACTAATTTGAACCAAGCACAATGCATTGATTAAATCATTGACCACATAGTGTGGTACATTTTTCTATCACTCATTTTTGTAGTTAGGGTCAAATGATAGATGGTTGTGAAAAGTAAAGTTTCCAAAACCCTGGGTTAAAAGCAGTTAAAGGGATACTTCACCTATTTAGCATTCAGCTTTGTATCTGTAGAAACCCGGCAGTATTACTGAATGACCATGTTTCCCTCCATCATTTCCCCCTGAGAGGAGAGATATCTGCATTTTGGTTCTGCAAAAAAGTCCTCCGATGATGCAAAAATCGTCATATTACATCATCGGAGGACTTTTTTGCAGAACCAAAATGCAGATATCTCTCCTCTCAGGGGGAAATGAGGGAGGGAAACATGGTCATTCAGTAATACTGCCGGGTTTCTACAGATACAAAGCTGAATGCTAAATCGGTGAAGTATCCCTTTAACCTTGGGGCAACATTCAGCTAAATGCTTTAGGGCATACTGTTGATGCTTTCCTGAACAGCCAGATGGAATGGAATGACCTTGACAAACCCTTAGATTCAATCTTTTCACAGTGACCCTCGTGGAAGGATTTAAGTAATCCAGCGAGTGATTGTTTCACTCATGATGATGTGTAACCCACATAATGCTGCCCATAATCCTTTTGTTCCTGAAATCCAGTGCCGTGCCGAATCTAATCCTCTCTATCCACTTTTTAGTGGGCATCATGTCCGTTTACACATGTAACAAAGCATAGCAGGTTTAACTACAGGTTTTTAGCATATTTTAGACCACCTAAATCTTATTGTAGCATAAATCCAGAGAGATGAGAGATTATCTCCAAAAGATTAAACCGTGACGTCACTTGTGGCTCTTGAAGCTAAAAATATTTTCTCAAACAGACTCAAAAGAAACTTGGCAAGACTACACACAAAAACACAGTCTCAACACATTTATTTATTCGTATTTTCATCTGCATTTCTGCTGCAAGAGAATTGCTTTGTGATCTTAACACGCTGATCCTTTGAAATCGTCTTCGTGTCAGGAGGTGACATGGAAGTTGAGAGAGTGTGACATGCTTCCTACCATCTGCCCAACAGATACCAGGCTACAAGTGGAAAGGCATGGCAAGCTTGTCTCTGCAGAGTCAAGCACAGTGCATTTCCAAAGAGTAAATCTAACACCTGATGTTACACACTTTGATCTTAAAAGTAGGAGCGGTGCCTTCCGCTATCACGTAGCGGGCTAAACTTTGGAAAGTCGCAGTGTTTCGTTCAGCTCCTACAGAGCGACATGCCTTCAAGCTGACAGCAGCGACACAACTCGCCTCTTGTGATGTAAGTAAACAACACAAGCAGTGCCAAAGCATTTTAGCAGTAGCCCTAAATTTGTATCTTCATTACATGCCTCTAATGGACGGATAAAAGTGCACTGCAGTGGTGCAAGGGTCAGAGGAGTGCTAAGCAGATGTGAAAAGCATCTAGTGTCTCTCTTGCAGATGCCATCTGGGGTCACATGAGTGTAAATATAACCCAGCCCCTGTGTGGACTCAGAGTGTGAAAAGGGGCCTTGAATGGGGCACACATGGCCAATGCAGCACAGGGTCATGGGTCCCTGTTGCTTCTCTGACCCCACTCTATGTAAACATTTTATTATTTACACATGCTGTGCATATTCTCACTGTCAGATCGGACCACTCTTGTCTATTAGTAAGCGTTCACAAGTGATGAGAAAGCTTTAGAAATTGGTTGCTTTGATAAAAATAATTAAAATGTAGGCCAATATATAAGGAACTCAGCTGCAAAACCCTCCAAGTGCGTCTGACATGTTTTCTTGTAAATGAGCATTTTTTTATCAGACTATTAAGTCGTAATGACTTTTTTATATTGTGTTTTTTTTACAAATTACTTAACTGTGAGTTTCATTATTTTTATAAATTCATGTGCACTCAAAATGTTTAAGCAGAAACCCAAATCTCCTCCCATCCTCGAAACAATAGGTGTGTTCGAGATCATTTGACGCTGCACTACCGATCGGTGAGGTTTGCCCCTAGCAGGCAAGGGAGGAGCTGAAGAGGGAGCCGTCAAGCCGGACACCTGCTGCTTGCCATAGTGCCATGCCGTGAATCCTTTTTTTTATCGCGAATGAAGTGAATTAGATGGTGAATTTGATATTGTGACTTTAATGCAGGGGTCTTCAACCACTTTCCTATGAGGTCTAGATTTTAAAAATGTAAAAATAATGCGGGTTAACCCTTATTATATGAAAACCCAAATTATCTTTTTTATATTTTAACACAATTTGCCAAATGTTAATAGTTCGACTATGAAGATTGTACAAAAAAGTTAAAAAAATTTGCAGCATTGTACCTGTAACTGTGGGTTCACACCAACCGCGGAAGAGGCGGCAAAAACGCGCCATTCGCGCGTAGTTGGACGCTTGAACATTTGAGTTCACTCGCTTCATTCTCGCGTGAAAGCGCGGGTGAAATTCTAGTCATTCGAGAAATTCACGCGGAAATCCGCGTCAAGGGAGGGGCCTCTGCGACTCCCCGGAGACTACACCACTCCGCTCGCTTCCTGTAATCACGTCACTACTACAGCAAGCTCCTGATTGGTCCCGCGGCAACGCTCAATTCGTGCGGAACGCCCCGCGCGTTCCGCGCCCTCCACGCCGCGGCTACCGCGTGTACCGCGCCGCAGGATGCCTAATCGCGTGTTTGCATTGACTTAACATGTAAATCATCCGCGCTTGCCGCCTCCTCCGCGGTTGGTGTGAACGCACAGTAATGCAGAGCGCTTAAACTTCTCTTGTTTTTAACTGTTTAACTTTCATACATACATTTCAAGAAATTATATGCATGATCTTATTTGTGGTGCAACTTCGGCCAAGCCGGTGCACCTGACCCACCATGGAAGGAGCGCCATCTGTTACAAGCATATTGACTCATTTCAAGTCTGGTCCATGCTCATTAAAAAAAAGAAACAATTTTATTAAAAAGTATCTCACCACTTGCATGTCCCTCCAATGGAATTAATCCAAACAGTTATTCGCAAAAAATCTCAAATAGAGACAGCTGTCCTACATCATTACCATCTGTAGATTTATCCACAGCTAATGACATTATCTCCGCCCTTTTTAAATTGTTCTAAAAGAGTTTCAAAAACATATTTTCAAAGTATATCAACTCTTTCAACAAACATGATGGTTTGTCTTTGCACGATATCAAACATAGTGGTTTCGGTAAAACAGGTACCTTTTTCTCCAAAAAACTATTTATTTTCAGTGTCAATTTTTCTCTTCCTCAAGGTAGAAAGCGACATTTTTAAGTGATTTTTTTCTCATTTATCTGGCAATAAATAAGCAGACAGTGAGTGGAAATTAGTTCTTGTTTTTGTCATTTTTAAACGTCTTCCGGCAAAAAACAAATCTGATTGGCTAATTATAAATGTGTTTGCGGGACGCCGATCTTAACTTTTTCCCCGTCAGCATTTTTAAAAAAGTTGCCAGCACCAGCATTTTTTATGATTTTCATAAAAGTTCAAATGCGTTCCAGAAAATGTTCTTCTTTAAATAAACATACACTATATTAAATGAACGAACAGACCCTCTGTTTCCTATTGTCATTTCTTTTGTAAGTTGGGTAAGAGCGCCAAGAGGGATGCGTCTTTGGCAGAGAAGCATTTTCTCTTAATTGACAAGATAACTTTCCAATGGTAGGAAAAGAATTAAAGTAACCGCTGTGATTTTAAATCAGATAGACTGTAAGATGATTCAGCATGCCGGGTAAAGATGACCGGCGGTTGCATTTGGCCCGCGGGCAGCCAATTGACTAGCCCTGCTTTAATGGATTCTGCCAACAAATCTGTATTTCTGAATGGTCTGAGGCCAGGATTAAGTGAATGTCAAGTGAAAGTATTTAATGAACGTATAATACGTGCCAAGAGCATTCAGTTAATAACATTATATAATTTTTGATTAAAGATATCAAGATTATATTTTCAGAGAATGGTCTTTACATTACAGTATGCAAGATGATTTTATGTAAAAAAAAAACAAGTAAATCACAAAAATGACATCAGCTGGGTTTTCACAGAGTGGGTCACATATTTACACACATTTAAAATCTGGAAAATCAATAGACTTGTGTCACAGGTCGGAGCGGACCACCAATGTCGTGAGTCTCACCCCTCCCTTAGCTTCCACCTCAAGGAGGTCCCAAAAACACCCCAATGACCAGACACATGAGAGAAAGTAAATTAAAACAATCTTTATTAAATTATTTAAAAGGTAAGTGGGAAAGCTAAAATCTAGCTCTCTGGGCCAGGAGAGCGTCGGTTCCGAGTCGCTTCTGACTCTCTCACGGGGATTCACTGGTAGGCCTTCCGACTTCTTTATTTTCCACACATGACCACAACTGAGTATTCTCAGCTTTGTCCTTTTTGTATCTTCCAGGTGTACTGCAGGTGGAGCCTTCCACACTCCCTTTCTGAACGCAAAGAAATGAAGATCGTTGATTACACTAACAAGTAGATGGATGGGTACCTTAGGCTGGTGGCCGCGACGTAAAAGGGGACCCCTGGCTCGAGGCTTGAGCGTCCAGAAGGTATACGAGTGTGTTCCTGGGCTCGAAGCTGGAGGCGCCTAGAGGGTACACAGGTAAGTATATGGAGGTAGACTGGGCTAGGTACGGTGGGCGTACATGTAAATATACAGATAGGTGCACTGGATTCTTGGCTTTGGGTGTACAGGCGAGTATACAGGGAGGTACACGGAGCTCTTAGCTTTGGGCGTACAGGTGAGTATACAGGGAAGTACAATAGCTCTTAGCTTTGGGCGTACAGGTGAGTATACAGGGAGGTACACTAGGTCTTAGCTTTGGGCATACAGATGAGTATACAGGGAGGTACACTGGGCTCTTGGTTTTGGGCGTGCAGGTGAGTATACAGGGAAGTACACTAGCTCTTAGCTTTGGGCGTACAGGTGAATATACAGTACTTATAGCTGGAAACGGGTGCAACTCACAGGCCCCCAGTTAGGTGGAGGTCAGGCTTTAGCCCTTCAAGGCTTGGGTGACTGGAGAAGATGTATATGCACACGACAAACTTCTAGCCTTCCTCACCGGGACAGACTTCTCAGGAAAAACACTTGGACGGTAACTTCCAACCATAGGGAAATACTCCCACGATGACACAGAGCCCTTGGCTCGGACCTGCAGACTGGCAGCAGACAAACACACAGACAAACACACAGAATCCTTACACTACTTCGGTGAATATGTGGAGACAGATACAATACCTCTTGGCTTCAAACAAGAAGGGCAGATGGAGGTACAGGTGGAGGCTGCTGCTCGTTGGGCCTAGCACGGCCACAGCTGGTATCACCACGTGGGTAAGTTCAGGTAGGGTGCCACACCAGGTGCTGTACTGCTGGAATGAGTCAAACGCTTCCCTCTCCTCTCTTCCAACTGACGGGATAAGAGATCTAGACAGGGGCGGGCCTCTGAAATCACTCAACAGAAAGGTAATCATACATGGAGACAACACAGGTGGTTCTTCCATGCAGCAGCCAATTCTTCCCTCCTTCAACGTTCCCCACAATATTCACAACAACTCCTTGCTTTATACCATTGCCACGCCACCACCAGGTGGGGAAAAGGGATCAGGAGTCACAGTCGGGTGTATATAGAAAGAATGGTCGTTCACCGACACCAACTCGCTTTCTCCAATACAGGGCTTCCTTCCTGGCCTAGGGAGTGATCGCTGACAACATGGACACAGCACAACACTTCAATTCTTCAGGTGTACACACGTCAAAAAAAAGACTCACCCACTGCACTCCACACACTCACGGAGACTTAGGGTCAGCACACCACATTGGGCCGGGAATTAGTCCTGAGAAATCGAAGGAGTTGGTACAGCGGATAACCAAGTAAGGACGTCAAGGCCACGAATTTTCAACACACTCCTTCCCCTTCTTAGCTGGTTCCGGCTCGCCCACCAATCCTTTTCACAGGTGGGGCCGCTTAAACACTGATCACACTCACAAGAAGCACACAGAGATACAACGTTTGCAAGGATAGCACTGGCAAGACGATAATTCAGCGTACTCATAGTTCTGTTGATACTTAATCCTCCCCTCTTTCTTCCAGAGGTCTGGTGTATATGAGGCCGATATTACAATACTCATTCAGTCCTTTCTCCTCTCACTGAGTTTCCGGTGACTCCTCAACATACACGATCTCTCCGAAGTAAGTAGTACATGTCAACACAAGTGCTTCAATAGGGATGCTTTAATACTCAACTTCCTGTATCTTCAGCCCAATCCTCTGTTTTGCTTCGCCCAGTCTTTAATATCCACAATAAATACGTTTCTCCAAGCGCCCCAATCGCTCCGTCTCACACACAGCATTCACCGGAATAAACTTCAACGGAATAAACCTCACCGAATAAACTTCACACTCCCTGTTCTTCCGATGCCTTATTTATATGCCTCCTCTCCATTGAATTGCCCAATCACCCATTGCCACGCTCATTTACACACCTGTTCTCAATAAAGCCCAAATTTGGTTGCCCCGAGTTACCAGAAGTGACTGGGTGTTTCATGGACAATAGGAACTATTTCCGCCAAGTTAGGGTCTGCTATAAAAAGTCACTCTGTGACACTTGCAACAAATGTTTTGATTTTCCTTTAAAATTTTAATGCTTTTCCCCACCAGTCAGCAATACACACATACCCAAACTGTGGCTCAGTCCCAAAAAGTGTATTTGATATGGACTTGTGGTTTAGCAGCATTCACTTGTGCATGTCCATAAAGAATATAAGACTTTAGGGTGCCCCATTTGTCATTTTATATGGCTGTTAAAAGCCTTCAGTGCATCCTTTGGCGAAACCCGCAGTGATAAAGATTTCACAGACAGCTTCTATCTGACAGTGATTCACCATTACATCACTAAAGTGTGAACTTTGAGAGGACTGCAAAGGCAAAGGGTGGCATTTGAGACACAGCCTATTACTGTTGATGGAAAACTTACAGTATGTGTTCCTTTAGCTCAACTGGTGGAGCATTGTGTTAGCAACACAAAAGAGCATGGGTTAGATCCCAGGAAAAAATATTAATTATATGTATAACTTCAACGGACTGTCACTTTGGATAAAAAACATCTGTTTAATGAGCAAATGTATAGTATTACTATGTTTATATGAAGAGTTTCGTTGTAAATTTTTGTCAAAGTTTTTGTCAAATCATGTTTATTATTATGTTATCATGTTATTATTTTGTTTTATGGTGCTACTTAGCTGTATTTTTTAAGTTATGAAGGTTTAAATCAAAACAAACCAACTGCAGTTGAATTGATAATAATTGGAATGCACAACCAAAAAACGAGATTTCTGAACAATTAAAAAAACGGAGTTATGTCATTTTGCAACGAAACTTCATATATATTTGGTTTCAGTCATGTATTTTTGTGCTATGTTTAGAAGTCTATAAAATGTTCACTTACAGCCCAAATTTTGCCTCGTTTTAGCCTAGATGTCTGGGCTGTGTTTGGACGACTATTGGATGTAACATTTATATAGCACTTTTTTGCAGCACTAAAAGCGCTTTACATATGAAAGGGGGATTCTTTTCAACCACCACCAATGTGCAGCATCCACCTGTATCATGCGATGGCAGCCATATTGCACCAGAATGACCACCACACACCAGGATATTAGTAGAGAGGATACTGAGTGTATAGTTTATGAGGGGGTGATTAGTAGGCCAATGGGCAAGTTTGGCCAGGATGCCCGACTCTTTTTAGATAAACATCCTGGGATTTTTAATAACCACAGACAGTCAGGACCTCTGTTTAACGTCTCACCTGAAGGGCGGTGCTTTTTGACAGTATAGTGTCCCTGTCACTATAGAGCTCTTGCGGTGGACGTCATACAGCCTAAACTCCACCCTTTTGGCAGGATATCGTAGAGTGCTTGAGCGCTGTAGCATTTGTATCGATCGTGGTTGAACAAAAATTTTAACCAGATTGTTTATACCTTACAAACCTTATTATTTCAACATGTTGTAACAAGTTTTATGTTTAATAGTAACCCTTAAATGACATCAAGGTCAAGATTAACTTTATTATCCCCTATGGTATATTCATGTGGTCAACATTGCAAGTTTTACAAAACAGGTAATATTCAAAACAAGTGAGAAAACAGACAAACAACATAAACATGAAGGAGTTTAGCAAATAAGCAAATAACTGGGCAATATATGTTAAAAGGCATTATGGGAATCTGTTATGTTTCATCTATCAAGTTTTGGATATACATATAAAACAAACACTGCTAAATAGCACTAAAAGTGGTCCACTGGCTCGTAATCATAGAGGAACCATTTTAAGTGCTATATGGCACCTGTGTAGCATCGTGTAGAACCATATTGTGCTATGTAGAACCATATGTGGTGCTATATAACCCCTGTATGGTTCTTTATAGGTGCTATAGCCTATAGCAACCTGATCTCACGAATTTCCGTGGGATAGACACAGAATTTTTTGCTCATTTTTCCGTGGCATTCTCAAGGATTGGTTACTCAACTGTTTTGTCCTATATTCTTACCATTGTCGCTTCGGTTTAGGGTTAGATTTACATAAAATGACATCCTTACCCACACCCAACTCTAACCCCAACGCCAGGCAACAATTGTTTTTAAGAAAATATAAAATAAATCTGAAAAAATAGTATAAACCTATACTTAAAGTGACATACTAATGCAAACACAAAATCTAACCCTGGCGGTGATGTCAGACCCTAATTAGCATATATGTGACATCATTGCGTTGTGTTTGATTACTGTTGGCACCTGATATCTGCAGTTTGCTTCTACTTTTTGATCTGTCACATTTGATTGCATTTTAAGCTTTTGTGAAGTCATGATCAAGTCGATCAGACATCTTCTCTGTCAGTAACATCTGTGACTGTTGACGTTTACGCCTCGAAAACACTGCCACCTTTTCACTGTCATGTAATAGAGAGGCGCGCGCTGTCGAGGCGCTGCACGCAAAAACACCCACTTCTGCAAGCCGAGCCATGCTTTGGGTTGGGATAATGTGAGCGTGCCTTCAGTGGGCAACCAGTCTTGGGCTACAGGGTGAAATGGCTGCTGGTTAAATTCCTAGATGTGACAGACACAATCATATAATCTCTAGCAATTTTCAGTATACTTTGCAATCATTTTTGGAACTGTAAAGTGTAATTAAGTAATTAAAAAGTAAATTAAATTTTAATTATGCTTTGCAACTGGTGCACCTTTTTTGCAAAAGGCTGACAAGTCTTCTGTTTTTATTTTTACATCTGTATTGTATGCAGCCAATCAAAATGACCTTTTTAAAATACAATAATTATCTCCCTAAAGGAATTTGGAAGGCTAAAAAATATATGGAATGTACTTTCTAGACCTTGCCCCCACAGTTTCTACACTAGTGTATGATTTGGCAGGCTGTCATTCTGTTACACAACCACAGCACATTGTACCCTCACCTGACAGTCACTCTATGGCCAAACAATCTATTCATGTTTTGTATGATTCTCATACCTAACAAGATTCTTTCCCCTACACAGCAACACTGTAAGCCTGTAAACACAAGCCAGCTCATCGACTGGACAGTGTTGGTAACTAGACCCTTTGTAAACACATATGTATCAAAGATTAGCTCCGCAGCAGGATTTGGTTACCTGCGTCTCCTTCATTATCATTCTTAATGTGTTTCACGTATGTCTGCATTTCCTCCAGCGTGAGCATTGAATCGTACATTGTTTTTGGCTGGAGAAGAACATAAGAGTGCTTGCTGAATAAACAATGTTTATTATAATGAAGCGGGGCGTCAGCTAATGTGCCTTGGGAGATAAGCCAGGCGACAGGAGATGGAGGAGGGGCAACAGGGTAGAAATCATCTGTCTGTGTGGATGATAATGTGGGTTTAAGCTTCGGTGCGGGTGAGTAATGGAATTGCATCGGTCCCCGCGACCCCCTCTTGGGTAAGCTTCAGACCCTCCTTCCCGACGGCCAGACGGAGCCGGAAAACCATGATATGAGATGGCCAAAAACTCTGGGCGCCTTAGAAGGGGAAGTGAGGTTCAGGTGAGGTAAGGAAAGTACGAGAGGAAATCATTAACAACAGATGCAGCACCTGGCGTACATGACAGAAAGCTACAATGGGTCCTTTATCCAAACTAATACTCGTTGGAAATTTGAACACACCTTAGCTCTGTTCCAAACTTAGTGAGGTGCCTTGCTGTTTACTGTCTACACAGGCAACTCCCTGAAGAGGCAGCATATTTATCGAAATCTAATGTTAGATTTTAGATTTTGCCAAAATATGGCATAATACAAGACTACGTAATTCGAAGTTGTCAAACATAAGAAATAACATTGAAGCTCCAGCCAGTAAAAATAATGCTAAAATAACACCCAGGCTATGTTTAACACAACAAAAATGTAGTAAAAAAACTAAAAAAGTTTTTCTTGCCGTTTTTAAACAAGTTTCACATACACACGACAACATAATGTTGTCAAAAAGATCTACATTGCCACCTGCTGTATTATGTGCACCAGATCAGTAAATGGCAATGTTAGCTTGTAAAGAAACACTAGACACATACACCCACATTCATTCTTCACAGGTAGATGCAAACAATCCATAGACATGTAAACTAGCTGTCGCCTTGGCTACGACAGTTCATTAGACCGAATGGGTCAAGTAGAGCCGCCATCTTGAAACAGGGGAGTTCAGCATCAGCGTTTATGATAAATTGTCATGAATGCAATTTTCTTGGTTTTCTTTTGGTTCATTTCAACAGACCCTTTTACAGCTCACATGATCAAATAGCCTGCACATGCATTTAGGCAACAGAAGTGGTGTTATTCCCCATTGGTTGTAGCGTAGCAACTCAGAAAGTTTATTAAAACGGTTTCCCAGCATCAAAATGTCTGGTTGTTGCGTTTGGTGGCACTAATATAATATACTAATATATGTGTATATGTATCTGGCAACTTTATTTTTGGCCATCTGCTAACTTCTTATATCCACTCCACTATAGTACACGGATCTGGTAGCTGTGTTGAAAAAGTTGATAAAGTCAACTTTTTCTAACTATAATGCATAGTGCTAGTAGGCCTAACATCCATACGCAGCACCAAAGTCCAGCATCGTCCATGAATTCGAAGTACAGGCGGAGATAGCAGCTTTACCCTGCTGAAAAAAACAGCATACCAGCAAGACCAGCATATGTTGTGTTTTGGTGCTGGTTTGCTAGTGAACACCAGCTAAACCAGAATCAAACCAGCATCAGCACCAGCATTAGCACCAGCTAAACCAGCAACAAACCAGCATTAGCACCAGCTAAACCCACATTAGCACCAGCATCATGGTATGCTGTGACTACCAGAATAGACCAGCATAATTCCCATGCTGGTCCATGCTGGTTTGATGCTGTTTTTTCTAACAGGGTACCTAGCTACTTCCTATGACAAGACCCCTGTTTCAAGATGGCAGCGGTTTTGACGCATGCTTAGAACCCCAAGGCGTCATGTAGTCTATATTTCTATGCAAACAGTCAACATGGGAAAACAACTAGATTACCTTAGTTCAAATCATAGCTAAAGCGTATCAAAAACTACACTCAGCTAATGCTAAACCCTAAAAACAAACGGTGCTAAATAGCACTAAAAGTGGTTCTTGGCTCGTAATCATAGAGGAACCATTTTAAGTGCCATGTAGCACCGATGAAGTACCTGTGTGGCACCGGCGTAGAACCATATTGTGCCATGTAGAACCACATGTGGTGCTATAGTGGTGCTATATGACCCCTATAATGGTTCTTCATAGGTGCTTCATAGGTGCTATAGCCGTAAAAATGGTTCCTCTATGATTACAAGCCAAGAACCACTTTTACTGCTATTTAGCACAGTAAGTGTGTACTATGTAACATATTCAATCTTAAATACAGATCGGCTGCCAAACCTCCCTTCACATAACGGTGATCCTTGATCACCGGCTCCACTCACCTTTATGAAACGAGAACATATATTTTCAATGAGGT
This sequence comes from Misgurnus anguillicaudatus, assembly GCF_027580225.2. Classification (NCBI taxonomy): domain Eukaryota; kingdom Metazoa; phylum Chordata; class Actinopteri; order Cypriniformes; family Cobitidae; genus Misgurnus; species Misgurnus anguillicaudatus. The sequence continues at coordinate 6,893,585 of NC_073361.2, read as the reverse complement.
ATTTGTCGCTTAGTTTAGCTAATTACCAGTGCCCGGTTGCATGAAACTCCTTAAGTGAGGGTTTCCCTGAGGGAGAAAAAATCCCTAAGGTAAGGGATTTATTTAAGAGCGTTGCAACAAAGGTCTTAACTGTCACCCTTACCTAAGTGTTTATACTAAGTATTTTACGGCAGTCTCTGCCAAAACACGGCAGCGGAGACGCGGTTGCTGTAGTTACAAAATCTCACAGCGGTAACAAATCAACGCACGCAGCTCAACAGACGGCGGATTTGTGTACAATGAAACATCGCAAATAACAGACTGTAAAGTGCCGCGTGTATAAAACCTCAAAGTAATTCAAACTGGAAACACTTTAGATTGACGGACGATCAAACCGCTATTCTCCTAATAAATACGCATCACTTTTCTCTAGGGATTATTTCGATCGTTAGAAATGCGCGTTGGTACTTCATTTTCATAAATAACCATACAATCAGCCATCGCGTGTGACGTTAAGGGACCTGTTATAGTCCCTTAAGTTTTTAAGGGAAAATTGGACTTAAGGACTTTGTTGCAACGCATAGCAGAACTTAAGGTAATACTTTAGCATTTAAGGGTAAATACTTATTGACAGCCTTAAGGTTCACTTAAGGGTTTTTCTTGCAACCCATTTTTTATTAACGGCACCCTTAACCTTATATTTAAGGGATTTCTTAGCTTAAGGACTTTCATGCAACCGGGCACAGACTATTAATCAAACAGAGCCCGGAAGTTATTTACCATCAGACGCGTAACCATGACAATGTGTGTGCATTCGATGAAAGCGTCCTGAAAGTGGCAAAATTTGGTAACTTTGTTAAAGAACCGTTTATACAGCAGCACAATTTTTCATTTTCATTTAGTTTACACAAAGGTGCCATTTACAAAATCCTGTTTTTCAAAAAGTTTGCGATTTTTAGAATCACCAAATGCTGACATTATGTTAATGAATAAAATTTTTCCAATTTTCGGTTGAAACGGCCCCTTATTTTGCCTCTCAGTGTTTGTGCTACAGACATAAACAATACCATATAGGGTCGAATAAAGTATTTCTGAGCAATATACACAAATATCGCATGTCTAGTATATGATGAAATGGAAAGTGGGTTTTTGACTTGGACCATTAAATAACCACCTTGTAACCATTAAAATCACCCTAGCGACTACCTAGCACTGCCCTGACACCGCACACGTGGAAACGTTTTGCTTTGTATTGACACACAACAGTGACATTTCTTGTTAAAATGTAGTTGTATTGTCTATTGGTTGGAACAGCTTTCACCTCTGAAATGTGAACCTACAGTATAATGTCTAACAGAGATGCATAGGTGAGCTGCTCACTTTAATAAAACAGAGATTTGATGCCCTGCTTTCAGGATTTGATTCAGTCAGCAGTCTTTAGCCTGGCGACACGACTTCAGCATATTAAATGCTTGGTATTCGATTATCAGCTTCACTTTGAAGATTTACTTCACTTTGACAGCTTTAATGCATTGTTTGACCTGAACCTTTTACCAAGAATGAACATTAACCCAAGTAACCATTTTCACCCCATCAACTGTTCCATACTGTCTGTTAGACATCATGCATTTCTGGAAATAGATTTAGACAACAACTTAATATAAAAGCAAAAGATTTCCCTTACGGAAAATCAACAATGTTTTTTGTGGTAAAAGTGTAACCCTGATTTTTGGTGTATTGCTTACTATGAGCAAAACCATGTTTTTTTGTTTTTAACTGTAGTAAAACCATGGTTAATTTCGTAAGGGCTGTAGCTGTGTTGGTAGAGCATTGTATTATTTAATTTAATTTCCAAGTATAAAACACAAATACTGATAAAAAAATTTATAGCTTGAATGAACTTTGAGTCGCCTTTGATAAAAGCATCTGCTAAATGTATACATTTACGAAATTCAGGTTTCTTTGCAAAAATGATATAACTCTGTAAATTTACTAGCTACTATTTAACCTCACCCTAATGTTTTTTCTCAGTGTGAATCTCCTGAAATGGCTGGCAGGGCATATTTTCCACAAATTCATCCAGATTTCTCTCTCTTTCTTTGGCTCTGTGTGACAAGCCCTAAATAGACTTTTTATCAATTTAGCCGAGCAAAAGAGGTGTGTTAGGAACATTTTCTATTGTCGCTACTTTTCTTTTGGTTAAGGCTTCATAATGGAAGCTAGGTAAGGTTTCTCACTAAATGAGATATCTGGGCCTTAACACAAGCCCTGCCATTTGACAGGCAAAGCTGGAGTCATGGTTAGATTAAGATAACGTATCCCAGGACCTTCCCAGAATACTTCTTATTTAAAGTGCTCAGCTGATAAGCGAGAAAGACGTGATGCAGAGGTGGTAGCTTTTAGTCGCCCTGCTGTTATTGCTGGGGTGGGATCGAATGACAAGCAAAACATTTACGGCAGCTTAAATCATGCGGCTGACAGCACTGTTCTCTAGAAACTGGCCTGGCAGAGCCAGACATTTCACTTTGGCATAAAATCCACTGGTTCAAGAAGTGGGACAAGAATTTGTGACATAAATGTTAAGTGACCAACAACAATTTCTGATTTTGTTTTGGTTTATGTACACTTTAAAGCAGGGCTAGTCAACTGGCGGCCCGCGGGCCAAATGAGGCCCTTCAATTATCTTTATCCGGTCATCTTTGTCTGATTTAAAATCAGTGTGGTTACTTTTACCTTCCCACCGTACAAGACAATTGACGGCCGATAAACCAGAAAAAGAGTTGGAAAGGGGCTGTGTGAGGTGCCAACCATCTGCGGGTGCGTAATTATAGTTTCCAATATGAGCTTTGGATGCAGTGAAAAAAATTGTATGACTACGCATGTGACACACTGACTGTAAGTGATGTATTTAAGTGTGTTCCAGTCAAAACACTGTGTGTGAGGTGAAAACTATTTATCTTTTTTTTTCTTTATCATTAACACTTAAATCCTTTAAAAACAATTGATTGCTGATAAGTAAATTATTAAGTATAAATATATTTGTAGATTAAGGGCTCTTGCGCTGAAATGAGCTTCTCTCCTCTGTTTACAGAAATTTACTATTAAACTGAAATTTCATTACGACTGCCACTAGGGGGCGAACTCTGACAGTCGCATCCGAATGTACAATGAAAAGGCAGTTTAGCCTATATATCTTTAAAATATTAAAAAAGAAAACATGAAGTGCAATTTTAGTCATTAGGAGAAAACTGGCTATATGTTGTGAATACTTGAAATGTAACTATTGTAACAATTTATGAAAGTTAGTTTTAAACAAAGTAAGTTTAAGAGCATTACAGTTAGTGCTATACAAAAATACATGTGTTAATTTTTTTATAGTTCATTTGGCTCTTGCAATGTTATGCTACGTACACACCAAACACGGGGCATCGCGTTACTCGCTCTAGATTACTTGCGGGATTTAACTTCGTGTCATGTGAAATTTTCACTTGAGTTGAATATTTTCAACTTGGACGATGACTCGTTTGAGGCAAATAGCGCATGGCGCATGTATTCGCGGCAAACGCGCCGCCCATATCGGGTCATTCGCATGGCCCCATGCGAGGACGCGTATGATCGCGACTTTGCATTGACTTTGTATGTAATCTATTTGCGCAAATCGTTGAACTCGCATCTCCTGTGAACCGACAGTTAAACTGCTATTTTTTTTAAAGATATATAAAAAAATTTTAGTTTTTAGTACAACATACAAGAAGTGTGCATTTTTTGAAAATGCATGTTTTTTTATATATATTACCTATATTACCTAACAAAAAGTAACAAAAACAACATTTTTGATTGAACCTTTTTAGTGTATTACAACTTTTTTCCACTTTTTTAGAATATAATGTTAAATAAATAGAGAATAAATAAAATGAGATTTATGTTCTCCAATAAAAATTTTAGCAAAAATTAAATAGATGTTTGGCATTTTATAAACCATCTTTTTGAGTTATCACCCTCGGATGGTTTAATATTGAATGTATCTGTTTTGGACAAACAACATTTTAACATTTTTAAAAATAAAAAACATTATGTAGACTTTGTCAAATCAACTGCATTTATATGTTTTGGATAGTAAATCTGCTTACAAACATATTGAGCATTGTGCTACAGGTAGAAGCACAAAGGTTGTCAAAGGGGACACGTATAATGATAAATAAAAATACAACCTTAATGCATTGTGGATAAAAGTGTCCACCAAATGCATAAACATGGATATCACCTGCTATCAACATGCTTTAATTTCTATGAGGAAAGATTAAAACCTTGATCATACACAGGCTACCTAGCCAGTCCCATAAGAATTTGCAGATCTAGAAGGTGCTCGCCATTTTAATGTGCATTATGCATCCAATGCATAGTGCCGTGTGAGACTATTCAGAGACAGGGCTCCATTTGACAAATCAAAGCAAAACTATTATAAAGAGAAAGTGATCACATATCACAGTTCATGTCTAACAGAATTAACCAGAAACTTCTCTCAGAAACATGGTCGATTGCATATGGCAGAAGTTTTTGAGCTAGTCGGTTTCTGCTTCTCCTTTGCTCTATCGATGAAAGCACTTGGGCACGAGTTGGCTGAGGTTCATGTTTATTTCAACAAACGAAGATGGCGCAGGCCCCTGGAGTCAGATAGATTTCCTGCAGTGCTCCCCTTGTAATTTTGAAATTCTTCTGCTTCATAAAGTACCTAAAGAAGACAATGTGTGTTTTATGATGAAGACCGACAACAACTATGTTTTTCGAAACAGGCGTAATTATAGACTGACAGTCAGAGACAGGTACAGTGAGTACTCTCATCTGTTTTAAAACACACAAACACATAATTTAGCTGCTTACGTGTAACTCACGGTTTCTCCTTTACTCACGAGTTTGAAATGTCTGTTGCCTCAAGTGATGAAGGTGATCAACAAAGGCAGAAAAGCTTCAGTCGCATTAATAAAGCTGATCCTAATAGCTGTCAGGGTCGCCATGTTCTCATGTAAATGTTTCACATTTTGTTTAAATGTGTACCACATCAGTCCATACCTGTATAAGGACACTTGGACGTTGGGCCTAGGAATAAAAGTATTTGATAAAATGCACTAAAAGCATGCTAGCTGTCTAGTCTACATGTCAAGCATGCGTTGCTAAGGCCTCTTTAAATTACTTTTTAAATGGCATCCGATATTGGCATCTGCTGCAGTCCAACAATTTGTTTTATAACTCAATGTGAAACAGCATTAACAACCCATTTTACTTCACAATGCGATATTTCTTTGTCAAACAAGATGTTTAATGAGGAAAATAAAATAGATTTTTATCAGGTCAGGAACTAATTGGATTGTGAAAAATGGGCATTGCAGACATGGATGTAAGTTTTGTAGTAGATTATGGAAAACTTCTACCTTCCTAAAACTCCACCAGTTTTAATCCACTTGTTTTATTCTTATTGCTATGTGGAGGCTTAAGATCAGGTACTTCCTTCAAACATATATTATTGTATTCATTTGTATTTTGCCGTTATTGCTGTAACTTTTACTACATTAACATTAGGTTAAATTAAATTATAGCTTTACCATTAGCAAATAGTTAAGGCTATGGTCACATCAACCAGAAAAAAAGACATACAGGGTAACATAAGGAAAGGTCATGGTCATATTTGTTTTACTTGAGAAAACATTATATTCATATGCAACGTTTTTAATAAACTGATGAGTTTTGCATCAAATAGATTTTTGTTATAAATAGACGAAGAATAATGTTGACTATTCATAGTTCATTATTGCATTTATGACTTATAGATTTAAAAAAATAAGATTTTTATTCTTTTCCTTTCGTATCAGGTTGCATTGTAACAACACTGCTTCGCGGGTTACTTTATAAAATAAAACACAAATAAGTTGTAATTATATTAGTACAAATATGACTCTATTACTCTAAATATTAACAAAGTGATGATCAAATATGCTTGGAAGCATGCTTAACTCTTTCCCCGTCAGTGATTTTTTTTAAGTTGCCACCCACCCTGTTTTAGTTTAATGCCTTAAAGGAAAATGTTCTTCTTGACCCAACAATATTTATTGACATTTATCTGCATATCGCCATTAATTGTGCAATTGTAGAAAAATGTAAAATTGATTTAAGACTGTGGTGTTTATTTTCATAAATCAGTACGTAGCAACAGTGGCGCAGCGATATTTCTATAATGCAGTCTGAACCGTGGGGTTACCGGGGAATTTTATCATGGCTTAGAACGCAGAATGAAGAACCAGAACGGGCCGTTTTATAATAACATTTTTAAAGCTGACAAATTATGCGAGTGTTGGCTGGATAAGTGCTGGCGACCTAGGGACAGCAACCTTCAACCCGGTGGCGCAAAAAAAAAAACAGACCAGTCCACCAGGAATTCTCCTGGTCCTCCCTATGGCCAATCCGGTCCTGCCCTTGCACACTCCCAGTATCCTGGGTTATTTTCAAGATGACTGAAAAATTATAATTTTAGCTGTGTTATTCATCCATATTAATGTCAATTACCCAAACATTCTCTCTTTTTAATTATAATAATTTGCTAGTCAAAGTAAAAGTAGCAAAAACAAAACAGACACAGTCCGTATATATAGATATATATTCATTTATTTAATATTTAAACCCACTAAAAAGTTGTAAATACAACTTCTGAATGAAAGGCACAGTAAAATCAGACACAGCTGATATAATACTCAACTCAAACATAATTACAGTACAAAAGCGGACAGTTATTTATGCACGCGATAACATCTCACGTGCCAACACCCAACAAGAGGCCATTCGGTCACCGGTGGAGATTAAACAAGAGCAGGGGGACGTCAGTGATAACAGCTGAAAAACACTTATTGCTTTGACAATTCATGGCCTGACTGGCAAGAACCCAAACATTAAAATAAAAAGATTAAAATCTTAATTCGTTTTATTAATTTGATCTGGCAAAAACATCAAGTTGAAAGAGATTAGCTAGCTTTCAAACTCCAGGCTCAATGGAGTGATGCTGTCAGTCAAGCGCTCAGATCCTTCATTATCTAACGCATTACCATACTGATCTAATTCATTGGTCCACCAAGTGCAAAATCAAACCAGTAAGGAGAAAAAAACAGCAGACTGATGACTCAAAGTTAAATGAAATTAAGTGTTAGAGACATTTAATTATTTTCTGATTAATTCAATTGCAGAGCTGTGAAATTGAAATGTTAAAAGATGGATTTTAAAGACAGGAAGTAACATTTCTGTCTATGTGGATGCACGTTCCTTCACTGAGGAGTTTACTGCTACATCACGTCCTGTCCTGGTACATTATTTATACTTAACAGCCAATTAGACACCTGGGCTGTTCTCTGATTTAATAGCGATAACATAATTTGAATTTATTGTTGCCCTCCGTGGATTTCGCATGATTAATACAAACACAAACCTTTGCGCTAGTCTCAACGCATTTATAAAGCTGCCCCAGGAGAATTCGGATGGGTTGAACAGGCTCAGTTTTACAGAACGGCACTGCGACTGTGCCCCTTTAGAGGTTTGAGTTACATAAAACCAGACTCTTTGGTATACGCAAAGCAATTCCAACTCATTTCCTCTCCAATCTGCTATAATTATGTACAGATTTCCAAGTCCTCTCTACTGTTTGAAAATTACGCTTTAAGCCAAACTCATTCTTATTGGAATGTAAGTGAATCAATTAGACAGAAGACAAACTCTCGAGCTGACGCATTTGACTTCCTGTGTACTAACATCCAGTAGCAGGACGTTAACAATAATGCCAAAAAAAAAATAAACCACTGAAAAAAGTGATGAACCAAAGACCCTTCAATAATTTAAAGATTAATGCAATCAAAACAAAATGTACACATAAGTGGTGGTAGTAATGGACGATTGGTCTGAAACAATAACTGAAGTTTCGTTTTGCCCAGACGTAAGACCTTCTAGACGTCATCACTAAACTGTGAAGATCAATGGACATTGATGGGCGGATGCTGGAGTATTGACAGTCATAGGCGGTCATTACCTAGCGGTGCCGCTTAGCTGAGTTAGATACTCGCGCAGTTCTTTAGCTGCCTGAAAGCGGCCGTACCGCTTTTTGGGGTTGGCACACTCGTCCAAAAGAGCTTCAAGCTGGCCCTCTTTGGCTATGTGTGGCGGGGGGTCGTGAAGAAGTCCACCAGTGCTGCCCCGCCACGTAGCGTATCGTGAGAGCAAGTTCTGGCAGATGGCGTAATAGTTGTGGTCTACCATGACCCGTGAACACAACATGTCTTTAGAGAAAGAAAGACAAGCCTCTTTGTCGCACTCCTCAAACTTGCTCTCGTACCAGACGTCGTAGTTTTCCGGCTTATCTGCAGGTAGAAGATCACAGTAACAATGGTTAGATTGCAGGCATTAAGATATTTCCATATAATAATTTTTCTTTCCATGCCAGCTTCTAAGGCCATATTCATGATGAGAATTCAGTCTAATTATATTAAGTAAGACTAGAAAAGATGGACATAAGGTTTAATGGGAAAATAGCAAAAGACTCATGGACTTTTGGAGCTTGGAGGTTTGACAAATGTGATCACTGTATGAGAAAGTGTTGCATGAAAAGTTTTCCTTTTGTCTTTTACAGAATAAAAACAACAACAAGGTCTGAAACAACATGGGTGTGAGTAAATTATGACAATAATATCATATTTTGTATCAATTATATTATAATCTATCAATTAAACCGTGATATTTGGACACATCCATTCAGTCTGAACACAATGAACATTTATCAGCTGTTGGACCAAGAGAGAAATCTTTTGACCTCAAAGTAGCACAGAGGCAATTATGTCCCCATTTCTGGAGTACAGCTTGTGCTTTCCTTAACAGTACGACACAAATTGCCCTCTTTCTCTGCACACAACACTGATCCATACAACCTTCATCTCCGGTTATTTTTCAAAGACCTGGCAATCAGGGCAAATAAATAACATTTACGATGATGAGAAATTCTTTGGAGTTGCATTAATGATGAAATTTATTAGAAAGAAAACCTCATGAGAAGCCAACCAATAATCATGCTTGAGAAACCTAATGCACTCCTCCCAGACTTTCTCCATTTCAATAACTCCAATTAAGTTTTTATCCGTGTTTTGGACCCCAGACACATGCCCAAACTCAATCATAACTCAAGACTGATGTGTACAGATGGAGGCAAGGTAAACAGATGCTAGGTGCAGCATCTAACACAAACTGGCTTTTTACATGTTTAAATGTTATAATTGGGTCCCCAGTGCTTCTATCAACCTAGACCTAAATGTGAAAAAGAACAACCCAGTAACTTAGTTTTGGTAAACCATTCTATGCAAGCATGTAAAAAAATTAGGTCATTCAGATTTTCTACAAAGTGGCAATTTTAACATGCTATAATGAATGATCTATATGGTATTTTGTGCTAAAACTTCACATACGCCTCTGGGGACACCAAAGTGTTACATCTCATAAAAATGTCCCCTTTAAAATCAGATTTGACTTACAACCATTATTGGTCCAATACTTAATGTCTATGTTTGATATGGATCTGCATGTAGAAATCCATTATTTAAGCCTCAAGTAGAATATCTAGAATAAAATAGATTGCTATATGTCTCATAATTTAATGATGAGATTTGAAGCATTAAAGTTTAATTTCAATTATTGATTTTACATTCATTTCAATTTCAGTCCATATTAAAGACAGCAAGGTTATATTTTCAATGTAAATGTGCTTTACATTATGTAGGATGATTTTTGCTGGGTTTTCACACACTGGGTCATATTTTATCAATTCTGTTTTAAATGCACTGCATTTCACCTAAAACATGCCTTATCTCCCAAACCTCTCTATTTTTTAAAGGGCCCATATTTCATTCATTTGTGCAATTGTTGCAATACAATGTGTTTGCCTGGTTTATGGGTCAAAAAACACATTATTTGACACATACCATACATTTTTGAAGTCCCGCACTATTGAAACAGGTTGTTTTGTACAAAGCTCATTGTTCTGAGAAAGCGCGGTGTGAACCGACTAGCCGGCTATCCAGTGCATTGTGATTGGCCGAATACCTCAATTACGTCAACGGAAATGTGATGCTCCTTACCATGTTTTTAAAGATGAATTCACAAAGCAATAGTGAAACCGAGGAGACATTATCGTCTTTACTACCTCATTAATACAAGCCTGAATCTGACCCAGAAAACACAGATGGCTAAAATGATCAATCAACTTTACCAGCACGATGTGAGCAGAACATAACAGATTGGTAAGGTAAGGAATAAGGATACTATAACAGAAAACCATGTCTGCATTTGTGATCGTAGAAACGGCGAATAAGCGCTACTCTGCACTGCCCAAAACTTGCGTTTAAATCGGCAGTATGAAATTTATTAAAAGTCATGTTCTTTCTGATCCCATTTTTTAAACCCCAGTTAGTGTGTAATGTTGCTATAATAGCATAAATAATACCTGTAAAATGATAAAGCTCAAAGTTCACAACCAGGCGATATACAGTATTTTCTTTAACAGAATTTGCCTTTTTAAAGCCTACAGGGAAATGCCGGTTTGGACTACAGCCCTCTACTTCCTGCTTTAAAGACATCACTAGAACAGTTTTTTGACTAAACTCCGCTCACAGGAATACTACAGTCGCCAGCTAAGCTAATGGCAAACTAAGCTGCTATCGAATCACAACGCACTAAACAAACTACACAATCAAATTCAATACTCCTGAAGGAGGGACTTCATAGAACAAGGAAGACATCAGCCCATTTTGAGGACAGTGAAAAAGCGCTATACAGATAAGTAAATTGTGTGAAAAATAATGTGTTTTTTACACGTGAAACATGAACATGTTATTTTGTGCACTGTAAACACATTCAAAGCTTCAAAAACACAGAAAGAACGGGACATTTACATATAAAAAACACAGGCATGTCACTGCTCAAAACTCGCGTTTGAATCGTCGGTAGAAATTCCTTTAAATATGAAAACACAGGCGCGTCACTGCTCAAAACTCGCGTTTGAATCGTCGGTAGGAAATTCTTTAAATATAAAAACACGGGCGCATCACTGCTAAAAAACTCGCATTTGAATCGTCAGTAGGAAATTCTTTAAATATGAAAACACAGGCGCGTCACTGCTCAAAACTCGCGTTTGAATTGTCGGTAGAAAATTCTTTAAATATGAAAACACGGGCGCATCACTGCTTAAAAACTCGCATTTGAATCGTCAGTAAGAAATTCTTTAAATATGAAAACACTGTCGCGTCACTGCTCAAAACTCGCGTTTGTATCGTCGGTATTAAATTCTTTTAATATACAAAAACTGGCGCATCAATTCTCAAAAACTCGCTTTTGAATCGTCAGTAGGAAATTCTTTAAATATGAAAACACAGGCGCGTCACTGCTCAAACTCGCGTTTGAATTGTCGGTAGAAAATTCTTTAAATATGAAAACATGGGCGCATCACTGCTTAAAAACTCGCATTTGAATCGTCAGTAGGAAATTCTTTAAATATGAAAACACGGGCGCATCACTGCTTAAAAACTCGCATTTGAATCGTCAGTAGGAAATTCTTTAAATATGAAAACACAGGCGCATCACTGCTTAAAAACTCCAATTTGAATCGTCAGTAGGAAATTCTTTAAATATGAAAACACGTGCGCGTCACTGCTCAAAAATCTGGTTAGAATACTCAGTAGGAAATTCTTTAAATATGAAAACCTTGGCTACTTACAGGATGTAAGTCAGCAGAACCAGAGTGTAGTTGCAAAGTTGGAATTTCTCCTTTTTTTTTGTAGATGAACCGTTTGCGTACATCCAGCCTTTAACCACCCACGTGTTTAAAAAGTAGTCCTTTCGTAAGTGCAGCACACAATCGAACATTTGGGCTGTACTGTTCTGAAACAGTGTTGTTAATAATACCCAACCCCTTGAAACTTACACCCTCTATCTTTGCGTATACATTAGGCTGGTGTTATACAAATGTTCAAACCAGTATGACGTCTTACTGCATGGGCGTGTTGAACGTTTTAGGTAGGCGTGGATGAGGCTTCACTTTTAAAAAGATCTCTTTGGATTACTAACTTGGAAAACATGAAATTGGGTCATATGACTCCTTTAAAAATGATGCCTTCGACCCAATTATTTTTTACTATTCCAGTAAGTTAATCAATCACTCTTGACTTCACTGAAACCCATTAGGAATGATCCTTAAACGTTCAGAATATAAAACATGATATCACAGTTCCTCTTTATTCTGAATCAGTCCAAAAATCCCAATTACTTTTACATCACTTTTTTCTGTCTTTACGACACATCATATTAATCTATTCTGTATTACATGAAAACAAGATATTCACCCATTGAAAGGGTAGAAGGAAGCTACTTCATCATTTTTAGTAGGCCAAGGAGACACATGTGATTGTGAGAGTCAGTGGAGCGGAGCGGCGCTGCAGATCTAAATTCATTCTAGGCTGTGGCTTTCCCTGCGCCGCTGGGTTAGACAAACATCCTGTAGCCAAGACTTCTGCTCTCCAAAGCATTGTGGATAATTTCATTACAAATCTGCGGATCAATGTTGCTTTGTGCTCCTTAAACACTGTTGAACTCGCAGTCTAATTCACCAACCTTGTATATACTATGTGTAATTCTTCATCACAAGTGGTCTTTTTAGTCTTAATCTATTTGTCCACCGTCTATGTCAAATACATGGAGTTATGCTAACATTCCTAATTCCTTACCTAATTGGAGTACAATGTCCTTGCTTGCTAGCTTGCTTTAGGACAAAAAAGTCCATCTTTAGTATTCTTTAAAAGCGGAGTTCAGACTATTTAAATTCATCCCAGTGGAGCGGTTTAACTGGTAAAAGAGACACCCTCCCCTAAAAGGCTCCAGCTTTAATGACAGAGCTCCTTCTGTAAGGCTTTTGGCACTGTGACAAGTCACTAGTGAAGAGGGAACGGACTGCGTCATTCTGTCCTCACGTGTGGGCTCTCTCAGGCACAGTATCTAAACAGCATCTAATCTGGAAGTTTCTAGTCACAAAAAACAAAAACTCTAATCTCTACAACTCAATATTGATGCACCTTAAGACAAATCCATAAAAGTTTGGGATTTCTGATTAGGGGTAACATTTGATTGGGTGTGGGAGAAAGGATGTGAGGACAATCTTCATCTTCAGTGTGACTGGATACATATATGAAACGTGTTCACTTATTTATGGACTTTTTATGACTTCAATAAACAAGATAGGAAAGAGACAGGAGAGAATACGGATATGAAGAGAATGGAATCAGGAAATAACAAAAGCCAGACTCAAACCTACTTCCCCACAGGAGCACCAGGGCTCCACACTGTCGAAAAAAAGTTAGGGAAAACAGCATTCACTATTAATATTCTAGACTGCAGTTGTCTGTTTTCAGAATGTACTCAGAAGTGGAGTGACAACCAAATTTACACGGTGTAAGTCGAGGTCATAAAAGTGTTCATTTGGAAGAAGGGATTACTTTATTCACTCACTCTGTTTAATCAGCCTCTTGTCGGCCACCACCACATTCTCTGCATCCACAACAATGACCTTCCCGTCCCGCGGGCCCACGGCAAAGTTATCGAAGCTGACGTCTAGCAGGTAGAGAGCAAAGTCGAAGTCGTTGTTAGTGAGCTGTTCTGCAATGTCCATCAGCTGCTTGGCCAGGTCAACTCTCTTCTCCCAGGGAGCGTTGAAGAAACTCCAAAGCTCCTCACCCACATAGTTCACCGCCACCATCCGCCCGCAAGCGCCAAGGTACTTTGCGAATGGCCAGCCTTCATCTGACGGAAAACTCTGTAATGACAAAAAAATATATATAATCACAAAAGAGAATAAGTTCAAGTTTATGATCAACAACATTTACAGTCATTGTTACAAATAAAACAATTGTTTAAGCATTTCTTATAGACGGTTTCATCGGACGCACGTGCGCTGAAGCGATACACGTCTGGATCCGAACTTTACTTCCGGTTTCGTTTTTTTAATGGTCTGACTAGTTGCTAAACTGATTTCTTGAACAAATGCCTCGTCGAAAGTAACAAATGTTTTGGTTTTCTAGGTAATCTGTGTTGTTTTTTTGCTTGTTATATAAATGAACTACGTTTATAGAACTTTGTTGTTATTTATTCTTAGCAGAGTTTACCGGAAGTTACATGCGGACCACGACAGCCGCTTGTTTATGTTGTTACTGCTGAAACCGTCTATAGGGTTTAAACTGACTACTTGATGCATTTGATATATTTATACATGGTTTCAAATGCAAAAACATTAATAAACTGCTTTTGTGGCCCAAACTTAACTCTTTCCATGCCAGCATGGCCAGCCAGCACCAGCATTTTATATCAAAGTAAAGAACAGGCCCTCTGCTTTAAAAAAAAGATTCATCCTACCTTCATCTGTTCTCTTTTTATCACCTCTCAAATATGGGTAAGTTTCTTACCAAATAACCACATTTTGAGCAAAAAGCTGAGATAATTGCATTTTTGTGAGGGACTTTTGATAGAGATCAGATTCAGAGCGATGCTCAAAACATACACGGAGTTTGAACTGTTTGCCCTAAGGGAATACTTCCAAGTTTATTAAGCTGGGTAAGAGCGCCACCTGGTGGATAATAGCGTAAATACAGATTGCCGGAAAAAGTTATCAATGGCAGGAAAGAGTTTAATTCCGGTAGACTTCCGCAAAGAATCAATAACAAGGGAGTTCTATAGTAGATTATTTCTGATAACAAGCAAAAAAAAAAAAACAATTACCTTAGTTCAAATCAAAGCTAAAGCGTATCAATCCTACACTGAGATAACATTACTGTGTAAAATTAAAGGTACAGTAAAAGCAGAATCTAGTGTTGTGAATTACAACCACCCTCAATTTCAAAACGCGATAAAAAGCTATGATATCTGCCACATGACACATGTCATCATCTGAAACAACGTAGGAACAAAATGTGTTCTGTAGAGAAGTTTGTCCATTTAGAGCTTATTTAGAAACATGACGGCGACTTTCATGTAAGGGGACCAACAGTGTATGTAGATAAAAACGGCTCAGTCCAAGGTACTAAAAACAATACAGTTTATTATGAAAGATATTTATACATCACTGATAATACAGTTTTGTATATTATATTGCATTTCTGTCAGGAAATCCTTTTGTTTTATTTATACAAAGCTAGCTACGTGTGATTCATAAAGATCCATGAATCCTTGTCTGGCTGCCAAACCTCTAATTGCACCACAGCAATCCATGCAGTATCCCATCAACTTTAGAAAACCTAAACATTTTATGTTCAACAAGGTATTTGTTCCAGAAATCAGTTTAGTCATTAGCCAGACTGATAAACAAACAGACCGGAAGTTAAAGGTCCCATTCTTCCTGTGTTTTGACGCTTTAGCTTTGTTTACAATGCGCAGTATAACATGTGTTCATGTTCACGTGTAAAAAAACGTGGTATTTTTCACACAATTTACTTATCTCTATAGCGCTGTTTCACTGTCCTCAAAACGGGTTGATGTCTTCCTTGTTCCATGAAGTCCCTCCTTCAGAAATACGTATCGAGTTCTGATTTTGTAGTTTGTTTAGTGTGTTGTGATTCGACAGCAGCTTAGCTTAAAGGAATATTCCATTTTCTTAAAAGAAAAATCCAGATAATTTACTCACCACAATGTCATCCAAAATGTTGATGTCTTTCTTTGTTCAGTCGAGATGAAATTATGTTTTTTGAGGAAAACATTGCAGGATTTTTCTCATTTTACACAACTTTTCGTTTAGTTCCGGTCTAGGGCGACCTAACGTAAATGCGTAATGACGTAGGGAGGTCACGTGTTTCATATATAAAACGCACATTTGCGGACCATTGTTAACAATAAACTTACACAAAGACATTAATTAGTATCAGTTGACATACAACAACGTCGGAACGGTCCTCTTTCACCACACTTGTAAACACTGGGGCGGAGTTTCGCGTTCGTCCTCTGTGACCTCTTGACGTGATGACGTATTGCGTCGGGTCACGCTAGCGCATGACGACCGGATCTAAAGGAGAAGTTGTGCTTTAAAAGTGGATATTTGTTATTTTTATTGTCAAAAATGACATTCGTTTTGCTAGATAAGACCCTTATGCCTCGTTTGGGATTGTTTATAGTCCTTTGAAACTCTGTTGAAAAAAAACCGTTAAGTGTAGAATTAAGTATTAATTGTTGGTGTCTATTAAAGTCCATTAAAATGAGAAAAATCCTGCAATGTTTTCCTCAAAAAACATAATTTCTTCTCGATTGAACAAAGAAAGACATCAACATTTTGGATGACATGGTGGTGAGTAAATTATCTGGATTTTTCTTTTAAGAAAATGGAATATTCCTTTAACAGAGCCGTTTGAGCTTAGCTTGCGACTGACATATTCCTATGGGCAGAGTTTAGTCAAAAACTCTTATATTGACGTCAAAATGGGATCAAGAAAAACTTGACCTTTAACTTTGGGTCTGGCGGGTAACCATGGCAATGTGCATGCATCCGATTAAACATCTATATTAGCGGTGGTATTGCATTTTTTCTACACAAGACCGCACCAAAAGAAACATTTTGACCACAAAAACAATCCTTGTGTAACATTACCTTTGTATAATAAACTGTAGCTGCCATATATATTTGTAATTGTACAAAATTTAAAATAAAGTGATCCCAGAGTGCTTTTTTAAGGAAAGCAAAATAGAAAACTGATACGGTCCGATTCCATTGTGGAGCGTTCACATACAAACCACAATTTCGAACAGCTTGGAGCAAATCAAGAGATTCCCTGAGGCTGACAGTAACAAAAAGTGAATCGGACATGGCTGTGTTTTTTTAACTATTTATGAAAATCTAAGCAGTGATGGATTTATTTTCTCACCAGTATCATCTCAGTAATGCACTCTTACAGTCAATGCAATCCTGGACTAGCCAGAAACAGCAAAAAACGCTGCACAGTGAATTACAGTGGGTTATTTACGTAAGGTCACAACTTCTTTTCCTGATAAGAACTGATAAGACCAGTTGTTTATGCTGAAAGAAGCGTGAAGAATGTGAAATACCAACAATAAATAGCAGTAAATTGGACTATGGGGAGTTCTGACTGTTTTCAACAATGGCAGCAGTACTTCTAAAGATGTCTAAACACAGAAGTGAAATTTTTTGTGATAAAAGCTAACCGAACTGGTAGGAGGTTTACTTAAAGTGAGGAAAATACTACATCAATTGCATGCAAAACAGGTTATTTCAACACGGCACTTTTGTTGTCTGAGTCACATCTGGGCAGAAAAATCGTGAATGTTGGGGAGGCATCTGTCAGTTGTGACTCTACTCTGTGAGGCTTTTCAGATATACACAAATGAGGTAAGTAAGGCAGCTGTACCCCTGTAACTGGGTTGGTCTCTCAGGGCTTTGAGTGGGCACGTCTCATTATGCCTTCTCTTTCTATTTCATCTACCATAGTGTAGAAGAGCAGGCAATTAGATATGAAAGAGTACAAATTAAAGCAAAATAAATGGAAAACCAAATGCATTTACTGTCGGGGACACACAGTCTGCTTTATTCAATCAAAGCACCACTCTATTTTAATGATTTATATCTGAAATGTACAGAACCTTAATTTTTTTTTTTTTTGCTGGGACCGTACAGTTGATATTCTTCAATAACTTCGCCCTTTTTATTTCTTTGAGCTGCTCAGATGACTCACACGAGCTTCACTGATATTGACAGACCGCACTGCACACGGAAGAAAGGCACACAACTGCAATCTAATTCCCTTTTATTCACAGTTGGAGAAATCTAATAGTCTAGTTTAATCTGCCTCAGAATCTGATTAAAATTTTATGGAGAATCTCATTAATATTTCACTATACACATATTATTTAAAAACATACAATCGGTACAAGGACACAGCAAAATGTCTGCAGTTCAATCTTTTGGTCAGAGCCTGAGAAAGAGTGAACAATACATCTCATACTGGGTATTTCTGTGTCGAATACACTCCGTCAGGTAGGGGTGGGCGATATGACCAAAATTTTATATCACAAAATGATTAATTTTAATTTTCTAAATTCTTGTTAGCAACATCAATAACAAAAAATGTATACAAGCATAAAAAAGAAAGACATATAATATATGTCTTAGTAAAATGTAAAGTGAGATTTTCTCTCCATGCTGTTTGATTAACCTGTGTAACAGACAGGAGTAAAATTAGGTAACTTCCCATTTTAAGACAAAAGTCCAGATCCAATATACTGTTACACATGCATTTTATTTTTCAGATGTTTACTTTCTCTTAAGACCAAAATGGAATTTTGACGTATATGCGTATTTAAAGGCCAATAAAGCAGCAAAAATGCTTGCGTGCTCCTTAGATGGAAACAGCGTGCAAATTTAGCACTGTTGTTTGTTTCAATGACTTAGAATCATTTGATTTAAAACTGCGGTGCTTAAATACGTTTACAAACATTACGTTTTCACCACACAGAAACATGATGTGGGCGCGTAACCTCGATAGTGACGATAGTCTAAAATCTCTACCGTTTGTCAAATTTCTACTGGTTCATCATACCTACCGATTTATCGGCCACCCATACCGCAAGGGTTCGTATAAGTTTCGAAAATTTATTTCGAGTATGGTCCTTTATGACGTCATAAAGGGCAGAATTCCTTGTATGGGCACTTCTGCCAGAAGAGTGTGCGCACATATGAACCAGGGCTGTGTTTCCCAAAAGCTTTTTTTAGCTAATCATGGTCATGGTTACATCGAACTCTATTGAAAACAACATAACTTGCGACCATAGTTCAGTCCCTCTAGAAAAACGTGATAATGCGATCATATGATTCAACGCATAATCAGCCAAATTACGTATATTTATGCGGGGGTCACTTTTACAGCATAAATTGCAGATTTCCCTGGGCAAAATATGCAGGGCTTGCATGATTTCATAATCCCTGCATTTTCGTAGCAAAAATCACATATATCTTAGCAGAAAAATGTTGATTTACTTAACACAAGCGCAGCCATGTCCCCTGTTGCCATGGGAACGTTATGAAGTGATGTGATTTTGTGATGTGAACATCATTAAAAAACTGCAAAAGCTTTTTGCAAGTTCCCGCAGTTTTTGCAAGTTCCCACAGTTTTTGCAAGTTCCCGCAATTTTTGCTAATTCCCGCAATTTCATTGCATAAAAATACTGCATATTCCATCACATTTTTTAAGAAAACGCAAGATCAAGGATTTTTGCCCGCAACAATCACAAAAAAATCCACAATTTTCTGGAAGGACTGATAGTTGCTTTCGGGAAGCGCACCCCTGAGCTAGAGCACGACCATTAAGATGCTTTGTTGGGGTTACAGTTAAGGGTTACGGGAAAGTTGTTGGCAGTGCTGCAAAAATCAACAATGTCCCAGCAAAAAAAAAATCCCAGGCAGAGTTGGAACCACAGGCAGTAAGCAAAACTGAATAAAATAAACGTATAGTGAATCAAGAGTTATCCAGGGATAATGCAGTGATGTATTGTGTTGGATGTGTGCTCGTGACTCACTGGTCCGCTGTACGCCTCGGCTGAGTTTGTCTTTTACAAACTCGATGAAACTAAAGACTCTTTGGAGATATGAAAGATGCAGTAATACTCCTTAGGTACTTAGAACTTACATGAGATTGGAAGAAACTGTGCATGTTATGTCACATTTAAATAGTATGCAGTATAGCATAGTTTATGCAGTCTACAGTATCTAATTTTGCATTCCGAACACAATCATTTTTGTGACCCACAAACAAAAAAAATGCCCTACTACTGCACACTTGCCGTGTTCACGGTAACAATGTCTTCCTTTATCTCCTTCAATCCTGTTTTCAGTCCACAGCCTCATTTTTCTCCATGTGTCTTTTATCTACAGTCTACATGCAGCTGTCAGACAGCTTTGAAGTCGCATTTAAGCCTTTGACACTTTATTTGAGACCTTTAAGAATGTACAGATGAGATAAGACTTAAACTATCAGGTCACGCTCCAGTTAAGCCAACAAATCAAGGCAGTAAACAGAACGCACTCCCCACTAATCAGTGCTAAACTGAGCCAACAATTTCTACAAATCCAATTTGTTCCATCAAACACAGTTTGCAAAAATAACAATATTAGTCTACTTTAATATTAGTAATTAGCGTAAGCCAGAGCAGCGGCGGGAGACTGGAGCGGTCGATACCCTATATAAGGACTGGGTCAATCAACAGAGATGAAACTAGTCTCACAGCGCTGCTCAGTCCCAGCACACATCCTGCATGAGTTCGATCAGGCAGTCTTCAAGAGGAACCGTTAAAAATCCATTGTGTATGTGTGGGGGGTTACTTTTAACCTCAAAGAGAGGGATTTGAATAGAGAAAGAGCAAGCCAAAAAGCTTTAGTGCTGAGCTTTGTTGGTCTTGGCTCTCTTAATGAGGGGAAAAGTGGCCTCTACAGCAGAAAAAGACCTGAGATCCTAATGCTGTATCATATTGTATATATAGAAAGGGCTAAGGCTGAACAGTGTGAATGTGTAAAACACCATACAGTATTTCCAAAGTCAACTACTCTGCAATGTTATGGGGCACTCATATAATACCCAACTCAATGGAACCGTGCCCAAACCCAATAGCCCCCATCTTCTTCCAATAGCCACGGTGAGTATACTTTTAAAGCTGCGCTAACGTGCGGATGTTAACAACGGTATACCCGGCCCTTAAGCCGGCCAGGGCGCGGTACAGAGCAATCAAACTAGTCAAACAAACCAGGTTTTGGGGTCAAACGCGCATGGGCGTGGTTTGGTTGGGATAATGTAAGTTCGCCCTTAAGGAGGCCCTGGGTTCACCCCAGTGTGTATGTGGCATATAATAGAAAGCTAGGTCTAGTGTTTAAAAAGTTGAACTACTTTTAACTATATTAAGGGTGCGTCTCATTTCTCTGTCTTACCCCTTCCCCTTACCCCTACCCCTCGGTTTTGCGCACTCATGTGAGGCGAAGTGGCGTCTCAATCCTCCTTTTGATCAAGGGCTAGGGCTAAGGCGTAGGGATACATAGCCCTTGAAACGAAGTGTGATAAGGACCACATTTGAAAGAGAGGGGTAAATGTAAATGTAGGAATTTCTCAGGAGACCCGGCATCAAGATGTTTTATGGCTGAACCTTGAACTGTCAAGGAGTCGCACAAATGAAAGTAACGTTATTTTCGGCAGTTTAATTGAGATTATATTATGACACACATGTTTTATGATACTTTTAATAAAATGTTTAAGCGGTTTTAATTGTAATGTTTTTGTTATGAATCGCTAGTTAAGGCGCTAGCTATGTTATGCGCTATTTTTGAGCTCAGCTCATGCAATCGATACCAAACCTGAGACAACGGTATCTTCCTTGTTTATGTCAACGGTTGTCTGTTTACGTAGCAGCCAGTTAGCGGCAAGGGAAGGTGACGCAAACTGTAATCGAGTGGTGTCTCATTTTTTAGACGAACGATCTGTCTTACCCCTTCACTCGGTTTCGAGGGGCAAGGGAAAGACGAAGACAAAGGGGAAGGGGTAAGACAGAGAAATGAGATTGGCCCTTTAACTTCAAAAACATAGCACACGCTGTGATGTGATGGACAAATAGAGGACTGCTACATATAAATGGCTGTTGTGGCTAGTTATACTGTAGCATACTTTAATCTGGAAAAGTGGCAATATCCAAATTAAATGGCAGTAGTGTTTTGCTTATGTCTAGGGTGACCATATGTGCCATTCTTCAAGGACGCATCCTGGCCAGGATTTCGGATGGGTCTTCCGGAAGTCATATTTGTCGACCACACAAGTCATTGAGGTTTATTATTTCAGGTTCTATTTCAGAAAAGCAACAATTTTAAGGTAAGAATAAAACTACGATTGTATGTCTTGTGAGAACTTTGATAACGTGTTGGGTCGACAAATACAACTTTCAGAAAACGCACCCAAAATCCCGGCCAGGACGCGTACGGGAAGAATGGCACGTATGATCACCCTACTTATGTCCAAGTATTTAAAAGCCAGTCTTTAGTGAAACTTCTTTTAAAGGTTGCCTTTAACAGGGAATTATTTTTTTAAATGTGAGCATGTGTATTAGCCCATAAAGAACACTGCTCAATTTATTCAACCAATCAAATTTACCCACATACATCTTAAAGTCTAATCCAGTATCCAAAAAGTTAAGGTTACTGATGATGCACTGAAGTGAAAAAACAAATTAGAAACTCTGGTCTCACCTAACTTTGACTAAACTTTAACGCTGCTTGGGTGGAAATCGTGCTTGTTCTTTATTTTAAGCATGCTTGAGAAAGAGAGCGGTAGTTTGTTAATTCAGTGGCATTCAGAAGTGCTGAGAGGGCACAACTCTACCTGATGTGATACAGTGGCCTCTCAAAATCATCAGAGGGAAATTTACATTCTTGCCTATACAAAATAACAAAAAGGCATTTATCTTCGCCTCTGATTTATCTTTCAAAAGGTAGTTTTAACACTTTTCTGCCATTATTTCAAATGAAGTCCACTTATAATGCTAGCCAGGGCTGGAGAGAAAAAAACCAACGGTAATAATTTGTTTTCATGACCATTTTCTGCACTCCCTCTGCCAACTTGATCTAAACCAGGGATCTCAAACTCAAACTGGCTTGAGCCATTTCTGGGATTGACATCTCCTCTGAGGGCCACAGAGCTATTTTAACATATAAAACACAATATTTCTGTAAATATATTGTTTAAATTGTATTATTTAACATATAATTATATAATATATAAAATAATACTTAAATTAAACTACATTATACAAAATACATTATTTTTAAAACAGTTTATGTTTTTAACCTTAACTTTTTTTTATTAAACCCTTACACTAAACTAACAAATTCAATTTCTGAATACATTTATTAACTACTACACATTTTTTGCCATCAGGTATTGTTTCTGTTTTGATTTTTAAAGAAGTTTTTTGAGTCACAGTACTGACTGGATTATGTTTAATCTCTGTAAAAATGTATATCACTGGTCTAGGTCTGTGTGTAACTGCATAGCAAAGCAACATAATCATATATTAGATATTCATTATACATTCATATTGAGATGAGTAAGTGAGCTGCTACATACTTTTATCTTTTGTACTTTTATTTTCCTAATCTGGGCATCTGATGGCTCTTTTTCTCATTCGTAGTTCAATATGTGCATTACATCTCTCGCTCCGTTGCCATTGGTAACTTGGCGTGAACTAACCCTGGTGCAACTTTTTGAGTAACAGCTGAGTAACCCCCCATAGTAACCCTAAAAGATCTTCTCTGGACGAACACTCCAAAGTACCAAACAAATTACCTGTTTGCATGTTAAAAATATATGATTGGCGTGAGATGCAAATGAGCAGTTTAAAATCTGATCACGCATTCCGTTATCCTTGACGTCATGGAAAGTGCGGCTCATGGTTTCATAGCGCCATACTCGCGTTCAACACGCGTTTATGGACAGAACTGTGATCGACCCCTTAAACGTTTACATCAATAATCAAACGAATAAGAAAGCATGTAAATAAAAATCTTTCTGCAGGCTGTATTATGTTATATTTTTGTAAGCAGATGCGGCCCGCCTTCCCCCTCTTTGCGGCCCGAAAATGGCCAGGATGCCAGGTGTTTGAGATCACTGATTTAAACTAACACTATAGTAACATCAATAATAAAGTTAAAACATAAAATAAAAAAGTCCATTAGTTATCTTTCCCTTTAAGAAATTATATAATTATTTGATTAAGACCTTTTCAATTATTATCACAATTAAACAAGAATGTCTTACGTTCATGTTTTGAAGGCACCATATACACGTCATTGCTTCTGTTAGAGCAGTGGTTCCCAACCTTTTTAGCCCTAAGTACCCCCCACAGCCCTATCAGTAAGGCTTATGTACCCCTTCATCGAAAACTAAACCAAAGTTGTGTTTTAAAGACAAATAATTAGTAATATGAATTAATTAATTGTAAACATTAAAGTAAAAATCACTGACTGATGAAGCATGTTTATTTCAACAAACCACCATCATTGCAATCAGTGTTTGCATTTTATCAGCTCATTTGCATTTTAAAAGACACCCAAAAATTGCACATTTTTGCTCAGGCCTACAAAATGGCAATTTTGACATGCTATAATTAATTATCTGTAGGGTGTTTTGAGATAAAACTTCACATACGGACTCTGGGAATGCCAAAGACTTATTTTGCAAGTTAAAAAATTTAATCATATGACCCCTTTTAGAGCGAGATTAACTAACAGCTTGCGCAAACCATCATTTTGCTATTAAACAACGACTGAACTTAAAGACGCACAGTAGATATTAGCTCTGAAACGGTGTTATTTTTGCAACATACTTTTTTAAAAATATATATAGTTTGCCAAGCCATATGTTTAATTTGCTGGAGAAAAGAGGAGGAGAAGTCACGAGGAGAAGTCAAATCAGGTGTTTCAAAACTTATTTTACCCTACGGTTCTTCTTAGTGTACTTTTACTTAGTTGGAAAGGGGAATTTCACACTCTGCATTTTCATTGCAATGTTCTGCTGAGGTCTCTTATTTGCGACCCTGTACTAATTTGCGCTGCTCTTAGTAGATTGCAATGGTCATTATGGAAATGTGCTTATGTCAATATTGTGGCTGTGTATTTTATTTGCACCTTTGTAGTAAATTACACGCAAATTTTCCACTCCGGCACTTGTTTGGAATTGAGCTCTCACGTCCTTTTTAGTAAATCTGGCCCTAAATGTACTAAAACTAAATTTAAGTTACAGATAATAAAAGTGTGCAAATAACTTATTCCTCTAAAGAGAAACAAAATGTGTTAAGACATTCACTTTAAATACAAAAGACATCATACAGGACAAAATATGTTAGCCAAAAACAATGCAAATGTTTTTTGCGTCATTTGAAAATACAATGGCAGCAGAAATGAATATAATTTTTTGAACATTATTTATAGTTAATAAACTTTGTGTCTTTAGAAACTATTCAGGTTAATTGAAAATAGTCAGGGCCGGGTTTCCCAAAAGCATCGTAAGGCTAAGTAGATCGTAAAAACGATCGTACGAATCATCTTAGAATTACGGGCCGTTTCCCAAAAGCTTTGTAGCTTAAGTACCACTTAAAAATCATCGTAGATCTACGAGTGGTCTGGAGTAATCGTTCATTCATAAGTGCATCGTACACTCTAAAAACAAACGGTGCTATATAGCACCAAAAGTGGTTCTTTGCTCGTAATCATAGAAGAACCGTTTTTAGTGCCATATAGCACCGGTGAAGCACCAGTGAAGCACCTGTGTAGAACCATATAGTGCTATGTAGAACCATATTTGTTGCTATAGTGGTTCTATATGGCCCCTATATGGTTCTACACAGGTGCTTCACTGGTGCTTCACCGGTGCTATATGGCACTAAAAACGGTTCTTCTATGATTACGATCCAAAGCAACAGTTTTGGTTCTATATAGAACCGTTTGTTTTTTTAGAGGGTAAGACAACAGTGTTACAAGGTCACCTGCAGGACAACCAGCAAATTACACTCCCGCAATGATGATAATGTAATGTTTTAAATGTAGGCTTTATTTATTTATTGGGGTTTTCTTTGCTTATTTGTTTAAATTACTTTAATATAATATATTTAAAATTCAAATGAAAAATAAAATTTAAATGACTTAACATAAATTAACAAAGAAGGAAAACGTATTTGGTACAATTTTGGTAAAAGTTGGTACTAGCAAATTGATAATTGTTCCTACCAATTTCTGCTATAATTCATCTGGCTATAGTAAAAAAAAATTTTTTGAAGGGTATGGCATCTGATTAAAGAAACCAAATAAATATTTACGGTACATTGCAATAATCCATAATAATAAATAAACATAGATAATAAACAACAACAAATAATAATAATCTAAACTATAATATAAAACGCAGAAGGCATTTCGCAGTGGGACGAGTCCTAAATAAATACGGAAAAGAATATTTCATTATGAACAATTTTAAAACATCTAAAAAGCCATTGAACAATAATGAAAAATATTATAAAAAACATTAGTGCACATCAGCTGAAGATCATTAGCCTAAACAAGCTTGTGCTACAAATTTGAGTCATTCTATTGGTGACATTTCAGCACTTGACGACACGGATAGCGACTCGTATAGCACTTAAAACCCAGCTGCGAGCGATCGTTATACGTGCATCTTTGGGAAACGCACATAAATGAACAACGAATGTTCGTTAAGTAGCTTGTAGAAAGCGCTCGGTTGGGAATCACCATGTTAGAGCACTAAAGGCCTTAAAAACAACTAAAAGCCCTAAAAAATACCAAATACTGTAAATGTGGTAGGGACCAGGGACATAGACCATTGCTATTCCTTTTAGAAAATGTATAATGTAGGTGAACAGTTTTGTATATAGTATGAGTAATTCCCACCCTACATGTATATACATGTAAAATGCAAGACAGAAAATGAAAAAAATGCAAGGAATAACAAGAAAGTAAAAATGTATGCAGTGGATCCCTAGAGAGTAATATCAATCTTCTATAAAAACAAACTAACAAAAAAAGACAAAACAAATGAAACACAGACCCAGACAAATATGTATATCTTTTCACCGGAAGAGAAGATGAAGGGAGAAAACCTGGAATTTTTACTATGCTGTGTCCTTCCAAACATGTACCCCTAGGAGAACACATTTACTCTGTGTGTTTGAGGGAGTTGACAAGTGAGATGGTTGTAACATACAAGACTGTCCTTTATCAAAGCTATTTGTATGTGCCAGTGGGTTGGAAAACCATTAAAGCGGTATTAGAGCCTTGATAACAGCATTATATGTGTGGGGTCAGCCGTTTGACAGAACACACTGAAGTAATCACATCGAACAAGGTTAAACAATATGCATGGTATGTGGCCTGAGGCCAGTGTAAGAGTTATAGGCTTACTGACAGGATAAAGTCATACTTCTTATAGGGCCAGGGGTGTGTAGTCGGTATGTCTTTGTTGATCACATATGTGGAAAATAAATTTCACTGTGATCAATTAAAATCCTTTACCAAGATTATTTAGCTGGCTGAAAGATTTTCTTTTTAATTGCGGGAAAATCAGTAGTCGAGGCAACTAGCATGTCCGAATTCACAGTATTCAAAAAACATTTGGCGAAAAGTAACCAGATGGCCTTCAACTTCCAACAGGATTTTGAAGTATTTTGCATTTGATGGTGCAATCCCATGAGCCCCAGGTTACGGAGTCACCCAACGGAAATTCAAAAATGTTGTAAAGCGGTAACGTGGAACAGTTGTTTCTTGTGGTTAAATTAAGCTTGTTTAACAACATCCAAGTTAACGGCTTACTTGCTGTTATGTAGGCATGTTGTGTTAATTAGTTTATCGATTTGTCACACGCTCAGGATTCGCAATCTTAGCCAAATGTCAAATTCCCTGACTTTCACTGACTAAAAAGCTGAACTTCCATGACCTATGTCTGGGATGCCGTGAGCCTGGATAATGTACTACAGTGGTTCTCAAACTGGGGTCCGGGGCCCCCAGGGAGGCCACGAGATGGTGCCAGGGGGGCCCCAGTTTTATGACATTTGTATAAAATACATTAATTTATCTTGAATTCTGTCAAATTAAACCTAAAAAAAATAAGGCAGCACTACTTTGTATAATTTAATGTTTTGTTTAATTAAAATGTGAAGTTTTAGAACTGTTTTTTGTCATAAATTTTCTTTGGGGGGGCCGTGAGGAATGCACCGTACACAAAGGGGGCCGCACGCTGAAAAGGTTTGAGAACCACTGATGTAGTATACACCGTGAGTTTATAAAAATTTATTAATGCCTGAAATGAGTAAACAATGCCTATAAAAAGCTGTTTGCATTGTAGTCTCACTTGAGAGCCAAATTTTAAATGACCTATTTTACACATGTTTGCAGAGAATGGATTACCAAAACTAAGTTACTGGGTTGATCTTTTTCACCTTTGCTAGGTTAACAGAAGCACTGGGGACCCAATTATAGCATATAAACATGGAAAAAGTCAAATTTTCATGATATGTCCCCTTTAAAGCAACAAACAAAATTTCCATGATATTTCATGATTTGAATAAAAAATATAAAATTCCCTGACTTTTAATCTTTGGAATAGACTTTTTAAAATTCCATGATATTCCTGAAATTCCATGACCCTTGGGAACCCTGCATGCTTAATAAACATGACCTTGATAATTTTTGGATTATTGCCATAATATTTACATGTGTGCTTGTTTACATGAATTCCATTAACATTTTAACCGATCGCACTGCCTGTCATTTCTGTCTGCTGTCTGTCTTGGAGAAGTGGCAAACACAAGCAGCTCAGGGTCCACACAGACAAAAAGTCATTTGAAACATAACATCCAGTGTTTATATATGCTACATTAAGCTATTTTAAACATTACAAATGCGATAACAGTAAAGCCCGATTTATAGTCGTGCGTAAGCTCTACGCCGTAGCTACACCATAGGTTATCCGTAGCCTGTGCATAGCTCTGCGTAGCCTGGCATGCACCTCACAAAAGTTTTAACAGCGCGTCAGATCTAAGTGGACCGCAAGCGCTGTGATTGGTCCACCAGAACCCCTCCCGTCAGGTAAAAAAAACCCTGCGTCATAGGTATTTCCGTTTGCGACGGTGAAACCAAAGATGAGCCAAGTTGAGGAGTGATTTAACTCAAACTGCAACAAAAGTTGCTGTTTATTTACTTCCATCATTGCTGGTCTTCTCAAATCATACACAACAAGTTGCTGTTTCTTCTTCATTTGTGGGTTAACTTGCCAAGCTTCTTCTTCTTTGACAATCGCGCTGCTACTGTGATTACATGCGTGGATACTGCCTACCAGCGGTCTGCCCATGTGTTTGCATGTCAACGTGGACGACGACGCAAAAGTATAAATGAAAACCGCTGCGGAACCTACGCCATGTCATGCCATTTTACAGTCATTATATAATCAGTGACAGAAAATGATCTTAAAATGACAATATTGATTACTGGTGCAATTAATGAACTTCAGAAATGTAGCTATCATGACAGGCCTAGTCACATGTATGTCGGAATTTCATCCATACTATCCATATTCATACCATTTTTAACGGTCGATGAGTTCGTACTTCATCTAATTCAGTCCGTACTGTCACAGTATGTGATTTCAGATGAAGGGAGTGACAATAACTCTGCTTCAAAACCTACTGAGCTGCCTACAAAAGCGCATTCAAGCCGCTAGCTTCATTGGCAGTATCCTAAAATAAATTAAACCTTACATGCAATAATATTAATAATTGGAGCCTTATCCACCATCTTGGATACATTTTTGACTGAGCTTGTTGCAATGCATGCTCTCCTCTGCCACAAAGATAAAAAAGAACTTGACCCTGATTTGGGTTGTGTTTTAAATGCATGCATATTTTACTACGCATTGATATTTTATTTCTAAAGAAACAAAAACTCTAAATGATCAAATTAATAGATTAAATCAGTACTAAAATACACATAACAATATTGTAGGTCAACATTTTTTAAAAAATGTTTTCCTCACAACTTCAGTTACAATGCAATGCTGTATAAAATAATAAAATATTTGTTAAAACACATTTATTTTAAGCAATTGAAGTAATGCTGGTCATTAAGCCATAGACACCACATTGCTAATGGCACCTGATTGACTTTCATGAGAGATGACATTTGTGAATAATGAATAACTGAATAATGCGATGATATTTGTCCAATATAATTTGGATGTGTGTGAGGGAGATCTAGACATTTCTGAGATATGTGAACATCCCATTTAATCAATCTGTATGAAATCCAAACATAGGTAAAATGTCAAAGGTGAAATTGGCTGGAAATATGATCTAATGTTTAATTTAACAGCAAGGCACGATTTTCATTAAGCAGATGTTCTTGTTAGTTCACAGCCTTGCCTTGAGATGCATCAAACACAAAATAATTTGCTCACTAATGTCAACCACAACATTTTTTAACCACAAAACTGCACTTATCCAATAAACCATGTGATACTGTCCAAGTACTTTTAAAGATAAGGGACTTTTCAGAGATACATGGTATTTATTTTACTTAAAATTGTGTGAATAATTTTTTGGAGGGATGGGCACAAGTAATCGATTGCTCGAGTACTCGAACGTTGCATCAATGATCGATTATGAAAACAATGATCATGTGGGTTTATTTGTTTTTTTTTATGTATTTTTTTGTGGTTATGGCGGCATATGGATATCTGTTTAGCGTTACAGTGCCTGTGGTAAAAAAGACTGGGGGCGTGTTTGACGTCAACGTAAGCTGCGCAGTAGTGTTGTAGTCAAGACCACCTAAACCGAGACCAAGTCATGACCAAGACCAAGATAGGAAGAGACCGAGACAAGACTTTAAAGGGTCGAGACCAAGTCAAGACCAAGACAGGCCAAGACCAAGTCAAGACCAAGACCAGTGCAAGTCACTGCATTAAAACAGTTGTGATAAAATGTGGAATATGCATATGATAATCAAAGGCATTGCAGATATGTGGGGATTTATCTTTGTCTATAAGCAAATAAAAGTGAACAAACACTAAAGAGCTGAAATTAACTTAACCATTTATTCTGAACTGTCTTTCCATGGCTTGCCATCCACTTAACACAATGCAGGTGTTTTTAGTAATGAAATTTGAAAAATTGTCATTGGGAGAAACTTAAACAATGCTTAAACAATGCCAACATCATATGCCAAACCTGAATAAACTGCATAAAATTAATGATAAAAATAAATGTGTATTGTGCCATCAGTTGTGGTCTTCCCCGGTCTTGAAATAAAATTCCGAGTCCTCTTTGTCCGAGGCCGAAACGAGACAGAGTAAAAAAACGGTCGATTCCAAGATGAGACTAATGGCGCTTTTCCACTGCATAGTACCCCACGGTTAAGTCCGGGTCGGGTCAGCTCACCTCACCTTGGCGTGGTTAGCTTTTCCATCGAGTTTAGCATCACTTCGTAGTGGGAGGGATTTTAGGCGTGTTGTTATATTTGCGCTGCCTACAGCTGGGATATCATACATGTGAGAGGAGAGCGTCGTTGTACATTCCCATACATTTATTTATTTCTCAGTCCGCCACAAAATTAAAATTGGCCACAACAAATAGATATTTGCACATCGCGTTTATCACTACCTCTGTATCACATGACAGTTTCAAACACCCGCGGCGTCAGCCGACGGCGCTCCGCTGAGCCTCACTGCATTTAAGCATAATAATGCTGACGTGCTCGTCGCGAATGTTCCGCCACAAACTGCAAGTCTGGAAAAAACTGTTATGGTGTCCCTGATTCTCAACATGTGGATGTTTTTCGTCGCTAAAAGGGTGTTTGGGAACTTATAGCAGAGCACAGATGACAACATGTTTGCTCGAGACAACGCAAGCTAGCCTAGCACAGGTAAAGCTAGCGATGACGCTGTCAGTGACGTTTCTTTCAGACCAATCAGTGATCTACAGTGTTTTCGCGTCACGTTTGGTATCAGCTCGGGTCGCTTGGAACCCCACGAAAAAAAGTATCGGGTACCACGTACTGCACCTAATGGAAAAGCTCCCAAAAGTAAGCTGACCCGACCCAAACTAAACCAAACCGTGGGGTACTATGCAATGGAAAAGCGCCATAAGACCTTTAAAAGTGGTCTCAAGAACTACAACACTACTGCGCAGACCGATGTATCACCTCAGTACCATGCATGATTCAAAACCAAATAGATAAGTCTACTTATATGCGCACTCTTTGCGCATACCTGACGCCAGCAGAGGTCATCGCTGCATCCCCCCTTACCACTGAAAGGGTTTGGGGGCTTTGAAATCGGACCCAAGAAACGCAAGCAAGGTCCAACCCCAAAGTACACTTACAAATCAAGTTCATATACATTAAGGTTTCTTATGAAAACATTTTAATTATTATTTACATAAAATAAACGTAATACAGCCACACAACAAACTTATGAAAATATTTTAATCGTTATTTGCATGAGAATCTTTTAACGTAGCCACACAATAAATAAAAACTATCACCACAATGCTCACCACAATGATTTCCCTTATCTCATGCGTTACTATTTTTTATTGTAACAATTTATGATTTGCAAAAATAACTGTTGCATCTGTGTAGATCTGTGTATTTTTTTTTGGTCAGTGGCGCAATTGTTTTTTGAAACGGCAAAATAGCATCAGGGATGGTTTGCGCCGGAACACGCCTCCTTTTTTGCGCTGAACCGCCCAGGGAGAGCAAGTTCATTCCCTAGTTTGCCGACGTGTGTCTGTGGAGGGAAAAACCCGCTGTGCGCCGGTGGAAAATACGAAGGATACATGCGTCACTGACAAAGTCAATTGCGCTGGGTGCAAGATAGGGCCCCTTATATCACTGAGGCACTATGGTTTAACCCTTGTGGGTTGTTCAAATTTACTACCCTTTCAGGTTATTCTGTTCTGACCTACTGCGTAGCTGGTTGTTTGTGTACAAAAAAGACTCAAATCTGCTTAATGTTAGGAAGCTTGTGCTTTGACTGGGAGTGTTTTAAAGCTCACGTAACATACGCTGTTTCTGCATTTCTGATGTTAATCTGGAGTACCTATAGAGTAGTATGACATCCTATATATCTCCGAAGAGTCTTTAGTTTAAGCAAGCAATAAGGTACGAGAGGCTGTGCTGTATCGTGAATAAGTAACGGCTGAAGGGCGTTGTTAGGCACGACGCGAAGCGGAGTTACCTTCAGCCGTTACTTATTCACGATACAGCACTTGCCTCGAGTACCTTATTGCTTTTATAAAACGGTTACCACACAATATTAAAGTAAAAAAAATATTAGCGCAACTTTCATTAAGTTAAATCAATAAAAGCATTCCTTCCGCTAGAAAAAATAGTCCCTGACTGCGAACAATAACATGAAAGCTCAAATAAAAACAACAAACTGTTCTCAGACTTTGTCTCATTATATGTTTATGTGTTGCTAAGGGTGTTGCTAAGGCCGCAGTGATATTAAATAGAACTGTTGGGTGAAGAGGTCATAGCAGTGTTTTATTGTGAATAAAGCACACCTATTGACCAATCAGAATCAAGGATTGGAACTAACCGTTTTATAATCAGATTTATAAAAGAAAGATTAGCTTTATTGAATCTTTCCGATAACGCACGAAAAAATGAAGAAAGAGGAGTTATACCGCAGAAGGAGCGAGTACGAGTCATGCAACACTATACAACACTGTTTAACTTATGATTCACTACATGTTCGTGTCATTTATATAATATGCACGCGACTATTTCCAACACAAGACATAAGACTTACTTACCGCGTGCAACTCGTCATGACCCGGTTGGGAAAATCCACTGCATCAAACACACACGCAAAACTCCGCTGCTACCCCGGATAATAAACTATATCTATTGTTTCCATAAGGCTGGATGTCTTCTCCTTACATCCAAAAACAAACTTCATCTTTCGTGCCATTGTTGACTTTTGAAATTAAACAAAGCTGAGTGGCGTGATAAGATGTTTCCAAGCTCTAGCATCTCCCGCTGACTGACGGGTGGGCGGGGTTTTCCGGGGGAAGTGCCCATATTAAGAAGTGATACGTATAGAAAACCCCTGAAACGTCAGTTGGACCTGTAATCGAAAAAAAAATTCCGAAACTTGTACGAACCCTGGCGAAGTGCATTCGGCACAAAAATACTCTGTAACACCCAACTGCTTATTTGACACTTTGCCTACGTTTAGCATGAGGAAACAACTCTATAACTGTGTTGTAATAAGTCAGAATGCTTGAAATACCATTGAACCCCCCCTTTAAAGTGCACTGCTATGGTGCACATATACAACACTTTGTGCAGATAGCCTATATGCATGTTGTATAGATGGTTTCAGCAGTAACAACATAAACAAGCAGCTGTCGTGGTCCGCACGTAACTTCCGGTAAACTCCGCTAATAAAAAATAACAACAACGTTCTTTAAACATAGTTTATTTATATAAAAAGCAAAAAAACAACAACACATAGATTACCTAGGAAACCAAAACATTTGTTACTTTCGACAAGGCATTTGTTCAAGAGATCAGTTTATCAATTGTCAGACCATTAAAAAAAATTAATCCGGAAGTAAAGTTCGGATCCAGACGTATCGCGTCAGCGCACGTGCGTCCGATGAAACCGTCTATAATACATTTATGTTATAAGGCTTAATATTGTAGTATTATATGTAATATTATATGTAGAGTGCGTTATATAGAAAGTGCTTCAGAATGTGTTCGTTAACCCTTTAGTTTCACTTCATCATGCAGCTATTCCCGTTAAAGGTTTCTGTAAAAAAACATTTAATTAATTAATTTATAATCATTAATAATCTAGCATGTGTTCATTGTTCTGATATAGTTTCTTTAAAATTAAGTTTTATTTAAGTTTATATTTAATACAAATATTTTATTTTCACCATGGCCCGCCACTTTGATTGCCCCGCGCCCAGTTAATAGAGTACTCGTTTTTCAGACCTATGTATTAATCGAAATGAAAGAAATGACATGAATGCACATCCCTATTTTTATTTTATTATAAATATTTATTTAATTTCCTTCTTGATTCCAATGGTTGAGTGTTTGGAGGTTGAAAAGGTTTTTCCCTGTCAGTCTTTCATGAAAGTATCAACTACACTAGTGAACATTTATAGTGAATTAAAACCTTTCATAAAAGTTGTCTTAAACCAATACCCATTCCCCTTTCTTTGATTAACTTTTTTGATCCACTTCAAATGTTGACTAGTGTATTTCATGGAGGCTTTGGGTTGGCTTTTCCTGTCTAAGTAGGTCATTGTGTGCTAGAAGAAGGTGCAAAGCCTGGTGCTTGCCACCACAGATCTTGTTATGATAATGCTGGGGAGTTTGGGTGGTTGCCAAGGAACTGCTATGTGGTTGCTAGGGTGTTATTGGTTGCCTATTGGTCCAAGTCAAAAGCCAATCCCACTACAAAATTAAAGTCCCTAGTTATGGCTTGAGTCCATCCTTTAATGAATGTCTTTGGGATTTTTTTCTTGTGGGAACTAATATTACAAGCACAACACGTTGCATCAGTTGAGCTAAAGAAAGTAATTACCAAAATAGTTGTTAGATGTAGCCCTAAACTAAAATTTAGCTACAAAGCAGACAGTAGTAATTATTCATGCAGGGCGTGGTGAAATTTACATTTTGTCAATTCTGCAGATCTGCAACAAAACACGTCAGGACAAGCATACAGCATTTGTTCAGATTAAGACTAAAGGACAAATAGATAAAATAAAGAATACAAATAATGGCACAGAACATCGTCTTACTGACCATGTAAGATGTATTACACAGTCTGATAACCCAGTACAAAAGGCTGTGAAGGGAAAACTAAACATAAGTTGTTTTGTTCTTCACATTAATCGCCTGACCTTTTCCTCAAATCCCATCGTTGACCTACGGTCCACCACACAGTCGTGGAAGCAGAACTGCCCACATCTGGCATTTTGCTTGGCCATTAAAGTTTAAAACCCGGCCAGTCCACGGAGAATGCTCGTCCCTACGGGGTGCCGTGCTAATTTTACGGTTTGGCAGACTTTTCTCTACCCTTCCCCCACAGTCTTACTCTCTGCATCCGATTCTAGACTACAGACCACTAGCCCACCAGCTGAAGACAAGACAGACAGAAAAGAGACATGCAATCTGTCTTTTATGCGAAACAGCGGGTGGTGCCAAGTAGGTGGGCATAACATAAATTGTAATGCTCATGTGTCATTTTGATTGCTTGTCATTTTAGCAGATGCTTCTTATCCAAAGCGACTGGCATGAAAGGCAACATTTTAAAGGAACAGTTCCTTTAAAAGGAACAGATCAACTACTGGAAGGGGATAGAAAAATGGCAAAAGCGCATTATAAAAGTGGACTAATGTCATGCTTTTAATTAGGATCAGGTTACAGTCATGAGACATGCAAAAACCAGTTAGGTTTTTGGAATCAGATGTATTTTCGTGTGCCG
Organism: Misgurnus anguillicaudatus; assembly: GCF_027580225.2. NCBI lineage: Eukaryota > Metazoa > Chordata > Actinopteri > Cypriniformes > Cobitidae > Misgurnus > Misgurnus anguillicaudatus. The sequence continues at coordinate 6,857,454 of NC_073361.2, read as the reverse complement.
CCATATTTTATATGAGTATTAAATATCTGCTTTGATTTTCATTTAATTAAAAATATTAAAATATTTTTTAAAGAATTGCATTGCTTAGGCAGTTCTATCTTTAACCTTTGGCATCCTGTTTGACTGCATTATAAACTCTCTTAAAAATGCTGTGTTGTTTTAACCCATGGTTAGGGATCAAAAGGAAGAAAACCAACTATTATGTTCTAAATTAACACATGCTGTGTTGTTTTAGCCCAAAATGTTGGGTTGTTTCAATGTCAACCTACGTTTGGACCAAATATGGACATTTTCCCTGTATTTTGGTTTGACCTTTTTTGACTCAACAATGGGTCGAAACATTACAGATTTTTTATAGTGTAGACTTAAGGGAAATTATTGCAAAGTTTCAGCTGATGCATTTCCAGAATTCACTCAAGAATTAGCGTAGTGAGCGTTCGTTGCCATAGGTACATTAAAGTCAGACGTTTCTTTCCAGATCCTGTTTTTACCGTTATAAGCTTGAAAAAACAAGGACATTTACTAATATATCTCCAAATGTGTTAGTCTACAAGATGATGGACATATGCATCTTGAATGGTTTGAGGGTAGGGCCTGGGTATAGATTAAGATGTTCCCGATCGATTCGATTTCGATTCACAAGCTATCAAATCGATTCTTTTATGATTCGGTTTTCGATTCCGGTTCTCGGGACGATTTTTATATTTGATTCTTGATTCAACTCAATGAATATAGATTTAATACAAATACTATATTTATAAAAAAGAACAGTGAACAGAAGTTTACAAGTGGGTAATTAATAAAAAGAAACTAAAAGCCACAACCCTATCATCGTCATCTTGCTTGCGAATTCTAAAATGCTTCAATACCTCTGACTTTCTGTGAAGGTGGCATCAATGTCGACGAAGCACCTGAAGCCGCCATTTTAAGCACTGAAGTAGCCTCTTATGGAACGGCTGACATTCCACAAGGGGGCGTATTTGTTCCTCAGATGTTGCACAATAAACGTGACATCCAAATATATTCATTATAAATCGTGAATGAAAAGTGAGATTCGAATGAATGAACTCCGTTAGTGAACTAATTGTATACACTATTTATATCGTAATTCGGTCAGAAACGTCAAGATTGTGAGATGAACAAATCATTTTGAAGTAAAAGGCTTGGATATTCTATTTCCTTGGACTTTTGGGGATTTATGAACAATTTGTTTTGTACAATTTCACCGAAGCGGATAAGAAGATAAGGGAAGATTTTGAAGGTAAGTAAATATCCTAAATCGGCGCCGCCCGGTTCAGGTAACTAACAACTAGATTACAGTTTTATGACTGCTAAAAATCACATTATGCTTTGTGTGTGCACTTAATGGAAACCCGAAAGTCTAAGCTTTCCAACGATGTGCCGCATGACCGTATATTTTGAAGATTTAATGCTTCAAAGTTACAATGGCGTAATGCGGCACAGTGTTCCTTATCAGGTTAAGTAATGACAGGCTCGCCTCTCACTCCTTGGTAACATCGCGCAAAGCAAAAAAGAGGGTGACATCTAGTGGAGAACACTAGTAATTAGATTAACGTTAATCTTATGTTCAATGTTTGCAGAAATGAATATGGAAAAAAAATCGAGGGTAAGTAAATCATGGGGTAATTTGGAAATATGGTTGGAGTATCACTTTAACTAGTCAGGTTGTTCTGTTGGAAGGTCACTTCTTCTGGTCGACTGCCTCCCATCTAAACCAAAGGAATACATGCTTGGCCAATAATCCTGTCACACCCAACCCCTCTCATTACAAACACATATTAGAAATATATTTGTCAGATGTCTGCAAATTCAAAGGTGATTAGTAAACCTCAATTATCACATTGGAGAGCCAAGAAAAGACTGCAGTTGTAGAAGCCACCTGGCATCTACATCTTTATCTTGAAGGTGTGAGTTTTATTAGCTTGCTTGATGAAAAAGCAGCAATACGAGTGGCTGTGGGAGGCACCAGTAACCACCAGAGCAGAAGATGAGAAACTTTCCCCATTCATTTTCTCCACAGGCATTTAAAGAAAAACTTCGATAAATAGTTTTGAGCATTGAACCAAACCAAATACCATCAACCGAGATGAATCACATTCTAGCATTGGAGTCAAAACAAAATGTGTCAAAAAGACAAAGGTACAGGACTGTGTAATTATGAGGAAATGACTGAACAACTCCAATGAATCACGGCAATGATTTCATTGAATCAATCTGTTTTTTTACTGAATTTTCTCATCTGAAAAGCACCATTTTGTCTCACAATCACATATCAAACAACGTATGCTTTTTTCGATACTTAGTTTCATGGAAATGGCAGCCTCTCTGATTGATGGATCTTACAAAATTAGGTTCTACAGAGTTGTAAAGTTAAACTTTCCACCTTATTAGCAATGGAAGTGTGTGGAACAATTCCAGCACTGGAACCAATACTTGTCAGCCTCTTGAAGAACCTGAATGGGATTCTTACTTACAGTTGTGGTATACACCCAGCAAAATCCTAACCCAGCCATGTGTAAAAAAAAGGGTCAATGACTGCCTGTTTTCAAAACTCCCTTAAAGGTTTTATTTAAAGCTTTCTTTGAAAACATCTTACCCTTATTTGACTCAACAACCCAGGGGGAGAAATCCCATTTTGCCATTTTTATGCAGCTGAACTCACACACAAACTGTGTCAGGTGTAGAGAGGGGTGGGGTGTCTCGACAAGCGACCATTTCAGTCTGGAGGCAAGCGCTGCACCCTTGACTGAGTTAACCCTACAGGCCTGTCATGTCCTGTTGTCAAGTTGGCTGAGCAGGCAGAGCCCATGCTGACGTGAGGGCTGTTAACAAAGTAGCACACTCTTGAATAAATTCAAACAAGGTCACCTAAACCAGCCTCTACGTCTCTCGAACATGACCTCGTGCATCACGGCTTAACAAAAAGAAGATGAAATGCAGGGAATGTTGGCTCAAGAAAGTGTGAATTAATAACCTGAATTAGTCTGTGCAGAGAATGTGGGTCATAAGGTGTCCTTAACCTGACAGAGACTTCAAATAAAGGATAATAGCAGAATACTGTTTTGGTATGGTTAAACCTGGATTATGTGCAAGTATAAAATTGCAGGGTAATAAAACCGCAAAAAACACAGACGGTTGGCTTGATTTTTCATGGAACGATTGCGGCCCTTAAAAAAACAAAGAACTTGCACATCATACACATTTCCTTATTTCCAGTTATTTTATATTGCTTTTCTAAAAAAATCATCCTATAGGATAAATTGCTCTGGTGGACATAAATAGGCAACGCAGTGTGGGCCAACCTCAAAAGAGCAGTGAGTATTAGTTTCTAACACAACTGAGAGGAAAGGACGCTTAACTGCCAGAAACCCCACAGCAGACTTGAAAATAAAACAGCAGTGAATGGTGTCATGGTATTTAACCAAAACAGAGAGTGAAAGATGGTGAGAGAGATAGGAAACCAAATTCTGTGAAAGAAAAACAAGGGCTGCTTTCATTACATCTTAAAAAATGTAGAGCTTATGGACAGCAATAAATACAATACGAAAAAGTAACAACACCAGGATAAAACTGAAACGCAATACAACTTTTTTGTAGCATAGCACTACCATGGCTTTTTGCACATGTGCAGTGGAAATTTTACTCCATTCCACCATGACAATATGGTGTCATGGTGGCCTATATAAGCAGTCCAGGGCAGTAACACCCTTAAATTTAAAAAATTGCGACTATACTAAATTAACTACTTATATCAAGTATTGTTAAAAAAAGCCTTCAGAAGCAATGTTGCCTTTCAATAACAAGCTACTTTAATCAGTGAGTAGCACTATTTAAGGGGGACATCAGGTTGAATTTTCACTTCTTATCTGGTTTTGGCAATTAGTTACATTTTACAACATATCTGCCAGCTCAGAAAAGCTAAAAAAGAAAACGCATAGCCAGTTTGTTACAGGTTGTCTGAGTCTGAAACTGTGTCACCCAGCGAGTGGTTTCTGTTTGCAGCTAGTTTCTACATTCAGTAGATAGCAAGCTTTTTGAATAAGAACACCTTTAAGCCATATAATGCCATGTAGTCCGCTTTCCCATTTAGGACACCGGTAGTAAAGCTAGCTAACCAAAGTACATTTCATTTTAGCAAGTGTTGGATAATTAAGCAATCCTGGCATGTAACCCGCTCTTTGTGCGACTGTAAAGGCTCACAGGCATCCTTACACCAAATCTGAACCTCAAAGGAAACAAATGCAAAACGGCTTGATTTTATATTCGAAGGTAATGTACCAGAAAGAGTGGGCAAAAACTTGCTTGTGTGTGCCAAACACTTTTCGCTGGACTGTTTTAGAAACCTGGGCCAATATGAAGCTGGAGCTGTGCCATCAATCTGTCACACAGATGCATGTTTATGTTTTATAATTTGGTTGTGGATTTCTTTTGGTTAATGCTAGCAAACACGAACATCTGAGGTAGTAGTAAGGAGCCTAAAAGATAACAAAAAGTGTGTACGCAGCAGAAGAGTAAAATGCACCGATACGATTCTTGGGATCGGTATTGGGCCGATCCAGACCTTTTTTGCTGGATCAGGTATCGGACTAATACGAATGATCCAATCCAATACTGTGCATTACTTATGGCTGTTACTGTCAAAGTATTATAAAAGCACCATAAACAATAAACAATTTCTATTTGCTTGGTGTTTTAATGGTTAATTTTCCATTGTGAAGTGAAGATTCCTGTGTGAGAATGCTTCAAAGCGCATGAATTCTGCACCGAGGATGCGGATAAGCGTAAAGGACAAAATTATTTAAACACAATAATTATGCGCTCAATACGAGCATAGCAAAGCATAAAGGGCAGGATACTTTAAGCCTTGTTTATTCTCGACGCGTTCGCATGAGCACGTTGGGGCAAAAATTAAATCAATGCAGAGTGGACGGTCGTTCGTGTTGGGTGCCAGCGACCTCCTTTCCAGGGAGGGGTTGTTCCAGGGAACGACTTCTATCCTTTTCTTTGTGTTGGTTTTGAACTCAATTGCTCGAGTCGCCCCCCTGTCGTTTCAAATAATAGTTCAACTGCGAGCGCATCAACTATAAACGCCTCGTTCGTTTGCTGAGCAAAGCGCAGGTATAAACGAAGCTTAAGTGCATCATACCCAACAAAAACATCAACATTTCATTTTTACGTTACAATTTTGTGCAATTAGGGAAAATATATTTAACCTATTTGTTATTATTACCTATTATTATTAACCTATTATTATTTTTATTATATGGCCATAATTAACAATTTGTTATGAAAACTGACGTTCTTGTAACATGTAAATCGGTTTAAATTATAACCTGCAATTTCATATATAGATTTACAATTATATCAGATGTAGCAGTAAGCAGTCTACACATTTAACATTATTTTGATTTTGTGTGTGTGCAATTTTTTATTGTACAAGAAAAATACAGTAGTATTGGATCAGGATCAGCCGATACCTATAGAATTCTGGTATCGGAATCAGATCGGTACTTGAAAAAGAGGTATCGGTGCATCCCTAGTAATTATCCACAATATTGTTGGCTAATGTTACTCGTATGTTAGCTAAGTTCTAAGAAGCATTTGCCGTTATAAACAGTCTAAACTGTAGTCGCGTTTAATGTGAACACATCACGATCTAAAATGGCGGCATGGTGGCCCCACGTCGGTACATAAGACGAACAAATGATTGTATTACATTTAATTGTGGAGTCGCATGCTGCCATTTCAGACCCAGATGTGTTTTCATTCAAACATGATGTATCGATCGCTAAATATGCTCAAAATGCTAATCGTTTTCTCACACAAACATATAGTTTCACTTTAAAAGACATATTAACCCACCAGAGTCGTATGGATTGCTTTCTCTGACGTGAATGGGCTTAATAAATTTCCTCCATTTAATGCCATTACACAGCTAAGAAGAGCAAAGATATTTATTTTAACTCCAAATGTGTTTTGGAGCTGGAAAAAGAAAGTTGTAAACAACTAGGGCTGGACCAGAAAATTTGAATATTCGAATATTCGTTCCGTGGGTTGACATTCGATTTTCAGTTTTGAGATTCGAATATATATATATAAATATTTTTACAGCGTTAATGCAGAGCTTTTGCCAAGCAGGAAGTGCGCTTCACGCTTCCACTCTATAGGTGGCGCAAAGAGACCGACATCCATATCCAACAGCCACCAGTGCCACCAGTAGAAGAGCACCTCGAACGTAAAGCACGCTTCCTGCTTTGGCATTCAAGCTAATAGTGTTGTAAATAACGTTCAGTTTCTTGGAAAAACTCATTGATTTGTTTCACAAGACAATATGTCACACGGAGTTATGGGGGATTACGTTTGTATTGGATATAACATTATATGCTTTAGCTCTCGAAGTGGCGGATCGGTTGACTTGCATGACGGAGCACTGGGGATTCTGCAAAATATCTTCATTATTGTTCTACTGATGAAAAAACATATTATATGCTGTAAGTGTTAGTAAATAAACTTGATTTTGAAAGTATGCTACCGTTTTATTACAGTTTGTTGAACTTCGTTCATTTATTTTTGTTGTTTTATTTAAATGGCCTACCCTTTACGTTGTCAGTAATTACTGTGCTGCTTATTTCTGATACGGGAGTGTTTGTTTGTGAGAAAAATGTTAGGCTACCTTATTAAAAGTATTGCTATTGTGTTTTGTTTCACTAATGCTGTTCTCGCAGGACGCGTGACAGGCACGCCGCTTCCGGCTTGCGCTGTTCTGTAGGTTATCACAAGTTTATTAATTCTAAACTTGTCACGTGTCCATAATTTTGCACGAAAAAAAGACACTACACTCCCATGGGTCCGCAGCAACACATCCGCCACATAATAAAACTGTAGACAGACAGACAAACAAACAAACAAACGAACAGACACACACACACAGAGATTCCTGCCTTTATTAAAAAGAAAAATATGTTCAGCCCCTCCTTCGAAAGCTTTGAATATTCGATTTCTACTAGAGCTTCGAAGCTCAAAAAATGGTATTCGGAACAGCCCTACTAGGATGGCTTGGGGGCAAGAAAAATATGGGCTAATTATCAATCAAGTGTGAACTATTCCTTTACACATACTCTATATTCATGTTATTTTGCAAATAGAATGGTCAGTATCAACATAGCTGTTTTCGTCAATGAATATTGTTTTACATGATTATTGAGGAACTTTAACATAAATGTGTTACAGACATTTCACGAAGACCCTAAAGAATCATACCCACCTGCGAAAAATAGGCATCCAATGGGGACCCTTTAAAAAACAAAACAGGTCCACTGATGCACTGAAGTCCTAGTGTGTCATTTAACATCTATGTTGTAAAATATTTAGCTAAATGCTGCTTTCTGTTTCTGCTGCCTTTAATCTTGGTTGTATGTGTTCTTAGTTTTGTAACCTTAAAAGAAATGGACACACTTTATTGTGCCAGACGTAGACTCAACTGAATACATTATTCTAGGGTACACACTTTTAAAGATATAGTCATGCTAAAATGTCATTAATATACTTAATTACTTTTTCATATTAGATAAATAAAGCAAACCTCCAACAGCTTTAATCACATTCACTTTTAAAGATATTAAATTTCTAATTACATTACATTGAAATATGTTTCTGTATGAAATTTTGTATTAACTCAGCAAAACATCTTCTGCAACTTGCTACACACCCGCCCATGATGCCATTAATTCTTTATTAGCTGCTGTGCAACCACTCATTTCCTATTCTTTCTGAGCCACCTTTCAGGGCCTGCTGGAAGTTCCTCTGGATCTCACAAGTGATCACATTATCCAGAATTAAGGATTTGCCATGCCACTGGTTCACAAGTTCAGTGCAAAATGAAATATTTATGAGTGACGAAAACATGCAGCAATGGCTAAAACAGATGGCCAGAAGAAGACAGACATGCGGACAGGCAGACGGAAATTAGTTCCATGAGGTGGGCTGGGGATGAGATTATAAATCACACAACCCTTTAAACTGATATGCAATCGCATTACAAAATTGATGGAATTAACTGGATAGCAGAAATAGGGGTACTGAGCAAGAGAAGAAAAACAAATAGAGAGACAAGGGGGGAAGGTGGCTGGTGACAGGGACCACACACAGCTAATCAGATTTTATAGATTGGGTTGATCTTCCCTCAGTCTACCAAATGCCAGAGGGTGTTGAGACCTTGTGTGACAGATTTGAGGTCAGCAAGACAGTGAATGTCTTCACATAGCTTCTGTTCCTTTGTTGTTTTGGGTCTTTATCAGCTGCAGTCAATGACAGCTGAAATTGAAATCGATCGTCCAATTGTAAATCAGTATTGAAAAATCAGCCAGACAGCTGCTGTTAATATGACTGTCATGTCAAGGTTGTAAAAAGCATAGAATTTCAGGTGACAATATACAAACTCAAACATAAAAGGACAAGAATGATACAGTATCAGTGAGATGCTTTATAACTGAATTGATAGGAAACCAGCCTATTCTGGATGGCAGCTGTCATGATAAAGGTGATAAGTGCAGTTTAAGAAATGAAAAAGTAATGACCATTAACAATTCCCAGTTTTTAAATAATTAAAAATTATTTTAAATATGCACAACGACAAGACAAATCCATCAGCTTAGATAAGCAGCAATTAAACACTTTCCATTTGAGGTCCTGCAAGATTACAGAGTCTTCAATCTCAAGTATTGTGTTTGGAGACAGGCAGGGAAAGTAGCACGCCCTATAATTTACAGCCCAATTTTTTCTCCTTTTGCAGTCCACCAAACTGACAGATCCTATTCCGCTGACAGAATTATCAAGGGCAAGTCAAGAGCATATGTTATGATCTAGCTGGTCTAACACATGTAATATATTACAGAAATAAGGAGTTTGTCGTAGAGAGATTATTTGTGCAGACCTACCTGAAGAACTAGGGGTTCTGGATTGAAAGCCAAGGTCATCAACAGCTGCATCCTTTCTGTGTCCTTAAGATTCTTCAGCAGGAAGCTTCCAGAGTCTTTTGTCTCTGCATACCTTCTGACTATTCTGTCCAGCAGTCTTTGAGACGGACAATGAACAAGGTCTGACCAGCCTTCAACAACATCTGGTGTTAAGAGTCTGACGTCCCCATTGAGTCGGGCAAACTCAGTCTTGTATATGGCCTGGATGAGATCGCAACGAGGTCGACCCGTTGCTCGCTTGCAAATCTTCTGATCGATATCAGTAAGCTCTTGATTAGAGCCCAGACGCTTCAGTACAATCCTCCGTGTGCCTTCCCGAGGCTCACCGTACTGAGCAAAGAACACATTTTTCACATTGAAGACATCTAGGAAACGAAGACGACCCCACGTCTCAAAGGATATTTGTCCGTTCATGAATTTACGACACCAACTGGTGCCGAAACAGGCCGGGCACTTGTTAAGGTTGATGAACCGCCGGTCTGTGAGTTCGTTCTTTTGGAAAGATACAAAGAGGTTGTGCGTGTTCATCAGCAAGATGACGAAGATGCCCACGACCAAGAAAAGCTTTAAACACCGGTACAGACGGCCAAGCTTGATAGGAAGGAAGCGCAGCATGTTCGTGCACTAGAACCAGACAGGGAAGGGTTAAGGGTAAAGGGGAAAAGGGCTGTCAATATCAGGGACAATTAACCTCCATTACTGGTGCTGACTCATCACCCAGAGATCCTGAAGGGGGAGAAGATAACAAAGTCCCCCCTTGTAATCGCTTGCTGGGTTAAGACATTCTCACAGCCACTGACCTGGAGCTCATGGTCGGGATGAGCATAAAAGCTGTCCTGCAAAGAAGAAGAAAAAACAATTAATTACAATAAGCCGCATTTCAACAGAACTGAAAATTGGAACAAAGCATGGCAACTTCATACTGTGACAACTCCACTCAAATAGCTAGTTTCCATTTCTATTCATTTTATTTTCTACTGTCCCAAAGTATGAACCTGTATGAAGCAAAAGCTAGTTTTGTGTCATTTTGAAATGTTTACCAAATTGGAAATGTTCAGGTCATTTCATTGAATGCATTGCTTTTCGAACTGCAACAAGATGGATGTTTGCCAGACCAGTAAACGGTGAGACACTCCGTACCAGACTGCGCTGGCTCATATTTCCCTCAGAATAACTTCTTACAGTACAACCACAGATAAAAATAAGGATAAAACAGAGGCAAAAGTGAACATTCGAAAAAGTCTACAATTTCACTTCCAATATTAACAAGACAAGTATTAATGACCCCTCTGAAAATGGTATGCCTCAGCAATAGTTTATCACGCTGTTAGTCAAAAGCGAAAGAAAATGTTCTGTGATTATTTCCACCACTTGCAAATCATGCACGTCTCAATCTACTTTCAAACGGAAACGCTCCTTTGTGTATTTATGAGAAAAATCATGCCGAGCGTAGTTTAACCTTTGATCAGAGTTGCCCTGGTAAGTTTTATTCCCTCTTTGAAGTTTTCTCTTTGAAAGCCCGGTGTCACCACAGTAATGGGGGAAGGAGAAAGTGATTTGCAGAGCGCTGTGTGGCTCCATCTGATGCAAGGATGTCACGGATACTCAAACCGCATTAACGGTTATTCAGACAATAAAGATGAGATGGAAACCTGTGTTTGATCCTCATGGTCATAGCACACACAGGTCACCGTTATATTATTTTAAAACAACCTATTACCACTCAAGTCTTAGTTTAAATGCAGGAAACTAGACCCTTTGCGCCAATTTCTTTATATGGCTGCTTACAATGCAAATAAGCCATTTTTAATTAAAGCTCATTACACCATGCCTATTTAAGCAATGGCTTTTGAGGACTCTGCTCATTAGTAGACGAGTCAATGTCATTACTGAGCATGCTGAATAATTTCTGTGTGTTTTAATTGACCACGTGAGATCAGAGCTGTATGTGTGAAAGACATAATATGAAAGAAGCATTCTAACTCGAGCTAAAATACCTTATCAGTGGTATTTGGGAGTAAGATGTATAACAATACAACAATCCCGCGATTTAGTTCATATAACGGTTTTGGAGCCACTGTTTGGTGTTCTTTTCTGTGAGGGTAAGATTCATGATTGAATAGTGTTCCCAATAATCCTTTAGGTGAGTGTATGTCTCACTGAGAAACATGTACATTTCGAATGACGATGCCATTGATTCATTACATAAAGTTTGAAATCGATTCAGAACTGATTCACGGAAATCATTTTTGTTTGCTACAGACATTCAAACGCAGTTTAAAAAATAAATGGGCACATTAGAATCATTGCAATAATCACAATGCTGCTTATCTGATATCACCAGCCCTGATCGCTGGCTTTTCAATGCTCTATGATCTGTGAATGTATTGTACATATTTCATATACTGCCCAATCCTGCTTGTGAGGCCTGGCCTAACCCTTGACTAAAGATTGGCAGAGAGTAAGCAAACAAGCCCTTCTGCATGAGCTGCCTGGTTCACACCAGGGCAGATTAAAGTGTTTTCGCTCCAGCAGTCAAGTCGTCCACCCACAGTCACGGAAACTCCATCATATTATTTCGGGGTCTCTTTTAAATGAGTGGCATGTTGAAAGATTTGGTGGAGGGGAAAGAATCCGCATTATAAAGGTTTCTGTTGATTCTTTCACTTTGACAGTTATATGGTTATTTCAGACTTCAGTGGAATAAGCTGTTGGAGGTACAATTCAGATCAAGACTCGCGCAAACTGAAAATGACAAAGGAATTAGATTGAATTTTTTCTCAAACATCTTTACAAGCTTTCCAAATGGTTTAAGTCACTCTGGTAAATGATCGGCTACTCATATTTCATCTAAGCAGCAAGTAAAAGCCTTTACCAGAACTATAAAATCAGATCTGCCTTATTTCACAAGCATATCTCTGCATCTAACTTTACTCTATTTCCCTTATATATTCAAGAAAGAAATGTTTTTTTTAGCAACCCCATCCACCCACAGGCCTCTGTTTATAATTACGACTCCACTGCCCATAAACCATTCTCCTTTGTCCCTCCAACCACCATGGAGATAAAGAAGCAAGCCTGGAGACCACCATACACTTCTTACTACCAAAAAGCTCAGCTCAGAACCTGCCAAATCCAGGTCTGCACAGTGCTTCTGAAAGGTCAGCACAACCTTACCAACTGGCTCAAAGAAGGAACACTACTAAGAATAAACCATCTCTGGAATCTACTCTCGGAAAATTGGCTAAACAGTTCCATTAGTCCAAGCCTCAAATGCTCATTGATCTATCAAACATGATAAAAGGTTAATGTCTTGCTCTTATGTCTAGACTTGTCTTCCAAGCACAACAAATGTACATTATATAAATGTATACATACAATATATACTTGATATAATAGCTACAAATTATTCACCTTATCTCATTTCAAAACTCAAATGTAATGTTTAATTTGTGTCATCACTAGGGCTGTGACGATGGCAGTATTGTACCACCGTGGTGGTAATGCACCAATTGACTGCAGTGTTTATAGAATGTGTGTGTGCATATAGGCTTATATATAATGCATTTAAAAAGGATCAGATATACATTACTTAACAAATGTGCATGTTCTTCATATGGGCCGGTTTCTTTTTCCGCCAGTGGGTGTTTGTCACAACGTCAAGCAATGCTTAGTTTACTCCGTAACGAAAGACGCTCTGGAGAACCCACGCACTTTAAAAAGAAAGAGGAAAGCCTTGTGACTGCGTTATCTGCATGGTTTTAAATATGAAATGTAAAGCAAATATTTGCTTTGCCATTTCGGTAGGTGCTCGAGCCGAGCTCGGGATCACACGCGATCGACGCCTATATGTGCGCGCTGTAGCACTTCCATCTGTAAAACAACACTCGGTTCAAGTGAGAATTTTTTTTGGGTTTATAATGTTTCCAGCCGCACTGAAAATGCGTTCTTGCGCAGATTGATACCAATAGAAAATATCTTGCCTCACTGTTCTGCCCCCAAGCCAGCGGGTCATTACTGCTATCAGTTGCCTCCACTTGCAAAAGCGCACTAAAGGGCTCGTTATAGTTGTGCGTAGGTCCTATGGCATATCCGCCACGGCGTAGATTCCGCATCGGTTTTTATTTATACTTTTGCGTCGTCGTCCGCGTTGACGTGCAAACACACGTGCAGACCGCTGGTAGGCAGTATTCACGAGTGTAACCACAGTAGCAGCGCGACCTTCAAAGAAGAAGAAGCTTGGCAAGTTAACCCACAAACGAAGAAGAAACAGCAACTTGTGTATGATTTGAGATGACCAGCAATGATGGAAGTAAATAAACAGCGACTTTTGTTGCAGTTTGAGTTAAATCACTCCTCAACTTGGCCCATCTTTGTTTTCACCGTCGCAAATGGAAATACCTATGATGCAGTGTTTTTACCTGACGGGAGGGGTTCTGGTGGACCAATAACAGCGTTTGCGGTCCGCGTAGAAATGACGCACTGTAAAAAATTTTGCGAGGTGCACGTCAGGCTACGCAGAGCTACACACAGGATACGGATAACCTACAGTGTAGCTACGGCGTAGAGCTTACGCACAAATATAAATTGGCCTTAAGTCTGAGTCTGCTGGCCGTTTGCGTTAACATGAACTTAAATAAATCTCCCTGGGCAAGATTGTACTTTATATTTTTCTTAATTTGTGACGTGAACCACCACCGCGGGTCGCACGTCACCACCGCGGGTCGCACGTCACCACCGCGGGTCGCACGTCACCACCGCGGGTCGCACGTCACCACCGCGGGTCGCACGTCACCACCGCGGGTCGCACGTCACCACCGCGGGTCGCACGTCACCACCGCGGGTCGCACGTCACCACCGCGGGTCGCACGTCACCACCGCGGGTCGCACGTCACCACCGCGGGTCGCACGTCACCACCGCGGGTCGCACGTCACCACCGCGGGTCGCACGTCACCACCGCGGGTCGCACGTCACCACCGCGGGTCGCACGTCACCACCGCGGGTCGCACGTCACCACCGCGGGTCGCACGTCACCACCGCGGGTCGCACGTCACCACCACCGTTGTGCTGTGGTTATGACAACCATCACAGCCCTAGTCATCACCCAAAAAATGTCCATACGGTTTCAGCAGTAACAAGATAACAAATGCTTTTGTGGACTAAATGCAACTTCCCATAGACTTCCACATAAAATCAATAACAGCAGAGTCCTTTTACAGTAGTTTATTTCTTATTACAAGGGAAAAGATTACAAGTAAATATCTTTGTTCATATAACGTGAATCAACTACACTGATCTAGCGTTAACGTGTAAAATGAATGTATACAATGTTAACTACAGGTTCTTGAATTCTTGCCTGGCTGCCAAACCTCTCCGCACAGTTGTGATTCATGCTTGTCATCTCCCCTTGTCTTAAGCAAACCAAATTTTTTTATTTTTGACTAAGTAGTTGCTTCAGAGATCAGTTTAGCCACTAGCCAGATCGATAAATAAATACAGACCGATTTTCAGTTCAGGTGCGTATCCGCAACAATCTTTTCGGAATGTTAAGTAAAAGCTTACAGTTAATCATCATGTATTAAATTAATGTTCTAGTGGTTTATATAAATGAAAGTGATTAAAAATAAATTTTGTAATACATGCCTTAATTTTTTTATTAAAAAATTTTCCTGTACATAAATGTCAAGATGCTTTTTTGCTGGCCTGAGTAAATTTGAACCAGAGTTTGAGACAGCACTGAATATTTTTTGGTAACTTTATTCCCATTATGTTAAGCATTTCACAATGGCCATGTCATTAACTTCGCACATGCTGAGCTGCAGGCGCTCTGGTGAAGAAGTGCAGTTGCCAAGGTTATCGACTGAAGGAGTCAATAATGTTTGATCACAAAAACAGCCATCCACAACTGAGACGCCTTTCTCTTAGCAAACAGCACAGACAATGATGAATGGAAACAAATTCTCTCTTTCACGTGTTAATACATAAAAACACTCTAAATTACTGATTAACCGTATTTGCATTCAAACGTAACATCTGAATCGTACACCTAATGATGCCTGTAGCTGCTCTAAAACCCATAGATCTAGACTTGTTTTTTTTTTTACACAAAACTCCCATTATGCCCTTCAGAAGAGAAACAGCATGAATCTTTATTCAAGAGAGTTCTTTAGGCAAATGAGCTCATTGTATTGACACAATCCAACAATTGCTTTGGTTCATTCTGACACAATGTTATCCTTGTGTTCAGAATTACTGGGCAACCAGACATGCTCTTTTAGCTGCCAATATGCTTTATGTGGGGGGTTGAGCTACAGGGTGCATTAAAACTTATTCTTATAATTGTCATAATATTGAAACATATATAGCACATATCATGAGGACAACTTTAAGGTGCTAGAATAAGCTTGACTTACTGTGTCCGAGGTTATGGATCAATGACATAACATGCATGTGTATGTGTCCGGGGGAATTATGTACTATAAAAATAACTTGATACATTTATGACGTGTCACTTTATTCTATAACACCTATTTATTTATTTATTTATTTATTTATTTATTTAATTTAAATACATTTTCGTCATTTTAATAATAAATACTAATTTTTATTTTGTTACCTTAAACTTGTAAAATGGCAGGCGGGGCGATCTGTCCGCTCAAATTAGAAGTTTAAGACTAAACTGTTCAAATTGTTTTTTAAATTATTAAAAATTCAAAATAGGACACTTTGACATTAGTTTATGTTATGTTTTCCATAAAGAAATTTCACATTATCAAAACACACTTTAGTAGAACTTGATATCACAGGCAAAAAACAGCAAATAGAAGTCTGTTAAATGTAAGTTCACCGCAGAGGTCAGGTGTTGCAACCAGAAAGTCAAAGTGTGCAACTATAAATGCCCCTAGAAAAAAAATAAAACAAAGAGCTTTTAAAAATTACTTTTTAATTATTCTTCTTACATTTATAGCTCAAATGTTAGTAATAAAGTTGTTTTACACTTTAACCCTAAAAACTAGTTTTAGGATTATAATTTTAAATGCCACCATTAAATAAACAAACAATTAGCATGACACGGGGAGTGCATTAAAACTTATCTGCCAAATAAATGATTGGTTGTACCACCTGACTTTTTTTGAATGGGGATATTAAAAATATTGTGGAAAAATGTACTGAAATGTTGTTCAATAAACAAAGGGGCCGTTTCCCGGACAGGGCTTATCGTAGTCCCAGACAAAAATAAATGTTTGAGCTGCCTTTATTTAAAAACCTCTTGCACTGACATATCTTAACATATTTCAGTGACATTGTTTTGTCTCAAGAAGATCACACCAGTACTGTTTTTGTGTAAGGTATGTTTGTAAAAACTACTTAAATGCCCTAATATAACCGAGGCATAGTCCTGGTTTAAGATAATACCTGTTCAGGAAACCACCCAAAAATGTTTTAAACATATTGCTCCTAAATCAAAAATATGCATTATATCCATTTCTTTAGATTAAAAAAAATAAGTTTTAGGAGCTTGTTTTGTTATTGACACTTATGTTAACACTTGATTGCAGATTTGACTTTGCTTTTTTCTCACAGTTTATCATACAAGTGTGGCGTTCTTGTCTACAGCACTCTGCGTCCTGACAAATAATTTGGAATTACATCAAAACGTTTTCATTCTGAGCAAAGATCACATAAGGTCTACTTTATTTCCTTTTTTAAAAATAATAACAGAGAGAACAAGTATGCATTATTACAGAAAGGTAACTTGGGAGTTAACATGAACATAATTTGTAAATCTTTCATGTTTTTGTAAAGGTAGTTGAAAGCCTGTTTTAAAATGTTGCTATGTTTTGCTATAAAGTAGCTTTAATCAATCCTCTTAAATTTGAATCAAAATATTCATATTACTGATAAAAAAAAACATCTAGTGTCAGGGACACTACAAAATTAGTCAAGTGGCTTCTACAAGGATAAAAAGATTTTAGTCTAGTCAATCTATGTTACTGAAATACAACATGTTCATGTTTCTTTTTAAAGACATGTAATTAAAAAAAAACGAATTGTTTTATAGACCATGTACAAATACTTTAACTATAGATCGCTTAAACTGGTCTCAGGTCAGCAGCAGAATCCTATCATGTTACTTCAAGTGTCAAATCTGTGCCAAGAAATCTGAAACCTACTTCATGATGTCCTGAACTGCTTCAGAATACAGTATACTAATACTATACTGTATGACAGACAGAATAATTAAAAACTGAAATATAAAACTACAAGTTCTGCCAAGTAAATATTTGTCATGTTGTCAAAAGTAAGAAACAAAAGCTTTGAAGAGATACTAAATTGAGACTCTCACACCTTTCCAGACCTTTTCCAGTAGTTTAGGATTACTGGTAAGGTTTTTCAAAAATATTACGAGTAATTATTAGACAACTAACCATTCGTACATATGAGTTTAAATAAAAAAGACATGTGCATACTTAAAATATATAGATTTTAACCACGTTTCACAACTTTTTAATAATTTTATCGATTCTTGAAATTCCAGATGTTTGCTATTAAGAAATCTGGGAACTACAAACTTTGTGTTTTCTGTTGCAATTTCTACGACTTTACAATTCATGTCCATGACTGGATAAGGATACGGATAAGGATACGTTTTTTCTGGCTTAATTACTCAAAATAATTGTATATATTTTGGTCTCAAGATTCTTTACCTAAACAAATACCATTTTAATCGACAGCAGCGGAGAAATAATAATAAAATGTGAACTGACTGGATGACACACATTTCACAGCACAATGAAGAAAAACAAGGACCAACAAACCTCAGAGAGTTCGTGCACTCAGTCTCGCAGGAGTCTTTCTTTGGATCGGTTACTTTATTTCATTCTTCAGACAGAAGCGCTCGGGCTGCTTTCATGTTACTTTGTAGCGCGTAAGACGCTCCGACAGAAGAAAAACGACAAACATTGTATCCCAGACGTACAGCAGCTCACATACTCGGATTAAAAAACTCAGATGGTCTTTTCCATAAGATCAGACAGTTAGCCACCTAGCCAGAGAGATAAACAGTGATTAAGCCTCTTAACTCCTCTAATTCTCAGCCTCTTGTATGCACGAGTCCGTTATTTGCGTAAGACTAGTGGAGCATCAGGGTCCTTTTCTCATGTTGATCTATCGAGAGCACGAGTTTGATCTCCATACACACCGCTGTCGCTCTTCAGCACTAACAACGATCCACAGACCGACTATTATCAACAGCGAACTACCTAGTAGGCTATTTACGACTTCCTCCGTCGCTTTACGTTATTGGTTTGAGGGCGTTGTCATGGCGCCCGCTCCCGCCTCCCCGTTAGAGAGCAGTGTCCTCTTTTTCATTGATGGGTTAACGTTGTGCGTGTTTATGTGTATAAAACGAACGTGCAATATAAGCATTGACTAAATAAAATATAACAGATATAAAACTGTAACAAATTATGGAATAATTTAAGAAAGAAAAAGAAAAGGGTGACACACAAAAAAACAACAAAGAAATTAACTGCAAAATAGACAGACAGACAAGATGCAGTTGATACACTTAAGAAACACGAATGGCATTAATCAAATCAAAGAGATGAGATTTCCTTCCAGCAATGACTCTTTATGGTGATATCCAGTGGCCTTGTGGAGAAACAAGAGATTCAGTTGGCAAACCGCCTAACAGAGTTGCACTTCTGAGTCTTGGCCCGAAACTCATTTCCTCACAAATGATGTCGGTAAAAGCATGTGGCTATATTCCTTCAGGATGAATGTCGGGCAAAGCCTGGAGATCCAGTGGCAGATCTGGACCTGTTCCCAAAACAGAATCACATGCTGAAACAGGGGAAAATGATATGGGACCTGCACTAAATTATTCATTATATTACAGGCAACAAGCATATCTTGTACAGTTTTATCATTTGAAACTTTAACTTGAAAACATAGACAAACATTTTGCCAGGAAAAAAACGGCCAACTGTGTTTTATTTGCTCTTATATTGCTTTCTGCCAGGAAAACGTCTTATTAATACCTTGATAACTTCATAATTTAAATTCATTACGTGATGATGGAAGTACTGATCAAATGTTTCATTTTTTTTAACAATTACATGAAACCCTCATGGAAACATTATAACAACCATCAAACCAAGAGGATTCTAAAATGAAGCTGAGAAAATGTTTGTATGTGCTGTCATCTAGTGGTGCACGTGCAAAATTTATTTTTGTAATGAAAGTAATAATTTACCCAAAAATGAAAGTTTTGTCATCGTTTACTTACCCTCATGTCGTTCATTGTATGAGTTTTGTTAATCTGTTGAAAACAGAAGGAGATATTTTGATTAGTGATGCTATAAGCAAACCATTGACTAGTAGGAAAAATAAATACTAATGGGTACTGTCTGTGGGCTCACTATCATTTATCAAAATATCTAATTTCGTATTCAACAGATTAAAGAAAATCATATAATGAACAACAAGAGGGTGAGTGTAAATGATGACCACACTTTCATTGGGTGACTATCCCTTTGTTTGTTTGCTGGAAATGTTACCCTCCACCACAGCAGTCAAGATATAGTCTTATGTCATTCAGTGGTCTTTATTTAATGTCTCTTGAATATCTTTGGGAGTTCAGCTGTAGGCTTTCCTTTAGACAGGTTTAACAAGTTTTGTTTCTTCTATTTCTTTTTTTTTAGGTAGAGTGCTTCAAATTGCTCAATTTCATGCATTTCTCCAAGCAATTTGTATCAATTGTGATGCTGTGTTTGAAGACTGGAAACAAAATCCTAAACATTGCTTGATAATTTTCTAGAACTGCTTTAAATCAGCAATATTAAAGTCAAATGATTTCAAATCATATAAATCTTTATTGTGAATCAGGGTGAGGTAAGCAGACAGTTTTCAACAAAAATATTTATGTATTTTTTGTTATCTTAATAAACACAAACTATACATTCATTTAACAGGATTATATGACTCTTTAGAAATAATGCACAATAAATTATTTGGATAACGTGACATTTGCCTTGATTATTCTTATTTTCTTCTCAAATCACATTTGACCTGGGATATGGAGGACATAAGTTACTTGGTTGGTAAGTTGATAACCTGAGAAGAGATTTTCCATGCTCATCATCTCACCTCGTCTTTAGCAAACCAAAACATTTATTTTTCGACAATGTGTCTGATGAAACCATCTTTATAAAAATGGTTACTGTCCAAGTGTGTGTAGATAAAACAATAAAATCTATACATCAAAAGAAGTATAAAAAAATTAATAAAGAAGGCATGGTAACAAAAGTTTTAAACACACTGAAATTCAAAATTTGGATGAGCATGTGCATGCGCATTCCTAAAAGCTGTTCAAATTGACTTTGCAGATATGTGCATTTAAACGTTGTAGTTTATACATTTCCCAAAACATTAATGACTTATCTTGCACTCCATAAATTTTAAAGAGCACAAATGATACAATCAAAATGTTCATCTGCTAACAGCCTACTGGCTATTAAAAAATAAAAAAAGAGAAAAATAGAGAAAAAAAATTAAAGTGCCGTGTGTCCTCTTCAAACTTTCAGCTATAATAGGAAAATGTCATTGTTAATATTATTGTTAACTTTAAACCCCCTCTTTTTAAAATTAAAAAATAATTAATTAATTAATTTTAAAAAACTCAGACCTCAATAGTTGAACACTCCGTTGTACTACATGCTCAATTGAAAATTTTACTAAATTAACCTTTTCAATTATCCATATTTAATATTTTTTAATTATCTTCTTTTTAGCATAACATAAATAAGAAAATAAGCAAAATAATTCTGTTATTTTCAATAATGGTAAATATTTCCCTTCTTCAGAATCAAGCAGTTTTACACTCATGATCAATACTCATTTGCCCTGATCAAAGTACATTGCTCACTTCTTTTTCTCTGGCCTCTCTAACAAGAGCTGAGGGCTCAGGTCACCTGGTTCAAACTGCTCTTAAAGGCAGCACCAATTACTCTGAATAAATGCTTAGTCAAAGAGAGCACGCTCCATTTAAACTTTTATTGAAGAAGACTGAGGAAGAACAATAAACTTCTCATTGACAACATTAGAATTGTCCCATTTTCTCTCATCTTTTATGTACTTTTTCGAATGGTTAAAGGGTCAAATGCCACAATGGCTATGAGGTGCTAGAGAATAATTTTTATTTTATAATCAATCCCAGTGGATTTTGTGTTTGCAGGATACATGATATTGTAACTGCTTGGTTTTCAAAGTGTGTTTATACAAGCTTAGTCCCTAAGGGTGCATTCACACCAGCACGTTTAGTGCGCTCCCAGGTTCGATGGACATCAGAGTTCAATTTTTTGAATGATGTAAACGCATGTTATCTGAACTCAAGTCTGCCCAAAAAGTGTGATCAGGGGTATGGTTTACAGTATGTGGATTCCTGTGTGGTTTGCTTCTGATATGAATGCCGTCATACTAAATCATGGAAGTGAACTTCAATTGATGATTATGATGTGTGTGTTGAGAATTCTTGGATGATGTAGCAGGGTGAGAGGTGCCAGGGGCCTCATTTATCAACATTGCGTAGAAAATGTTCTATATTTGTACCTACGAATGAAAGTACAAAAAAATCGGGATTTATCAAACGTGCGCACGTGGTTCGTACGCACATCAGTAAGTAATCCTTGATGATAAATTCCACTTGTTCTTAAGCACCATGCTCGTGCACGTTCATAGTCATTTGCATTCCGAGACGCCTCCAATGAACCATATATGGTGACAACACCTCCCGTTATATGTCACGTGGTTGTGCTTTTTCCCTCATCGCAATAATGACAAAGAGAGCGTAAAAGAGGAATTTTACAGACACAGAAATTGAGTTACTGGTGGATGAGGTTAAATCCTAATAACACATCCTGTTTGGTTTAGTTAGTGCGGGAGGAATGACTAACAAAAGAAAACAAATCTACATGGGAACATGTTACCATTGAGTTTAATTCCGTTGAATATGAGGAGAGAACACTTCCAGAAATAAAAAAGTGGGTTGACATTAAATTATCAGCAAAAAACGCGTCACAGCACACCGACGTGAAACGAGTGCAACTGGAGGAGGACAGACAACTTTCCACCTTGGACAGCAGCATATAACCAGCATCATTGGCACGATCATTGAAAACGCGCTACCGGCCGAATGGATTATTTGCCAAGTCTTCCAATAACGCAAGATAAGCCATTGCACTGTGTCAAGCATTTGACGGAGACTTCATTAATACAAATCACATGTGCTTTCACAGTTACAGATACATATCACAAATAAATCATTATAATTATTTGCTGTTACCATACTGACATTAATCATTTTTAACACCTGCTTGTGGATAAAAAATAGACACTTCTTTTACTCACTGGAACAGGGTCCTATGTAGTATCACTATTCTACCACTAGATGCTCTGCGTACGCATACTCAGAGGTGTGCGTATATTTACACAGATTTCTACGTATAAGTGCAATTTGATAAATTCCACACTTTGCGTAAAACTGTTCCTACGCACACTTTACGCACACTTCTGTGCGTACGCACGCTTGATAAATGAGGCCCCTGGTCTCCACAGCTGCATTAAATTGTTAATTAGTGGCTCTTTGTTCAGTGTGGCATCCAACAGCTCATGGGGAGATTCAGAGTTGAAGAGTGCTTGAATTTGTAAGTCTATGTAGCATTATTTTTTGTACTTCTTATATCTAAGTTATTTAAGGTCAAGTATTATTGTTTGGTTTTATATTTGTAATATTTGTGATTGATTTATTATTGGTGTTTAAAGTCTGAAATGTTTTTTTTTTTAGATACAACTCATACAACATAGTCTCAAGCTTGCTTGACAATGAAAATGTTAAAGAACTGGATTTTTTTGGAGCTTTTGTGTTTTAATGGGCACGCCATCCTGGTAGCACTTTGCCTGAACTAGCCTTTTATCCTTATCAGAAACTTAAATTAAATATTGTGCAGCACTCTTAAAAGGATGTGTTAATTTTTACAACACATTATGTGTAACTTTAACACTTTATGTGTCATTTTGTGTTGATTTTGTGTTAAAATATAACACAAGTTGTGTTAAAAGTAACACAAAATGTGTTGTTTCAATAATAACACAGAGATGGGTGGATTCTGGGACAACGCATTTAGTGTTTTTATCACATTCGTTCTAAGAGTGTGGTTGTGGAAGAACACAGTCGCTGCATTATACCTGGAATCTGATGTTAGGAATGCGTGGTTGAAGTTTATTTAAAAAAAAGGTCCAGCTCACATGGATAAAACATTGAGCGAACAAACCGGATTTGACTTGAGTCGACGCTTTGCAGGGCGACTGAGTAAAATCTTATGAGTAAAACATTTTAGTACTACATATCAGTTAGGGTTGTCAACTTTCTCACTCTAAAATACGGGACAAAAGAGGGCTTGCTGCAGCAGTGCGGATATAGGTTTTTTTGTATACAATGTATTTAAGCCATTTGTCAAAATGATAGCTAATCTCCTAATTAAATATAGATTTTACAACTCTTATTCCTTGGCAACATAGGCTTATTTAATAGTTTCTTAATTTACAGCAGGTACTTTTAACACAGTCTTTTAATTGATCCATTACCTTTAATATCTGTCTAAAACAAAACACTAATGCTGCGTTTACACCAACCATGTTTCAGGCGTCAAACCGTGCCTAGTTTGGCGCTTGAACAGTTTGAAATGCATACATGCGTTTAGAGCGAAGTAGACGCGTGGAAAAAGCAAGCATTTGACGCGCGTCAGAGGCTAAATTTGCTTCTTGTGGGAGGGGCAAGTGCTATGCGGTTGCCCAAAGTCCTTACTGACACTCTTCCAAGCAAGGTCCTTTTTATTCCTTTTTGAACTTGTGCCATATAGCTCCGGGTGACTGCTCACGGACAATACCAAGCGTTCCTTCATGTTGAATGAGTGACTCCGAGCCATAGCAGCAAGCAGGCTCCTGATTAGTTAACACGACGCAAAATTCCGCCAAAGTTCAAATTTTTCAACTCGAGAGTCAGCTGGCAATACGCGTCAAATGCAAAATGCACCAAAAACACCATTTGCGTGAATCGCAACAAAACTGTGGTGTACTCACAGCAAGATGACTAAATAAATAGGTCCACTTGTAGTATCATTTCTTCAGTTTTCGTTGTGTTAATGACGGTTGGTAGATGAAAGTCAGTCAGCCTCCACAATGGTAAAGATGCGTTCGTACTTACCTGTGAGAAAACACAAAAATATGAATGAATGTTCCACTAACAGAACTGTGGTATACTAACAATATAATAAACATGTGGTACCTTTAAAGTTTTTGCATGAATGATGGTTTGTCGAGAACAGTCAGCCAGTCTCCTCAATGGTAAAGATCCAAAATTAAGATGGACGCATTTGTGCTAACCTGTGAGAAAACACACAAATATGACTTTTCACTTACAGAACTGTGGTGTACTCACAACAAAATAAATGAATGAATAAACGTGGTAATGTTACCTTTAGAAGGTCTTGAATGACTGTTTGGTTGAGAACAGACAGACAGAGAGACAGCTTACTGACAGAGAAAACACATAATATATTAATACATTTTCCACTTAATGTTACAGAACTGTGGTGTACTCAATGCACATTAATATGCTGATAAAAATGAGTCTGAGGCAATATTGCTGTGTCAATGTCGCGTTGTCTCGTCGTATCCCTTATGAAAATTAACCATGGTTTTACTACAGTTAAAACCAAAAAACCATGGTTTTGGTCATAGTAATAAATACACCATAAAAACCAAGTTTACTACACTTTTACAAAAAAAAAAAAAAACATGGTTAAATTCTAAAGGGGCAACCTGCTCCTGCCCACTTTTAAACTGAAGATCTTTCACATGTATGGTTAAATCACTGAATGTCATTAACACTACAGGAAAAAATGAAAGCTCAGCTTTGACTGGTGGAAATTGACTATTACTCTTTAAACACTGATATTTGAAATACAGCTATGTTTCAAATGAACGCCATTTGACTCGCTTTGTGTCAAAAACAAACTATTGTTTCTGCTCGGTTTCGAACCAAGGACCTTTGCGTGTAAAGCGAACGTGATAACCTCTACACTACAGAAACCTGCCCTCTGTGGATTTCTGCTGTTTTGACGGATTTTGCAGCATATATTCTCGCTAAGCCACACTTTTAAGGGAAAACCCCTTTTGGCCACTTAAAAACTGCCCATATATCACTTGTGAGGTGAATGGGACAGGCTGAAACCTACCATTGGATGTAACGTTGAAAGTGCTGTACAGCTCAAGCCACGACTTATCAGACGAGTGGCATTTGGCTTGCTTTGATTTGTGCGCACTGTTCCTGCAAACATGATAATACCTACAAAATTGAAACCAGGGCAGCCAAGCAAGACTGAAGTTGAGGGTTTCTTTGATTGATCTTGGAAGGAAATCATGTGACCTTTTACCTAAACGGATCTCAAGTCATTTCAGGCTAAAAGGCACACTATGTCTCTGCTCAGTTTCGAACCAAGGGCCTTTCGCATGTGAGGCAAAGTGATAACCACTGCACTACAGAAACCTTCATGTTGTTTTTGCCAAGTTGTTTTGATAGATTTTCTATGCATTTTCTCTCTTTCAACACCTCCATAATGGCCTATGTTTTTCCCCCACTTTCGAACCGACTGTTTATCACGTACAAGGCGAATGTGACGGCCTAAATCTACACCTGCATGTATCTTTGGGCTTTTTACGTCACTTTGGGTCACTTCATGAGTTTTCTCTGATCGGATAGCTATCCGATCATAAAAAGACCAGGTGTAATGCCCTCCGAAACGTTTTCGAGACGGATTTAAATCCGATCGCTCAAACCACTTCAGGAGGTGGTCTGGGACGCATTTCAGATGAAACTGGACAAGTGTAAATACATCTGGTTGATGAAACCACATCTTTCAGCGCATAACTCCTCCCAAACGTAAACACGTCACCCAGAAGTTAGCCTTCAAAGAGGCAAACAAACAAAGACGACACGCTCGTTGCTTTATGGAGCGACGACAGCGGGTATAGAATCAATAAAAGAGTCTAATGACAAACTTAAATGATATTAAACGAAGAAATAAAACTTTAAGAGAGAGTTTTGTGAATGCTTTTCCCGTCATGGACCTGTATTAAATCACCGCACTCTCCTGCTGCGCTGTACTGCGAGCTTCAGTTCATGCCGAGCAAGGAGACTGCCCAACATACATTACAACATATAGTAAGTGCTGCCTATTGTTGCATAAACGTCATCTGAATTTTTTAAGGCGGAGTAATAAATAGTGTATTTGCATTTTGGGTGGTGGTAAAAGATCGGATTCATATCCGTTTTGCCAAGACCCTTTTATGTGGCCAAATGTAAAAGGGACAGTTTTAACAAATCAGATAGCTATCCGATCAGAGAAAACACATGAAGTGACCAGGTGTAAAAAGCTCCTTAGAATGCACTTCAAGCCACAAGCAGAAACACATCACATGAATGACATTTGACTCTTGAGGGTTGTTTCTGCTCGGTTTCAAACCGAGGACCTTTTGCGTGTTAGGCGAAGGTGATAACTACTACACTACAGAAACCTGCCTTTTACGGAACTTGGTTGTTTTGGCAAATTTTGCAACACATATTTTCTATAAGCCACACTTAAACCACCCCTTTTTGGCCACTTCAAAACTGCCCATATATCACTTGTGAGGTTGGAAACCTACCATTGGATGTAACGTTGAAAGTGCAGTACGGCTCAAGCCACGACTCATCAGATGAGTGGCATTTGGCTTGCTTTTATGTAAGAAGCCTCACATCGTTCCTGCTCGGCTTCCAACAGGAGGACCTCTCGCTCGGGTCATAGGTCCGCTCAAGGATTTTGTAGAAACATGTGGGTTGCAACTTTTGAAGAGGGTGGTAGGCTCTGTAAGAACATACATTACATTGGGGTGTACACTGTATCCCTGGTGTGTAAGAGGCACCTCAAAATTCCCCATTGACTTATAATGGGGCAGGGAACACGCCCATATAAGGGAATAAAAAGTTCCAGATGGAAAATCTTTGCTTTACAGTGTCATAGAGACAAGTGGGTGGGCTTATTTTACTCAGGCATCCACTCAATCTTTTGGGTTCGTCCCAGAGCTATTAAGCCACGGCCCTAGCAACCATTTTGGGCACCCTAGCATTTTTGGGCACCCTTGCAACATAAAATTAAAATCTTATATCTTAAAATCTGAATGTCATGGCGACGTGCTGGTTGGTTTATATCATTCATGGTGGCAAGTAGCCTATGTAGCATCATCATTGGCCACTCCCAAGCCACGCCCTAGCAACCAAAGACAGTACCCTTGCAACTGATCCCATAGACTAGAATTATTAAATGCCCAGAAGCATTTCTTCGCACCACAGTGTCATAGAGACATGGGCTTGGGCTCATTTTACTCAGGCATCTAATCAGTCTCTCATGATCCTTACAGAGGTATTAAGCCACGCACCTATCAACCAAATATGAGCACCCTAGCAATCGAATAAATAAAGCCTTATATCTCCGCATCAGAACATCGTAGAGACACGGGGTTGGACTGTTTACTTGTGGCTTGAAGTGTAGTCACTAGTGGGTGCAAATTTTCTCCCTAGCAACCAAATACACTACCCTAGCATCCGAATAAACAATATTTCTGCATCAGAACATCATAGAGACACAGGGTTGGACTGTTTTACTTGTGGCTTGAAGTGTAGTCACTAGTGGGTGCACATTTTCTCCCTAGCAACCAAATACACTACCCTAGCATCCGAATAAACAATATTTCTCCATCAGAACATCATAGAGACACGGGTTTGGACCGTATTACTTGTGGCTTGGAGTATAATCATTATTGGATGATAGTGTCCCCCAAAATTTGCCACGGCAAGCATCACTTCACATTTTCTTCTATTTTCTTCAGAAAATGTGCCTATCTAGTCTTTAATTACTGTACTGCTGAAGCACTGCACTATTGCCATATTTGAAAAAAATGCCAAAATTTTGCATAATGTGTACTTTACAAATGTGATGCATTTGTAAATGGCTTTGAATAAAATCATATACTAAATGACTAAAATTAAACCATGTTAGAAAGAAGATGCCTTCAAGGCACATTTTCCACATGTATTTCCATGAATTTCCATTTTCAAAACAGTATTTGCAAGTGCATTTTCTGTTTGTACATGCAAAATTTGACTTAATTCATGTCCACATCATTTGAATTTTTGTTTATATGAATGTACAGTGTCTAGCCTATTTCAAAAAGAAAACCAAAGTTGATTTGCAACTCTGTTTCCCCATGTCTATTTAAATAGCAATAGCAATTAGTCATTTGTTGTTTCATGTCCTCTGCGTAGAGCCTGCCAAAATTTAAATTACCTTTGCATTTGTGTTTTGAATGGAACCCGTCTCAGTCAACCACATCATTATAGGTAAGCCTTTGTTAAGTAGCTGTTAGTTGCTAGCCATCTTGGTGGATTTTAACTAAGCACTTTTAGGCACTTTCAAGCTTTGGACTCTTAGAACAATTATGAAAAAGTTAGTTAGGGACAATTTAAAGACCGAAGGGGGTACATTTATTTCATGCATTCTGACTAAATTCTTGCACTGTTTAAGAGTTGGATTTCTCATTCTAAACCTCACCAAAGAAGTGTGTTGTTGTTGTTTGTAAAGGAAATTTAAGCTTGCTTCCCAAAGAACCGAGCCTTATGGAAACAATGATTATAGTTTGTTTATTACCGGGTAGCAGAAGAGTTCTACGCGTGCATTTGTTTAACACTGTGTTTAAATGAAATGGGGTGGTCTCCAACAGGTCATAAGCTGCAGGCAGTAAGTAAAACTGCATCAAATATGCTGTGTTTTGTTGGCAATCGTCACGTAAGTGCATATAATGTAAATGACACTAAAATGTGTTGAATCATAAGCTATCCAGATATAGTGGGATAATGTATTGTGTATTGTTGCTTGCTTGTGATTTGCTCCACCCGCAGTACGCCTCCAGGAGCTTGGGCTTATTCAGAAAGAATTGAAGAGCTGATTGGTCTTCTAAATCTGATAAAACTAAAGACTCTGATCCCTAAAGGCAGTGGTAGGAACATTGGGCACTTAGCTGGGCCAAAGTTTTAGGGTTACATGGGGGTCAGTAGGCCCAAACTCCAGGCATGATTCATCGATCAAAAAAGCCTCCAGGCATGATTTTTATAGGTGTGATTTTACCTGGTTTGTGCCATGTATCCATGCTGATCTTTGTACTTGGCCATAAAGCCAGTATTGAAGCGGTCTCATATGGAGCATTCAGAGTGTTGTTACTGCTGATGCAGGTGCCATATGTCCCAGGAGCCTCTGAAATCATTTTAGTTGTACTACTGTCCTGCATTGATTGAATTTAATATAGCTCAACATTGACTTAACATGTCACTATGTGAGGCATGCTTTGTGTATGACTGAATCCAGTTTCATAAAAAAAGAAGATCCTCTGCACAGGGGAGAGTTTGCCTGAGCACCAGGTCCCTGTGTTTGCACTACTGATTTTGTGATCGTGCTAGAATAAGTGATTCTTCGAGGTAGTTAAGAATGCGAAAACCATTTTCTTTCATTGAAACAAGGGTTGCCTCCATGAATTTCAAAAAGAGCCTGTGTCTGGTGAGATTCTACTCATGAAAGTATGTGTCCTTCACATCAACTGCTGAAAACCAATATTGGGGATGGACGAGTTCGAAATTGCTTTTCTTGGTTAACATTTTAAATGGAGAAAAGTGCTCGGTTCAGAACTTGCAGATCCAAGATTGACTTTAACCCACCACCATTGTTGCATAAAATGAAGTAGGGGCTGTAAAATCCTGACCTTATATCAGCTGGAGGGACCGCCACGCTCTCTCGTGTCCTTCACCAGTAGAACAGTATAACAGCTTTCACTGAAGTGAAATGATGCCTCTGAACTTGGGGGGAAGTTGGGTGAACTGAATCGCATAGCTGAGTCTGATGGTGTGAAGGAGTCAGCAGGATGGTCTGGGCAGCACTTCTCCACTAGTAAAAGAGTAGGATGAGCGTGGTGCAGCTTTGGACCGTCCATTGCCCTCTTGAGACCCAGAGATAAAAGAAGATGCTCTTTTATTTATACTTTGTACATTTTCAGAGACAAGTGTACTGAGGTGCTGCAACCGGTGAATCATCTTGATCACCTCAGTCTGCTTTTGTGCAGCCAAGAACTGCTGGGCAAAGCTCTCGACCATGTTACCAAGAGGCCGGTCTGGGACACGGGGAAATTTAAAAACAAGTGTGGATATTGCATGGCCCTGTAGCCTCGCATGTAGCCCGAGGTCAGTTGCAGTGTGCAGTTCTTGTAAAACTGCTGGGTCATGCCCACCTTTATGCAGGTCCTTCACTGCTTTGGCCTGATGGACCTGCTGAAACACCATAGTGTACAGGGCAGAGGCAGCCTTGGCACTATCTGTGTAAGCAGTGCCAGTCAGACTAGATGAGTACTTACAAGCCCATGAGGGGGAGGTTTATCCCGCCAGGTGCTCGGACACAGTTGGATCTTGACCAAAATCTTCACTGGGAAATTCCCATGTACCCCTTTGTTGCCCCACCACTTGAGGGTTGTAAGGAAGAAGGAGGTACTAGGTCTATTTTGGCAGTAAAAAGTGCTGTCCACGACCTAGTAAGCTCCTTGTACACTTCTGGAAACAAAGGCATACGGACAGTATGCTGAGGACCAGCGCAAGCCACCCTGAGAAACCAATCATCCAGATTCCAGGGTTTGGTATATGGTGGAGATGTCGATGGCCTGACCCTTTTGGCAGCCTGGGCAAGCATAGTCATCATCATAGAGTCCAACTTGAACTGCTCTACTTGTCGCCAAGGAAACGGCATATCCGAATCATCATCCCTGGAGAGAGTAGGCTCAACTTCCGAATAATATTCCCTATAAATATTCCCTTAATATTTCCAGCTATCAACATTTGGTCATCAGTTTCTGTGCACAATTTACTTTCTTAAACATGTACATTTTAAACCGAAAAAAATAAAAATTTTCAGCAATTAGTTAAATAAACATATTTGGTCTGTAATGAATCTAATAGATGAAAATGGTAAAATGTGTTTAAATATGTTCTTTATTTGTCAGTATTTTACTTTTTCAGTGATAAACTTGATATAGTATAGATAGTAGAGACAAGGAAACACCAGTTGCTGTAAAATACAGTGGTAGATATTGCAGTTCATGTAAACAGAAAAGAAAATTATTAGCATTTAAATTATGTCACAATTTTTAGACCCCCAAATAAAAAAACGCAATTGCCATTACATTTTGCAGTTTTTGGTAAAACTTGAAATGATGTGCTTCATTTAAATAGCATTGCAAAGTATCACTGGAAAGTCTTAGTGTCATCTGGTATATTGAAATATATTTAAAACACAAACACACAAGTTCACAAATGGTGATATATCAGATTACTGTATGGGTAATTTTGCATAAAAAGACAATTCTCCAAAATTTGTGTAGGAAAATGAAGACTAGTTAAAGAATGTAGAGAGCACAACGTAAAAAAATACTTGAACAAACAGACACTTCAGTTTTTTTCAATTGATGCAGGTAAAATGGGGTGTTTTCTTATTTTCATTTAGTTGATAAAATGTTCTTGCAAACATGCTTGCTTTATTGATTTACATGTGTTTGTCATGAATTATGATTTGTCATGATGTCATGATTTGTCTTAATGTTTTTTTACCCTGTTTTAGGTTCAATACATACTGTAAATCCATCAGCGATGGAAAGGCTGTTTCATGTGCTGCTTTTTTCAGGTCAGTGTATAATTTTAACCAGATTGTTGTGTAGATTCTGATGTTCAGTAACTGCTGTAAAAACATTAGAAGTTGTTTCTCTTTACATATCACAGTCAGTGTTTTCAGATCTGAACTCAACTATAGATCATTATAGAGACACTAAACCCTCAACAAGAACATTTTTGTTTGACAAAAATTTTTATTAATATAAGAAGTGTGTTAAATTCAATTTATCTGTTAAGTACTTTTCACAATATGCTATTCAATCCTGCAGAGGAGACATACTGTACTTATACACGTTATGACAATGTTAAACATAAAATTAATTTAAATTAATACATACATTTTGAAATAAAATGCATAGGAATGTATATAATGATATGTCAAACCACAGGGCTGTTGAATGCTTCATTCTGATTGATTGACAAACATTCTAAGGTGCGATTATTTTTCAGTTGACCACCTATACAGTGTAGGCCAATTTGAACTGATCCAAAAAAGTTTTTCAAAGTATCCAAAGCAATTCTGTAAATTAAAAAGGCACAAACCACACAGCAAAATCACCAGTGTATATAAAACTAATGATTTTGCTGAAGTATGGCTCTTTAAAAAAAAACATTTAATATTTATTTTAATATTTTGTATGAGCATTTATTAGGAGGAAACAATGTTATGGCCTTGAAAATTCTGAAATTTGCACTAAACTATAAAAAATAATAATAACACAAAAAGCTTAAAAAACTTCAAATGGGTATTTAAACCATAAAATATTGACAATTTCAGTATGGTTAAAAACTTTGAGTAAATCTGTAGATTTCATAATAATGTTGACAAATATAGAAATAAATAAACTGAATAGAATTAATAAAATAATTAATCCCTTTGGGGGGGGGCAGGTTGAAAAGTTGAATTGCATCTTTAAATTAATATAACTCTGGCATTTTTAGTCTAGAAGCCTCTTGGTCTTGTTTTAAAGAACACAATTCAATTCCTTTATAGGTATAAGGATGTGAAAATACAGTTTACATTTATTTTAATAAATACAAATAATCCAATAAAATATTAATTTTATACAAAAATTATAAAAAGGTAAATATCTCCAAAAAGTAATAATGTAAACATGAAGCCATATGTCTCAAGCAGTTGTGATTCAAATTTCAAGTTAAAATCACAAAAAAATGAGGTTTGTGTCACACTTTTACTTGTTTTTTCAAACAACGGCCACTAGTTGTCAACGGTTTGCTGCATACTCTTGTCACAAATTAATAAATTACTGTCACTGCCTTATTTTTACTTCTAAAACGTTTTGAAATATGAAAACTACATTCTTAGAGCTTTCCAACGATACATAGTTTGTCAACATTTTTGAAGATTAATACTAGGATATATTGTTATGAATATAGAAAATTAATATGCATTTATATGTTGGGGACATGTAACAAAAAACTGTCACTACATTATTTCTATCATTAGATGACCTTGAAATATGAAAACAACATTCTGAGAGCTTTCCAGTGATGTATAGTTTATTAAGATTTTTTGAGTTTAGAGTAGGGGTTTAGTGTTAGAAATACAGTATGTAAAAACAAATTTGGCCTAAATGTGGGCCCATGATCTTTTTGAAACTGACTCTCACTACATAATTTCTTTCTCAAAATGGTGATAAAATATAAAAACTACACTCCCAGAGCTTTCCAATGATATATAGTTTGTCAAAATTGTTTAGGTTTTAAATAGGATATTAGTGCTATACATATGTAAAACAAATTGGGTCCACCTGTGCTCCGTGACATTTTAGAAACTGATTCTCACATAATTTCCAATGACATATAGTTTGTCAAGATATTTTATAGTATATATATGGTATTCGTGGCCCACAGGGGCGTCACTAGACCCCTTTTACTGGGGCACGTGCCCCAGTGTAAATCTTTTGTGTCTCGGAGTAAATCTCAAGTTTACATTTTAGCAGTTAACTAATGGATTCCTTTAGAAAGATAACGCGGCAGAATGGATCTAAATGCAATGTAGTTACCCAATTGATGTTTGAAAAAGCGATGCAGCAGTCGCACTGACATGTGCACGAACCAATTCACGTCCGCATCACGCATGTGATGGACATCAGAAACGTTTTGTGCAAAGCAGGGAAGGGGAAGCAAAAATGAGAGATGATAAGGGAGGTAAGACAAATTACATCTTCATCCTGTCAGGTCCCAAACATTAGAGAAAAAATCTCAGGAAAACCTCTGTCAACAGTCTATAGAATTGCATTTTTCACATACAAAAACTGTGTTATACTGTTCTGTATTTTCAGATATGAAATTAATATTTAGTTCACTAGCTCTAGGACATTACGTAAACAGTTAGCAGTAACTAAAATAGATTTTTTTTTTAGTAGCAGTCAAAAAATAAAAAAGAAGTTATTAATCATTTTTATGTAAAATGGCAAATGTGCATAAAAATATTTTCGCTGCTGTCATTATTTCCAAACATTTTATGTCTCCAAACATGTTAATAATGTTAAATATATGTAGATGATACTTAAATAGTTTTAAATACATGTTTGCCTGTCCTAGTACTTGTTGCAATGTTGGGATAGTGGGTTAAGCAAAGGAAATTGGATCTTGCACACCGCAGGCTTTCAAGAAAAAGTAAAAAAAAAATTGGGGGGCCGTGGCCCAGTAGAGCGTTATGGCTAACAACGCCCCTGGTGGCCCGACCTGTGGACCTGTAGCATTTTAGAAAATGACTTTCACTATGTCATTTATTTCCGAAAACCCTGATGATAAATGAAAACGACACCCTTAGAGCTTTCAAACGATATATAGTTTCTCAGAATTGGATAAGAATTCACATGCAAAACACTGAGGTAAACATAGGCGTCCCGCTGACGGGACAGTGACATTTAGCAGGATATAAATGTTTTGAGGCTCACTCTCTCCATAAATGAATCAATTACTTTCCTTACATAACTTATTTTATAAAACACACTTATAATGTCTATTCTAGAGGCTTAGACCTTTCCAACAATATAAAGTTTGTAGCAGAGCTGTGCAAAAAATCGCTTGCGATTCTCATGCGTGTTTCATCGGTAAAGCGGTTCCTTGATTAGTATTAAATCGCCATCGGCATAGATTAGAGTCGATTTTCCTCGATTATAAACGTGATTTTGCCTAGCTTCTCTGTGAACTGCGGCTCTGTGTAGTAAATGGCGCTCCATCTGAAAGCTGGTGATGGCAATTTACTACTAATCAAGGAACCGGCTTTACTGATGAAACACGCATGAGAATCGCAGGCGATTTTGCACAGCCGTAGTTTGTAGTGATAGATTCAAATTTACATCAACAATATTGAAGTAAACTTAGGTGTCCCGTATGCAGAATGGCGACACTTAACAGTAAAACATAAGTTTTTGTCTTGCTGATAATTGATAAACAGAATAAAAAATAAAAAAATATTTTTTTAGAAATACTTGTTCATATGGGTTTGGATTATTTATTCTTGCAGATTATAAAATAATCTTTGTTCAGAAGCTTTTCTGTATCATTCCTGCAAATATCTGTAACAAATGTGAATGCTTTCTCTAATAACTGCATATAAATTGCTCTTAACCACTTTTGTGAGCTTTAAAATGACGAGACGTGGAATAATTAATTTATAAACCCATTCAGTTTTAGAGTGTAATAAAAACCTTCATTTAATAATTGCATGTTGTGTTTACTTGTCTTATCCATGCAAAAAACATAAAAAAATCAGGAAGGTGCCAATATTTTTTCACATGCATACATACCATCCCCAGTTTGACCCTCTGGTGGGTGTAGGTGTTTTGTTGTTATGAGATGCCTTTCCAACTGTGTAGATTAACTTGTGTATAAATTAACTTGTGGGTAGATTAATCAGTGATTGCAATAAATGCTGCAATAGTTTTAAGAAATAAACAAACAAACAATGCATCACTGCAGTGGATATATTGTTTCAGAATGTGCCACTAGACGGCGCTAACAAGCACTCCACAGAGAACAATATTCTCATGTATTGTTACCACCTGTTGTGGTTCACAAGTTAAAAAGGCTCTGTATTGTGGTACAGTTTAAAAAAACTATGTACACTGACAAAACAAATGGAAATGAATTGTCTGTTAGTTTGTAGTCAGATTATTATTTTCATGGTCCTGTTAAGAAAGTGTGCTAAGAAAAGCGACACTAAGAAAATAATTGTCTGTAAGACTGTAATCTGTTTCAAAATAAACAGATGTCTGCATTGATGACAGCCATATCAAATTTCAGTCATTTATAGAAATGGGTCAGCATCTGAAATATCATTTAATTTAAAGCTGTTCAATATCTTGTTTATTAATTTTACTATAATTTTCAATCTTTGACAAGATCTCCCTCAGTCAGTATTAAATATATCAAGATTATATTTTCACACAATGCTCTTTACATTATGTAGGACGATTTTAAGTAGAAAACAGTAAATATAAAATACTTTAGCTGCGTTTTCAAAGGCAGGGTCACATTTAATCAATAAACATGATACACTGAGTCTTTGAGGGCAGATTAAAAGGTAACGTGAGTATTTCACACTTTCTTTTCAATAGGACTTTGTCCATTCTCCCAGAGCATCTCAGGTGGATATATTTTGATCCCGAGCCAGACGTCCTGGGATCAGGCACAAGCTTACTGCCAACAGAATCAATTTGACCTGGTCACTGTTCAAAGCAGCGAAGACTGGAAAATAATACAAGCAACAGTTGAACCTGCATTGACTTCAATGGCCTGGGTCGGACTGTACAATGACCCTAAAAAGTGGTGGTGGTCTTACAAAAATGAGACTTTGACATTCTTTGGTTGGGGTCCTTCCCAGCCAAACAATGTACATGGAAGACAAGAATGTAGTGAGATGGAACCTGAAGGGTGGGACGATCGGCCATGCAGTGAACAATATCCTTTTTTTTGCTTCAATGGTAAGAAACAATGTCAACACAGTATGTTGATCAGCATAACACGGTTAATATGCAGATGATCTTTATTTATCCTAATTTACTCAGATTTAAGATCTCAGAGCTACATAAATATGTATGTAAAACTATAAGATCAGCAATGTAAACACGCAAGTATTCTGCAAAATGTGCAGAATAGTGTGAGTACAAATAGGCCAATGTGCACAATGTGTACTTAATACATACAAAATTAAAAAAAATAAAAACATAGAAAGATTACAGAACATATGTATAGATAGTAACTGTATAAGAGACACAATTGTATTGTGCATGGCTTCATTTTCAAATCTTCTTCATTTTAACCAACTTAAGTCTTGCTAATTATGTTTTGTTACAGAGAATGATACAGGAGAAAACCGTTTTGT
This sequence comes from Misgurnus anguillicaudatus, assembly GCF_027580225.2. Taxonomy (NCBI): domain Eukaryota; kingdom Metazoa; phylum Chordata; class Actinopteri; order Cypriniformes; family Cobitidae; genus Misgurnus; species Misgurnus anguillicaudatus. The sequence continues at coordinate 6,820,240 of NC_073361.2, read as the reverse complement.
TTTTATAAATGATACCTGGATGTCCTGGCATGATTCTCAGACATACTGCAGAAAGCATTACACAGACCTGGCAACCATTCGGAGTGAACCTGAGCATTTCAAGCTGATGTATATGATGATGGGATATGAAAGAGCATGGCTTGGTCTGTTCAGACCCTGGAGGTGGTCAGATGGAACAAATGTCAGCACTTCCTCTATTACCTGGGGAATCGGACAACCTGACATGACTGGGACAGACACACTTTGTGGTGCTGCCGATCCTGATGGCCTGATAGATGATCTGATCTGCTCAAATAGCCTTCCTTTCATTTGTACACAATGTAAGTTTTATGCAGAGCTAAAACTTCTGGGGGCCCTATCAGCACGTTACTCATTCACTGTCTCTGCCTAAATATAGCTAAAAACAAAATGTTAACTAAAAACACAGTGGTGACAGTGGTTCATGTAGGTTGTCCACAAACCAAATGTCGAGGTGTCCTTGCCGTTCCTGCCGTCGGTGAGTGAATGGGTGAATGTGAGGCAAATTGTAAAGCGCTTTGAATTTGAGTCTGTTGAAAGTGCTATATAAGTGCAGTCCAATTACCACATTGCATTATCTTATAGCTGTACAAGTTTGCCATATGAACATAACTGTGACACTCAAAATACTTCCTAATTATAACATTGACATGTGTTTTTTGAAAAGCTCTTAACTCCTTCCCGTCAATTAAGAGAAAACACTTCCCTGCCAATGACGAGTTTTTACAGCAATCCATATTTACGCTATTATCCACTAGGTGGTGCTCTTACCCAATTTATAAAACACTGAAGCACCCACTGATCTAAAAACAGTATAAACTCATAGAAAATGCTGGCAAAAATCATAAAAATGCTGGCGCTGGCTGGCAACTCTTTTATAAAATGCTGGTGGGGAAAAGTTAAAGGAATAGTCTACTTATTTTCAATATTAAAATATGTTATTACCTTAACTAAGAATTGTTGATAAATCCCTCTATCATCTGTGTGCGAACTGAAGTGGAACTATATTTTATGGCGTAATAGCACTTTTGGGAGTACTTCGACTCGGCGCCGTAACACCCTCCCTCTCCCATTATGAGAGGGAGAAGGGGAGCGGACTTTTCAGGCGAGTCGAAGTACTCCCAAAAGTGCTATTACGCCATAAAATATAGTTCCTCTTTTAAATCCGCTTAGAAAAGCGCTACGTTTTATTTTGTACTACCAAACTTGCTCGTATAACTACTCGTCTTAAATAGGAAAAACGTTGATGTGTTTGGTCACTTCTAACTTTATCTCTAAATGGTACCATTGAATGAATGGGGCTAAGCTAAATGCTATCGAAGCGTCGCAGCGCGCTCCAGCGCTTACGTGCACACACACAGATGATAGATGGATGTATCAACAATTCTTAGTTAAGGTAATAACATATTTTAATATTGAAAATGAGTAGAAATTCCTTTAATCTAATAAAATAAAACAAAATAGCTGTCAGGAAAACTATAACACAGATTTTCCAAATTGCTAAACATGTAAAAATACATCAATAATTCTCTAAATATGCAAACCTTAGATGTAAGGTGCATTGTTTTTAAATGCTAACAGGAGTCACACAACAGTTTGCATGTGTGTTTTTCTTTAGCACGTATGAAGATTTTGACTATTGATGCTTAAAAGCATTTCTAACAAACATACTGAACTATTATTAAATCTGGAAATTTGGACTGAGTGTAATAAATCCATTGTATAGTTAGTCAAGACCAAATAGGAATTTAAAACATTCATAATCAATATTTTAGTTATTGGTCTGTGCAGTTCCATATGAAGTTAAGAGCAAGGGGGCCCTAGTGGTTCGGAGCCCCACACAGCTTACGTACCCTGCGTATAGCGAGGATCGGCTCTGTTTGTGACACTGAAAAGAGCACTGACATTACTTCAAATTTATTTTACCAATACTCAAAGACACATACAGTAATATTAAGAATAGAAACAGAAAAAGTAGAAAAGTTAACCAAAAGATGAAGGTACAAATATTATGCAGTCAGTAATTTCCATCCTAACTCTAATTAAGACTGGATCTCTAAAATATTAACAGGGTCAAAGGAGGCAATTGTAAGATTGGAGGTGAAATCTGATAAGAATCTAAATGACCCAGCAGTGATGGAAACCATCTTAAATTCGGTAAGTATTAAACTATTTGTGTTGAAACTAGAACTCAGCAAAGGACAAAGTTAAGATGGCACACATACATTGAATACAAAAGCCAAACTTTTTGTAAAATATTTACAAGTGTTGATAATATCTGTGAGTTTTTGAAAAGTGAGTGATATACTCTATTAAATGTTTTTGCACATCGTTTAACAACAATTAAGATATTATCTCAAAAAAATATTTTTTGCACACCCCTACTTTGGTGTCGCATGTTTGTTTTTTTTACATTAAAGCAAAACTATTTTGTTCTTAAGCCAGAAAGTTCATTTTAAAAATGTTGTCAAAATTTACTCATCATTATTACAAGTTTTCTTTTGTAACACAGAATATCTTTATATATAATGTTGACTTAGATTGTTTGGATAAAATATATTTTTAAAACATTCTTGTTTTGTTTCCAAAGAGGATGGGAACAAAATTAACAGGGTTTACTCGTGGAAGGTCTGCATTTGTTAAAAATGAGCTAATAAAATATTTTAAATCAATATTTAATGTTCCTTACCTTACTTATGAGGTAAAAAGCCATGTAATAAGCGAATACAGCGAATCTCACTATTTCGTTTGTGCATGTCATATCCGTGAAATCTTTAAAATGCTGCATGAATAAAGCAGGTAAAATCGCATGTACGGGAGCACATTCATCACAAATTCATAATTGTTGATTTTCCTAATTGTGATTATTAATGTTAATTCGATTTGGATAGAAGTTTTTTAATGTTTTATAACTTTGAGGCAACTGCATACCATATTCTTAATTAACATTCAAAATAAACTGCTACACTTAATTACTGCTTGTATCTCCTAGGGTCAACACATTTTCCACTAAAACAAATCAAAGCTAAAATCTAAAGCAATCATAATATTTATTTATTTATTTATTATATAATATATAGTTTTATATTTTATATTTGAGGTAGACAGACAGGCTCCAGAAATGCGTCTATTAAGCTTTATCTGCATTGTAACTGCGCTGGTTGTGCGTCCAGTGTCCAAACACAATAAACGCGTGAACTAATGAACAACAGTTTGTTTTTATATATTTTAAGTGTAATGCCAAGCCAGGTCACTTGCACGACCCACCTTATTCCCCTGTGCAACGCATTTATTGGGAACCCCCAATATAAATTATCCTTTAAAGTGAAGGCATAGCAGATGCATTGGAGCAGTTTATGCATGATACGTTTGGAAATTAACTGCGGGTTTTGCACGGGTTTGATATAAAATAAAAGGTTGGATTTAGTTGTTTGCTATTTGAAATATTTTTACAAGATATTCCTAATAAAGTTAACTTGAACTAATTCTGAAATGTTTCTTAATAAAGAACACTGCTATCTCATAATGCAGCGAAACCTATTACATAAAGTGAATCATTGATTGTCGAGCGATCGATATCAACCTATTCAGCACCATCGACATGGACAGCACCTGGTAACGTCGTTCGTAAGAAAGTATACCTTAAGACAGTGGTTCTCAAACTTTTTCAGCATGCGACCCCCTTTGTGTATGGTGCATTCCTTTGCGCCCCCCCCCCCCCCCAAAGAAAATTTATGACAAAAAACTGTTCTAAAACTTCACATTTTATTTAAACAAAACATAAAAAATTATACAAAGTAGTGCTGCCTTATTTTTTTTAAGTTTAATTTCACAGAATTCATGATAAATGAATGTATTTTATAAAATGTCATAAAACTGGGCCCCCCCTGAAACCATCTCGCGGCCCCCCTGGGGGCCCCGGACCCCAGTTTGAGAACCATTGCCTTAAGAAACCCGCTAAGGTACAGTTCGAGAAACACGCCTAAGGTATAACTGTAGTTAAGGTTTAACTTAAGAGTCTTTGTAGCGCGCTAAGAGACAACATTATCAGGAAACGCAGCCCAGCTCCCTATACATTAACCCTTACATATAATTATTTGCTTCATTGTTTTTTTTATCTTTTTATGTCACTTTGAACAATAGCATCTGCTAAATGTTTGAATATAATTCAGTCATTAACTGACAAGAGGATTGGACTGACCCATATTGGACCAGGGCCGCGTTCTCCGAAACTACCTTAACGCTACGTCGTTCTTAAGTTGTACCTTATCGCTAATACGTGTTTTTCGAAACGTTCTTAGTTACGTATCACTTCTGAAAGTCATAAGTTCGTAAGGTTGGTCTGGAGCGCTCTTAGCTATACCTTATCCCACAAGACTCCACTAGGGGCTATCACTTTCATAAAAGCTTGCAGTCTATATAACTAAATATTTGTTAAAAAAACACTCCATGTTTAATTAGGCAAATATTTTTATATTTAAATAGAGGCAGACAGAGTACACAGCTTTATTACTTGAGTAAGAGTAGAGTTACCCCTTGCTAAATTTTACTCAAGTACAAGTAAAAGTACTGCAATCAGATGTCTACTCAAGTAAAAGTAAAAAGTACTTGTTTTTAAAAGTACTTGAGTACAAGAGTACATTTTTAAATTTTGCATTACTACTGCCACAGTGCACATGATTGAACCACGTGAGATGATTGACAGCTGTACAGCAAATGATAGAGCTCTGAGGTCAAATCTGACACGAATCAGGAAGAGGATCCAGTGATCACCAGTGATCCCTGCCGCTCTCAAGGGGTTGAATTTTTGTAAGCGATGATGAAGCTCTGTTTTGGTAAACACAGCAAACACTTAAAGCGAAAACTATCATTAACTTGTTTAGAAAATTAAAATAGTCTGGTGAGGTGGAGCCACGGGTTGTCACTTTCCCAGGATGGACCTGCTGTGTCTTTATCCATTGTTTCGTCCATGGTTTCTTCTCTTATCTAAATCTGACTATTTGGACTTTGGCGGAAAGCTGAAGGTGATAGCTGATAGGCTGTCCCAATCAGTGGCGCCTGCACAATCCAATCACGTTTGAGAAAAGGGAAACAACAAATCGAGGGTTTCTGAGATTTTTCTTTTTCCCTTTTTTTGTAAGAAGTAACGGGTACTCACGGTTATGGGTAGAAATGTAGTGGAGTAAAGAGTACAATATTTGCCTCTCAAATGTACTTGAGTAAAATCATGAGTACTCCCCAAAAATAATACTCGAGTAAAGTACAGATCCCTCAAAATTGTACTTAAGTACTGTACTCAAGTAAATGTACTCCGTTACTGTCTGGCTCTGTATTTAAAGAATAAAACATTCACATAATTAGACATCATTACATTGATGGTTGTTAGATTTTTAATTATGTTTTCCAAAGGGACATCAACTGTGAACTATTAAATGCTACAGGATTAAGAAACTATTTAAAAAATATATTTTGGGTGATGGGGTTGGTGAAACTGGCAGCTATACAGCGAATCCTACGATTTCATTTGTGCATTTCATATCCGTTAAATCTTAGTCTAACGGCAAGTATTTTAGCTGCATAAATAAATCGGGTAAAATAAAAAATAAAAAACTAATTAGGATTGTTAATGTTAATTCGACTTTGCATCAAAGTTTTTTAATGTTTTATAACTTTGAGGCAACTGCATGCCATATTCTTTATAAACAAAACAAACTGCGCACTTGCTTATAGTCTCCTAAGGTCAACACAATTTCCACATTAAAACTAATCAAAGCTAAAATCTAAAGTAATCATAATATATATTTATTTATTATATATTATATTGGAGGTAGACAGACAGGCTCCAGATATAAAATATAGAAGGTTGAATTTGGTTGTTTGCAATTTGAAATATTTTTAACAAATATTCCTAATAAATTTAACTTGAACTATTTCTAAAATGTTTCTTTAATAAAGAACACCGCTATCTCATAACGCAGCGAAACCTATTACATAAAGTGAATAATTGATTGTCGAGCAATCGATATCAACCTATTCAGCACCTTCACCATGGACAGCACCCGCTAAGGTCGAACTTAAGAAGGTTTACCTTAAGCAACATCCTAAGGTATAGTTCGGAGAACACACGTAGGAAAGGTATACCTGCAGTTAAGGTGTACCTATTGAGTCTTCGTAGCGCGCTAAGAGAGACATTATCGGAGAACGCACCCCAGATCTGATAGCAATAAGCTCCAGACCGGAGCTGCCGACTTTGCCGTTGCGGATCCATCTTGGGGCTTATTGCTATCAGGGCACATGTAGATGTAGAGGCAGCATGCATTGTCACTGGCTAAAAATTGAGTCGTGCTGATGTGCAAGTTAATTGGACCTCTCTGATTGCAACACTGGGAACTATTAGCCTGCATGTCAAGAGTTTGATTAGATTAACAACACAACTCTTTCATTTACATATGACCTAGGTCAGTCATCAGAGTAAGAGTGGTGTACAAGCAGTAATGAAACATTCATTCTGTTCTTCAGATAAAGCAGAAACTAAAGGATCATGGGATAGAGAAGGATACAACACTGACATGGAAAGTGCAACCAGATGGAAATGTTTTTACAACAAAAGAGGACAGAAGAGGTGCTGAAGAAAATAATCTTAACCAGACAGAGTGTTCTGACTTTCTTTTTGAACTACAGTAGCACACGTGTTAGGACATATGTAGGGCTGTTAATTTACACTAACTCTATTTAAAGCCTGCATGTTTTAATATTCTGTGCTGAAGCGGTTTATGCTTTGCCTTTAAGTGATACTTTAAACCAGGGGTTCTCCAAATCAGTGGTCCGCGATCCATAACGGGGAATTAGCACTAAAAGCTTGAATCATAGGGGAACCATTTTAAGTGCTATATAACCCCTATATCACCTATGAAGAACCATGCGAGGTGATATCACACCACTTATGGTTCTGCAGAGAACAATATGGTTCTACACAGGTGCTACATTGGTGTGCTTTGAAATTGTTTTGATTACCAGCCAGTGAACCACTTTAATGCTATTTAGCACCGTTTGTTTTAAGACTGTACATTCATTCACATCAGATCTGTGACAGGTTATGTACTACAGCAAAACTTCTAACATATTAATCACCATGTTAAGGGCTTCATAATGAACAATGTTATATTAAGACAAATTATTTAGACATACAGTAAATTTTATATACATTAAATTTTTATATACTTATATAATACCAAAACGTTTAAGAACCTCTACTTTAAATTAAATTGCTCTAAAGGTTTGAAAATTCCTCATTATACAATTTATATATTCAGGATGTATGTTTCATGTATTATTGATGCAATTAATTGCATTTCTAAAGATTTTAAACTGCATAATAGATTACACGCAGAGCTATACTGTTTTCATTTTTCTTTCAGCATAGTAGTTTAACTTTGTTTAATAGTGGCAGATTTGATTTGCTTGGTGTAGGTAAAGTTAAATGTTGATCTGATCTTAGAAATGGTTTAATCTTGTTTTAATAAAATAGGAAAAGCTGTTTAAGCTTAGCATTTTACACGTTTACCCCTGTATAAACCACACTTATAAAAATGTCATGCATGGTACTGGAGTAAAAAGGGTAAAAGCAAACCTTAAAAAAAATCACGTTTTCACATGCAGTTAAGTTTGTGAAAAACACTTTGAAGCAAACTTGTGGCAAACATTTGTACCAAAACAAGGATGCAATCAATTGCACTTATTAGAGACTACTAAAACTAATAAAAATTAGCAAATGTATTATCAAAGGCACAGACAGAAAAATATTATTAATATAACAATGTGTGCTGTTATTAGTGTTTTTTTTTTCTCACTCAAACTATCTGAAAAAGAAAAAGTACCTGTCCTTAGACCAATAAATGTAACTTTACTAAGGGTATTTTCACACCTGCCTCATTTAGTTCAGTTGAATCGTACCAGAGTTCGATTGCTCACTTGGTGCAGTTCGTTTGGGCAGGTGAGAATGCAGCATTCGAACTCTGGTGCACACCAAAAGTGGACCAAACAAGGGGGCCGAGGTCTCGGTACGGTTTCAAACTTTTACTTCCAAGGTTTCGTTGAATTTCGTGCACGTTGATTCTGACCAATCGAGAAGCAGTTTAGGAAATACGTTCTAATACATGTGGCCAATGAGTGATGTGGATCTTATCACATGACAGAATTTTGGTTAGTTTCAACTGGTGCGGACCAGAGCAATCAGTGTGGTGTGAAAAGGAACCAAAACAGCTAAAAATACTACAATGTATCATTTTTTGCTTCTGGTCCTGACCAAATGAACTGAATTACAGATATGAAAACACCGTAAGATTTTACTGAATTCTGAAAAGACATAAAAGTTGATATATCTAGGTTAAAAAAGCAGTAAAGAAATATTAGCATATACCTACCTTGGAAACATATTTCCATGCTCATTGGATGCCTAAACATCCCTTTGTTTCAGTTTACATGCAACCGTATAACCGAAGATTTTCCAATTCTCCACTCTGGCCAGAGTTTTTAAAAAGAATCGGATTCAGAGGCGAATTATCCGTTTGGGTGTAAATGAAGGGTGCAAATGAAGGGAAATGTCTCAGTTTTTCAAAATAACCATGTACATATAAACAGGGCCTGAAGGGTCGAGCACTGCAGAGTTTAGCTCCAGCCCTAATCAAACACACATGAGCAAGCTAATCAAGGTCTTCATGATCACTAGACAATCACAGGTGGTTAAGTCTGATTAGGGTTGGAGCTAAACTATGCAGTGCTCAGCCCTCCACTGTAAGATTTGATTAGCCCTGCTATCGAGTGTACAAAGTGACAATAGGGGTGCGTTTCACTCCAGTTTTAGACACACACTCGCGAACTTCCCTTACCACCTCCCCTCGGGGATCCCTGTCGCCATTTTGAAGTGCGTTCCACTTCGTCAAGTGGACGAGGGAAGTTTGTATGGACAGACCCTCTGTCAAAATCGAGGGAGCGAGTCTGCTTCATATGCACACTTCATGCATCTCCATATCCCACAATGCAGCACGATTGTGACGTCACTTCAGCAACTCGCGCTTTGCACATGGAGGGGGCGGTCTCCACTTTCAATGTGATCAAGGGCTTAGGGCGATCCATTTTTACCCACTTCAAGTGTTCTAGCAGTAGTGGGCACTTGTACAACGTAAGCAATGACGTACATCCGAGTGAACGAGACTGAGGGAAGTAAGCGAGGGAAGTTCATAAAAAAACGAACTGGAACGCAGGGTAGATCATTCGCTGCATTTCCATTACACTTCAAATTGGCATTGTGAATTGAAAATACCAAAGGAAACAGCAATTTTACAAAAACTCTCATGTATCACATGTTTACGTGACGCGAAAGGATGACATAACCAAAAAGCTACACAAATGCGATCAGAGTGGTCAGACTGAAATTGATTTCCAGAAATGTGACTTGAAACGAATTTCAAACCACCTCTGTAGTCTGAAACGGATTAGAAAAAAACAGATTGCATGTGGTTTATGGCCGTTCACACATTCTAAATATAAATGGATTCCAATCGGATATGCACCAAAAATCAGATTTGGACTGACAGTGTGAACAAAGTCTATGAGATTAATGGAGAAGTTGCTACCACTAATATGGCGGGCTGCAAATTAGCCTTTGGCTAGAAGCCTATATGTAGAGCATCGGCTGCTTGAAATTGTAGCAATGTTAGACTGCATTGTCCCTGTTAAATAAACCAATAAATAATTAAGACACAAGATTGTATACGCATTACCCCACTTAAAAATATTCAATCTGTTTGTCTGGCTACTGGAATATGAAGGGGAAATGGAAGATGTTAAAAAAAAGAATTATAAAACGGGCAGTTCTGATTCTTCATTCTGATTGGTTTAAACGCGTTCTAAGCCGTTATAAAATACCCCCGGTAAACCCAAGGGTTCAGACCACATTACAAAAGTATCACTGCGCCACTGTTGCTGCATATTGATTTAAGAAAATAAACACCACAGTCTTTAATCACATTTTTAATTTTGTTTACAATTGCACAATTAATGGTGATATCCAGATAAATGTCAATAAATATTGTTGAGTCATCTCGTCAATAAAGAGAAAACGTTCCCTGAGAAGTTTCTTCCTCAAATTCATATTTCCGATATCCACTGGGTGGCGATTTTACCCAACTTAAACACTGACATATTCACTTAACACTTAAAACACTGTGTAAGTTTTGGTGGCTCTGATCTCTTACAAAAGTTCTTCACAAAAATTTAATTATCTCCGAGAGGTGATAAGAAAACAAATGAAGGTAGGATGAAAGTGGAGGGTCTGTTCTTTCATTTGATATTTTATGTTTATTTTAAAGAAGATCATTTTTCTGTAAGACATTAAACTAAAACTGTGTGGCAACTTAAAGAACAAATGCTGACGGGGAAAGAGTCCAAGCATATTTGATCAGCACTTCAACAGTTGCACAATATAGATGGTAATGTATAAATTAGATCAGTGGTTCCCAACTCCAGTCCTCAGGGGCCCCCTCCCAGAATGTTTTAGATGTCTCTATATATAAAACACCTGATTCAGTTAATTAGCTTGTTAGTGTGTAAATTAAAGGCGGAGTCCACGATGTTTGAAAAACGCTTTGGAAAATTAGACGGGCCGTCTACCAAAACACACTTATACCCAATCAAATCAAATCAAATGCCGGGTTGCGTATGTGTGGGGCGGGTCTATCAACAGAAGGTCCAGATTCTATTGGGGTAGGGGCGTGTTTGTTTAGGTGATTTCAAATATCAACATTGGCTTTCAAACATCATGGACTCCGCCTTTAAGGAATGTTTTAAACATTTTGGAAGAGGACTGATGAGTGAGAATCAGGTGTTTCATATAAGGAGACATTTAAAACATTTTGGGAGGGGGCATTGAGGACTGGAGTTGGGAACCACTGAATTAGATGAATGTTGATTTATAAAAATAAACACCAAAGTCTTTAATCTATTTTCATTGTGTCTTTTCTGCGTCTGTGTTGGTTGTGAACTGTGCTCTGTTTCAGTCACACTTGATTCTGAGGAACTACTTTGTTTGGCGGAAGAGTAATATTTATACTAATATAATTGCAACTTATTTGTGTTTAATTTTATGAAATCCTGCTATGCATATGAAGTAACTGTTTTATAAAAGCAATAAGCCCCGCGAAGCAGTGGTGTTACAGTGCATATTAACAGCTAAGGGGGTTTTAGGCACTCTGCTTCGTGTCGTGCCTAACAACGCTGTTATAAAATGCACTGGTAACTTATTGCTTTATTATTTGTTTATACTACATTTTGCTTTCTTTTTCAGAGAAACAGAAGCAAAAACAGAACAGAAGTTTAGTCACATATATATTTTAATTTTGCATGAAGATACATGAAAAAGATTTATCTACTAAATCATGTGTGTGGATGCTGGAATAGTTGAGCAGTTGTATCTTGTCCTGAAAGCAGTTGTTTAGAAATTAAACTTAATTGGGTGGTTTCCCGGACAGGGATTAGTTTAAACCAGGAATAGGCCTTAGTTTAATTAGGTTATATAAATAGTTTTTACAAACATTACTAAAACATTACTTGTGTGCATTTTGAGGCAAAACAAAGGGCACTAAAAGTTGTTTTTAGTTTGGACAGCTCTTACATTTATTTAAGTCTCGGACTAGTCTATTCCCTGTCTGGGAAACCGCCCCATCATGTTTAGAAAATAACTACTTGCAAGCAAGTTGTAATTTTGTGTTTCAATCAAAGATGATGATAGAAAGTGAAAAAAGTGAAAGATTGCAGCTTTTAACTCAACTTCAGTGTTACTTTTTAACACTCTGTAAGGTGGAGTCATATATACACCCATAAATCTGCCAAATCAAGCCATGCTAAGTGTAAGCTTTCCCAATTCCATGACAATAATTATTTTCTCAAGTCTAACCACTGAGGAAAAATATGTATTTAAAATTATATTAGCTTAAGATACAAGATAAATGCTAACAGACTGCCCTTATAAATAATTTTTCTTTGCTAGACATCATTCGTGGCCCCATCATTCAGTACATTCTCATACTTTCTACTTAAATTATCATTTGCTATTTGTACAATCTGAGTAAGTGCCCTCAGAAGCAGTACATCGATGTCATTGTCTGGATCAATTTCCTCATGGTAATTCTTTACAGGGAAGATGTTGCTCATAGAGACACCCACAATATTACAACATTCCTCCATCTAAAGAACAACAAACTGTATATCTGAAAGACGTTTGTGAGCTTCTGATAAATAAATGAAGGCACATGAAGAGAGGAAATTTCTAAGAGAAGCACACACACATGCAATTTAAGAAATAAGACTTGCTTAGCCATGGGTAATAAAAAAGCGTACTTTTGCAATCATGATCAATGCACAGCATTGTACACTAGAATATTGTGTTTGTGTTCATTTATCAATCACATCTTTATTTCTAGATGAAGATTAGATATCAAAAAGCTTATATCAAGTTTAATTAACAGTGTAGATTGACAATATTACTTAAAAATAATATAAATTATTATATTATATTATGTTATAATCATATAAATTATTATATTAAATTTTAATTCTAAACTTTTAGAGTGTACACATCTATTTAACCTCATATTAATTAATATCCTGCAAGCAAAATGTGAAAGGTTGACACAGCATGAGACATTTTAATAAAGATATATATTTTTTAATACCTTCACTTTGATCTTTTTGCTAGTGTAGATCTTCCTTAAATCTTTTTTGACCAGTTCACATGATTCATCAACTCTTGTCATGATGATTATCTGAGGAATATCTGTCAATTTTAATGAACACATGCACATAAATATTATTTGTGAAACATTTACATTTACACCAATTATTTAAAATGTTTCTGTACAAAATAGGTCAGAAAAAGCAAAATAAAATTAATATAATAAATATACTTAAAATCCAAAATGATGTTTTGGACATGATAGCATCAAGTTCTTGCTAAAGGTTTGTGGCCTGCACAATGATGCAAATCTCCCATTCCATCACCTCACATTATTAACATTTTTGCATTTGTGATCTCTTATTTTCTCTCCATTTGGATAATATTTAAATTTTATACTCACCCAGTTCACTGGCCTTTGCCCTAATATATTGCATCTTTTGAATGACTTCCGGGTACATCATTGAAACTTTATCGGCTGCAATAATGTAGACTAGGCAGTATGTTTGCTCCTGGGCAGTTGGGTCACTTCTGTAGCCATCATCTCCAACAGAAACAGAAGATACTGGATTGAACTAAAAGAAGAAAAAAAAAAAGAATTTTCTGTGCAATCAGGGGATTGTTTAAAGAACATTTAAAAACATCCATCAAACCATTTGAGCCATTCTATTTAATTCAGTTCTTGGTGGGCCACACACAGTTTGGTAATTTTTAAATAATCCAGTTGGAGTCAAAGTGTGCAGGACTTGGTCCTCCAGGAACAGAATTGAAGGACTCTGATTAAATATTTAATGTTTTTTTTCTCACTTTGTATCCTTCCTTCAGGAATCCTTGGAGAGCTTTGACAATGTCCTCTGGGTGTGCACCTTCTGATTCCAAAGACTCCAGACCCATGATGTCATTAAAGACAAACGGCAGAATAGATTCTCCACTTTTAATGTAATAGGTTTTGTACTATAAAATAAACAATTGGTTACATTTCAAATACATTATGATGGACACATGCACAGCAAAATCACCAGTGTTAAAATTAACACTGACCGGTGTCTATAAGGGTCCACTCTACACTCCAAGTAAAATTTTTTGAGATGTATTTAAAATGTAAAATAAGTCATCAGTGTCCCCAGAGTGTGTATGTGAAGTTTTAATTCAAAATACCCCACAGATATTGTATTATAGCATGTTAAAGTTGCCACTTTATAGTGGCGAGCAAAATGTGCCATTTATGGATGTGTTACTTTAAATGCAAATGAGATGATGAAATGCAAACAATATCATCATAATGGTGTTTGTTGAAATTGAAACTCAATTCTGCTGTCAATTACTCTCCCTCACTCTTCTTTTTCATGCTTTCCATGTTTATTGAAGCACTGGGGACCCAATTATTGCATAGAAAAGACAGATTTTCATGATAATGATATACAACATTATTCCTGAATGTTCTGTAACTAGTTCAACTAAAACAAACACTGATCACCATAGTGATGGCTTTAAATGAAACAAAGATCATCATTAAAACGTAATAAGTGAATAGTTTTCTATAGCAATATTCAAAATAATGTTTTATAACAGTTTTAAAATAATAAAATGGAAAGCTTACTATTATTTACATTTAAGAAATCCAATCCAAGAAACATTCTTAAAACATAAAAAACTGTACACTTTTTTGTTGGTTTAACGTTATTGGGAACTTTTTTTAAGGAACGTTCTCAGAACTTTTTTCAGTTATTCAGAAGTTTCATACTTACTGACTTCGTAAAAGATTTACTAGATGTAGAATTAGCAAGGGCCTCCGTCGTAATTCTCTTCTGGAAAGCACTGTTGATTGAGTTGATGAAGCTGGATTTTCCTGCTCCAACATCTCCAGTTAGTAAGATTCTGACATAGTTGACATTTGGATGGCTCAGCGGAAACTCCCTCAGGTTTTTCTCAAGACTTTCTTTCTCTCTGTTCAAATTTAGGCTCATGTTTTACAAATACAATAATTCCAGTGACACACTTTTGTTTGTAGATCAACAAATGTAACTTCCCTTCCAATGTTGTAAATACTTTTTTTCACTTACCCCCAGGGTGTGCTCCTCCACGGTTTCTCAAATTCTTTGACAGAGAAAAAAATAATAAAAAATAAGTGCGGGATTGGAAATGAAAAATGATGATTGCTCCTGTCTGCTCCTAACATTTGCTCTTTATCTCACTCCTGATATGTTGAAAACAGTGCAATTTGCCAGTAAGTAGTTTGCATTTTTGGATATAACTATACCTTGCTTAATCACCTGTTATCCCCTTGCCAGCATACACTTTGTTTTTCTACCATCGAAGGCTCTCTCTAGGGGATGAGCTCCGCTGATGCTTACATTATTACTATAGCAACTGATGTAGATGTACCTTATTCAAACTGCACTAAACAAACACATCAGATTTAATCTCTTACAGAATGTGAAGAGGCCATTCCAGAAAATGTTTCTTTAGTTTTGAAATGTTCCCTGGTGTGCATGCACAAAAGCATTTGTGTACATTTGTAATATTTGCTATCTGCTAATTTTAACATTACCTTCTTTTTGTGTTGGTTGTAAATCTGTAGTTGTTGATCTCGCTCTCACGGGCTGGACATCCTGCCTGGCTACTGTGAACAGTCAACATAACTTTATTGATATCAGACATCTCAAAGAATGGCCAGGACATCACCCTCCAAAAATTGTCTATGGTTATGCCCCCAATTCTCTCATGCACCTCATGAGTTCAATACCACGGCAAGATGATACATTTGCAGAAAGTTTCTGGATAGAGATTATTTTAGTAGGAAATGGAAACTCTAATGTTTGTATTAGTTAAGAAAGCATATGGCTAGAAACAAATACAATGATAAAGACATGGGACATATATAAGTTCAAGACTTAAGTCCAAAGTCTTTCTTGCTTTAATGTTCTGCTGTAATGTTTCAAGATACTAAATCTCAATTATAAGTGTACAGTTTGGTGCCCTTTTGTGACCGTCAACATTTATGAATATGAACATTACTCAAGATTATAAATAAATAAATAAGCAGACCATTTTATTCAGCATACTGTAGCATCTCTAATGATGCTTTGTTTTGTTAGCTTAAAGGCTCCTCTTGGGGCCAGGCTCCACTGAAGCTTACATTGTTACTATAGCAACGAATGTAGACACAGTTTATTTCAAATGCACTGAACAAAAACACTTCAGCTGTCATCTCTTACAAAACAACATCACTACCGAAACAAAATAAAAATAACTGTTCTTTATTTAAAACATATTTGATTAATGTGCCAACATATAAAAGTGTTTCCATTTGGTTATTTGGGAATGTGCTCTAGTGTACACACAACAATAATTACTGCAAAAACATCTTATTGCAACAATTTATGAAATATATTCTGTCAATGACAAACTAATGAATCTGATAACCTTACCTGGTGAATCTCTTTCTTTTTGTGTTGATTCTGATCCTCCCATCTGTGACTTTTTCCGAAATAAATCAAGCAAAAACATTTTACTTTCTATTAAATTTAAATATCTTTGAGATTTTATAAACAAAGTGTGTGTATAATGTGTTTAAATGTGTTGTGTGTTAAAAAGAAGGCTGATGTGATATGAGAGAAGCTCTCATCTGAGACTGTATTTATAATCACTAAGTCTAGCTTTCATTTTCACTTTGTGTAAACATGTTTGTATACCCTAGCCCTGAACCAAACTACTTATCATTTAAAGTAGGCCTAGATAAATTAAAGTTGTACAAAGTACCCTGCAAACACGAAACGTCTCCCCGATGTGCAGATCACATGCAGAACACTTAAATGTCTTGAAGGGGTCATATGCAAAAGGTATATAAATATTCCAACGCGTTTTGGCCCATGCCAGGGAGATAGTGACAAACAAATTCAGCAACAGGTAAAAGTAGTTAACATCTATTAAGTCATCTGAGTAGTCACCAGTTGTCATGTGACCAACATCTCCTTTAAAGCATTTAATGTCAATTTTCTGCACGTCTTAGACGTCAAAAAAGTTATATAGTCAGGCATTCAAATGTTGAACAGCATATTGACATCTAAGTGGGGTCGAAGTTAGACATCCCAATAGCGGACATCGTTTGTGCATCGTGTAGACGTCCAAAATTGGTCTTGGACCGACAGACGCAATATAGACATGATCTGCATATCCATCAGACATTCAGTGTTTAGTGGGTTAAACTAATAGCAGAGGTGGAAAGTAATGAATTACATTCACTCGCATTAATGCAACTGAGTCGTTTTTGTGTACTTCTATTTTTTGAAGTAGTTTTTAGAATGTGTGATTTTACTTTTACTTGGAACTCTTTCCCCGCCATTGACGAGTTATTTCGTCAATTAAGAGAAAAAAATTCCCTGCCAATAACACGTTCCTGACGAGTTTTTACAGTAATCTGTAATCTGCTATTATCCACTAGATGGCGCTCTTACCCAATTTATAAAATACTGAAGCAAAAACGAATTTTACAAATTTTAAACTTCGTGTATGTTTTGATAATCATTCTTAATCTGATCTCCAACAAATATCATTGACAAAAATAAAGGACTTAAATTAAACTTGGAAACCTACCAATATTTGAGCGGTTATAAAAAGAGAACAAATGAAGATAGGATTAAACTTTTTTCCCTGTTTGTTTGAAAGCAGATGGTCTGTTCTTTCATTTGATTCATTATTTGTATGTTTATTCATCACATTAAACAAGGAAGACCAGGAAAAGGCCCTTCTTCAACTCGATCAGGCGGAAATGAATGATGACAGACAACTGGCCAAAGAGCCTTTCATGTTTCGTTTCCAATTAAGGGAAGATAAGGAAGTTTTTCTTAATGAGTGCCTGGACAAAAGGCGCCTCGGATTAACTACATGTTTATGAAGTTTTTATTTTTTTAGGGAGAATTATTGTTAAACATTTAAAATGTATTAAAATGTATTTTCCTGGTCTTCCTTGTTTAATGTCAGATACCACGGCTCTTGTGCAAAACCTTCGAAGGCATGTCAGTTTTCCTGCAGCCATCCAACTGCAGTCAAGAGGTTTCTGATGATATATGGTTCCTTAATGAGAGAAAAATACAAAAAAGGGACAAAATATTTAATTAAAATTAATTTATTAAACAATCCATCTGTTGCCCCTGGGAAGATGGGAAGTGTCCCAAACAAAACGTTGTTGTTTAACTGGCACTTGCACATCAAGGTCAGCATGTTTCCTGTGACAAATGAATTTTAAGTGAATTTATAGACACATGGACAAAACAATATCTAAGAGAGCGAGAGAGTTACCTTTCAGTGGTAGCTGATGGAGTCCCGGTACATTCTGTGCTGGTTGCTGATGGTCAATCAGATTCAAAGATATGAAACTTTATTATAAAATACTAATAATCAAATATATGTTTGTGTGTACTTTTTGCCTAAACTTTTGACTTTAATGACCAATTTCGATAAAGTCATGGAGAAAACCAGCTAATTCCAAAGAAACTATTAAATAATATTTATCGCCACTGTATATTAGTCAACTTAAGATGTTCATACCTGTTACGGCCACCTCTCCATCCTCTTGTGCCGTCTGTTATGCTCCCTCTACAGGTGCGCTGCAGTACTGGGGGGAGGAATCAGGTGGATTGGGTTCACCGGTGCACAGGTGTGCCCATCTATAAAAACACCCTGACTTGTCATGCCAGCAGCTGACACCGATCCCTGGCCAGGACTGAGACGTTCACAGCGCTGCTGTGAACTTTGAACAGCCGTGTAGCCCTACTTTTTTGATGATTGCTTAGAGTAAATATATATTTTGAAACTGCCATTCTCGCTTCCTCCTCCTTCATTGTTTCTCCCTATTGAGGGTGTGACAATACCTCCATGCAAAACAGCCTTTTTGAAGTGAATTTTGATGTGACTATTGAATTTGTCCCATCTTGTTGGTTTGAAATGCTACTAGCACAAAAAGGACAGTGAAAATCGCTGCAGCATGTTGTGCATTGCTGCTAAACCTTTCTGAATTGTTATATGGTTCTATAATTGAAATAAAAACATTTAAAGCATTTCTAAAAGTCAGAATAAAATTCTTAAAATACGACCTCAATAACAAGTCAAAATCACAAACCATGAAAATGTCATTTAACAAAGTAATACAATCTAATTGCAAAATAATTAACATGATCAAGTGCCTTCGTCATAATTCCCACTTGAAAAATACTTTCTGTATAAGCATTTTGTATAAGCATTAATCCAAAAACAATCAATTAAATACACAACACAAAGGCATTTTTTTATCCTTGTTCTGTTCTTCTGCCATGATGATTCCGTTTATATAAACTTTTGACTAAACTCTTCTTGCGATACAATTACCTTCTCAACTGAAAGGTGCATTACTGCCACCTACTGATGTGGAGTGTGTGGAGTAAACTCCGCCCACTTCGACGTTCAGATTGTCAGGCTGGTGCTGTCAGTCTCAGACTGTCCTGACAGATGCTTCTGCGCTTCTGCAGTTGGTCCTATCTCGATCTGTCCTGACTGGAAGGAACCTACAGGACAGAATGTGATAGATCATGACTTAGATCCACAAAAATCTAATAAATTGTTGTTTTTTTGCAATATGAGTGAGTTTCTCTACAGGGTGAATCATTAATATTTAATGCAGATGTGGGGCGTCTGTGGAAAAAACAAAATACACGACCGCTCATTTCGTTTTTGTGTCACTGTGCTGTTAGAAGTCTAGGAGTGTGCGCCCTGACACCGCAAATTTGGGCGGTGCATTCGAGTTCAGTATAAAAAAAAAAGAGGATGAGGAGAAATGTGCAAAAGATACAATTTACAGGATATGCAGTTATGTAATTCATACTTGAAACGTTTAATTTTAAAGGGCCATTTCATCGGTAGAAACATTATTCTTTATTAAAAGTTGGTCATATTTGTAGTCTAAATGTAACAAAAATTTAGAATTTTGTGCCTATTTGACTGAGAAAAGACAGAACGTGACTTTAAGGCACATTTGTATGGAAACCTATAACTCCCACAATGCACCACAATGCACAGCTCTGCAAGCCACTCCCATTAATCAGAACACGGCTCAGATATGTTATTGTGTACATAAATGTCCTGTTAGTACAGGACTTTATAGTCAGACGTCCATTTATCCCTGCAGGCTTTGGCTGTCGCTTCCAGTTTAGGATTTTAAAATATGTATCCAGGACGCCGCTGTCCATATATGGTACAAAGCTTGGGTAGGAGCAAGCTTCATTCAGTTTCTGATTTAATTTTGAGAGTGCTTGGCCAAATATTTATATTCAAAAGAAGAAAATGCCGCATCGTGCACACAAACGCATCCACCGCACAATATGTATACTCCACAGACGCGCTGGCTCAGCGCTTGTGCTCGTAAGCCGAAACACGTCTGTGAAATACACACTCGCAAAGTACCTCGCTTGCCTGGGAACATTCACCAAACAAACGTCCATATCTTGATCTGATGCACAAATGTTATATGGAAAGCACACAGCGAGAGTACAGCCACTACTAGTTCGTCCTACTCCTCATGCTTCTGTTCCTCCCAACCTGATCTCCCGAATTTCCGTGGGATAATTATAGAATTTTTGTTCATTTTTCGGTGGCATTCTCACGGATTTGTTACTCAACTGTTTTGTCCTATTTTCTTACCGTTGTCGCTTCGGTTTAGGGTTAGATTTACATAAAATGACATCCTTACCCAAACCCAACTCAAAGCCCAACGCCAGCCGACAATTGTTTAGGGTTTAGAAAATAGAAAAGAATAAAGAACAAATCAGAAAAAATAGTATAAACCAATGCTTAAAGTGACATACTAACGCAAACATCAAATCTAACCCTAAACCGAAGCGACAATGGCGTTTGGACATGAATAGTGTATAATGACATGTTAAAGGGCCATTTCATCGATAGGAACATTAATCTTTGTTAAAAGTGGGTCATATTTGCAGTCGAAATGTAACATAAATTTAGAATGTTGTGCCTTTTTGACCGAGAAAAGACAGAACGTGACTTTAGAAAAACTACAACTCCCACTACGCACCACAATGCACAGCTCTGCAAGCCACTCCCATTAATCGGAACACGGCTCAGATATGATTGTTGTGTACATAAATGCCACGTTAGTAAAACAAAGAAAATAGCCACCACCACCACCAGACACCAATCATGACTTACTTTTAAACGTGATTTTACATTGTGTTACACACAATAACACTCTGGTCTGGTGTGTAGCAAAATCTTATTCAAACAGTAACTTGTGGTTTCATATCCGCAGCAGAAATATCTTTCCAAGTACTTAAAAAAGGGTATGCATATTAAATGTTTATTTAGTTTTACCAATTTTCTTTTTGTCTCTTGTTTACTGTAATTACATCTGTGTAATATCAGCCTAATTGCTTTCACATTATAGACGTATAAGACACCGCTCAGATTGTGTACATAAACGCCACCTCAGTATAACAAAGAAAATAGAAACTCACTTTACAGTCAGACATCCGTTATCCCTGCATCCTGCACACAAATGCGTCCACTGCACAATATCTCCACAGACGCGCTGCCTCAGCTCTTGGAGCTTGTGCTCGTAAGCCGAAACACGTCTTTGAAATAAGCATGCGCAAAGTGCTTCGAAACATTCACAAAACAAATGTTCATATCCTATTAGATGTTAAACCGAAAGCACACAGCGAGAGTCCGTCCAAGCTCATATACTCCGCAGCGCGTCTGCTCATAAGCCGAAACACGTCTGTGAAATAAACACGTCCAAACACGCGCAAAATTGCTCTCTTGCCTGGAAACATTCGCCAAACAAATGTCCATATCCTTATCTGATGCATAAATGTTATAAAGAAAGCACACAGCGAGAGTAGAGGCACTATCAGTCCGGGCTTCTCTACGCAGCAGAGGCCGATGGTCTTCGTAAGTCCCACCCACTGATCTGTAATAGGTCTTTAGCGTGAGTGGGTCCCACCCATAGCCCCCACCTTGGAAAAATGAGGAATGAGTGTCTGTAGTCTTTCACACTCAACAAAGATACAGCAGTTCCTTCTTTCAATGACGCAAAATGAGGATTTTTACATCCTTGAAAGAAGCAAGTGCCGCACTGAAATCAGTATTTCTCCCATCTCAGGGGAAACTGAGGGAATGATGCATGACCATTTAAAAACATGACTGGGGTTCTAACGATACAAAGCTTAATGCAAATGGGTGAAGTTTCCCTTTAACTATGCTATTACCATGGTTTATGGGGACACAGGAAGTGGGTTTTTCATAGATTAAAGACTGGCAACAGGTTTTTGTGACATTGGGGTTAGTGGCTGGGGTAGGTTAGGGGAATAGAATATAACAGTTTGGACAGTATAAAAAGCATTGGGTCTATGGAAAGTCCCCATAAACCATGTATGCCTGACTGTGTGTGTGTGTGTGTGTGTGTGTGTGTGTGTGTGTGTGTGTGCATGCGTGTGTGATCCCTTGCCTTTTGTTTATTTACTCTTTCGCCTGCCATTGACGAGATATCTCGTCAATCAAGAAAAAACGTTTCCCCGCCAGTGACGAGTATTTCCGTCTTTCCGCAATACCGCAACTTTTTAAACCCGGAAGTATTGCCCTATAGCAAGCAGCTGAATGTCCGTGTCTGTTTTAAAAATGACATAGAATGATTGAACGGGGTATTTATCCTTGTTCTGTGATGTGACATGTAGACAAAAAAAATTTGTTTGGGTCTGTAATGCTTTGGAAGCTTCCTAAAAACTTCTCTCAGATAGCTGTATTAGGGTGAGGGATTTTAAACAAGTGGTTTTGCACCTATTTGGCTCCCCCTACTGGCTTTACTTGCAATCTCATTACTGATTGGCTGACTTTGCTGCCACTCAAAAAATGTGGCCAATTATTTTAAAATGGAGGGGCAGTGAGATGCCTGTGATGTCATAAGCATCAGTTTTTCAGATTGGGCCGTTTTCTGGCTGACATTTCTAAAAGAGGAATTTCTATGAGACTGAGATGTTTAGCATGTCTAGCACTTTTTGTATGTTTGTGATTTGGGTAGACTACCATTATTCAACAAAGACAAGGTAAAAATGGTTTTTCATTCTCTGTCCCCTTTAACGATCGCTCTGAATGGGATCTCTATGAAAAGTAAGTCACAAAAATGGAATTATCTCTGCTTTTTGCTCAAACTGTGGTGTTTTTGCAGAAACCTACCCATATTCAAAAGCTGATTACAAAAGAACTACTGAAGGTAGGATGAAATGGTTTTTTTGTTGTTTGAAAGCAGAGGGTCTGTTCTTTCATTTGGTATATTGTATGTTTATATATTAGAAGAAGAAAATTTTCTGGGAGGCATTAAACTTTGGTGAAAATCATGACTTTCAAATGAAAATCAACTTTTTTTTTAAATGCTGGCGGTGAAAGAGTTAAACTGCAGTTATGTAAACCACAAACCACTATACAATCACATAACTGAGCGAAATTGGCTAAATATTGTATTATGATGAATGTGTTTCCTGTTAAAATGCCCATATTATGAAAAACACACTTTTTCTGGGGTTTGGGGTGTTATTTTGTGTATCTGATGCTCCCACACGCATACAAACTTGGAAAAAAATCCATCCATGCTGTTTTGAGTGAGATACAGGTTTCTGAATGTCCTCTGCGTTGAGTCTCAGATTGCGCGAGTTCAAACTCAGCTCCGTTGTTACGTAACTAACCGTTTCGTCACATTCAGTTTGAATTTTCCCGCCCACCACCCCACTCGCAGGTCTCCACCCACCAGGGAGCTAGAGAGAGCACAGAGCAGTCAGTCACTTCGCTCGCTGATACCCTGCTGTTATCACGTCTCACTGAAATAACAGCACTATTTGGATATTATGGATTAAACTCCCGCCTACTTTTAAAAACAAAGTTTTAACACGTGGTTATTGGAACCCAGAGTAATCTTATATACAGTGTGTTACAACGCAAATAGTCATCAGATTGTAGGCCATAAGACCTTCATGCGAAATCTGATGTAAACAACAAACTATGTATCTATATTTCACGGATTATTCGCTTTTGTGGACAAAAATGGTTATTGGATGTATTTTATTGGACTTTCATGGATCATTCACACATCAGAAACAGACTGGATTCAATACGCGATCGTTGTATCAACACAAAAGGTAAGAAGTCACGTTATATTTTGCATGTTGTCATCTTCTGTCACAAAATACTACATTTATGATGCTAGAGCATCTGTATCTCAAAACAGAGATCATACATTGATGCTAATCCTGTAAATTATACCTTTTAAATGTATAGTGATGTTAAAATTGGTTGTAAACAGTAGGCTATATAGATATTTTTGCAGGCTAGATAGTTTACAGCGTGGTTTCGAAAGTTAAAAAAAAATATTTAACGGCTTTATTTTACAATTCTACAAGAACTAAGTAATTGTGCTTTGCCAAACTAAAAGTTTTTTGCCAAACTAACCGAGACGGGCCTTACCGCCCCAGCTTTTCTGACGAGGCTAACCCCCGAGCCACTTATAACTTTACGGTCCGGACCTCCCGCTAGCTTCTAGCAATTAGCACGCAGTCCACAAGCAGTATACATCCCCCGCCGGGTCTTAATTTCTGTAATTTGCGAAAATAATGCGTTTGAAAATGTTTTATTACGGGAGTATGTTAGCATTGTCCAGGGAAAACGAGTGTATTGTTGAAACTGCTACATCACAATTTACTCTGGAATCATTGTGTGTCATGAGTTTCTTCTCCTGTACTTATTAGTGATACTTTTCTGCATGATTTGTCTGTTGGCAACATAAACCGTTAATAATAATAATATATGAAAATAATAACACAGTATGGTCTGTACTGCTCACGATATCACTATGCACGCGCACATGACGTTATAGTAGGGCGTGATCAAAGGAGCAGCAGCTCATAAATATGTAATGACTAGCTCAAAACGGCACAATCTGAAATGCCCTGAAACAGAGGCTCCTAGAGATGGGTAACAATCTTTTCCTACAAGCTATTTCGAGCAAACAACTTTTGAAACATGCTTTATGGAACTCATACACCTATTTAACTTGTGGAAAAGCAGTCATAAGATGGGCACTTTAAGTGGAATGTTAATGTAAAGGAAAAGTGTACATGTGGAATTCATTTTATTTTTTTATAATTTTTATTTATTTATATTGGTGTAAGGGACCAAAGAGAGAAACTGTTTGTCAATTGAATTTTATTCAGGAGGCTCTCAGTTCTACATGTGACTGGAGATTCTTACTTTCTGAGAATGCGTGTTGTTCTCTGTGTTTGTAACTTAATTTCTTTGTTGACGAGCGATAAGGAGAGGGTGCCTTTTAATTTGTAAACTTTTGTAGATGTTTATGTTAGAAGAAAGGTAAGACCCTTTTGTCTTTATCTTTACAGAATAAAACTATACAATAACAGCCTCATGCAAAGCATTCTGAGAACCAGAAATCATCATCAACCTTTTTCTGTTTTTTGCTCCAGATTTTGTTTCCCAGAATGTTTTGCTTGATGCTGTTTTTTTAGTTTTACTCTGTAAAAATAAAGACTTATAAATGTTTAATGCTCATTTAACTTAGAACAAAATGTTGCCAGTAAAAAACATAAATATAAATCTACGGTAAATTACCGGCAACCCAGCTGCAATTTCTATGGATTTTTTTACAGTGCAGGTTAGGTTGGAATGGCATAGGCCAGGGGTGGGCAATTCTGATCCTGGAGGGCCACAGACAGTACTGCAGAGTTTAGCTCCAACCCCAATCAAGCGCACACCTGAAAATCTAATCAAAGTTTTCAGTATCACTTGCAAATAAAGTTCAGGTATGCTTGATATGGGTTGGACTTGGCCATTCAGAGACCTTTGGAGGGGCAGGTGCTCAAAATACAAAAGGGCACATTCCTCACTGACGTGCACGCACAAAATTGAAACATTAAAGCAAAACAGAATGGAAAAAAAACAGTCTAAAATATTTCAAATAAAGTGAGACAGACAGATAGATATTTTATATCAATATATTTATGCATTTGGCAGATGCTTTTATTAAAAGCTTTGTTTGTGTCAACAGTATGCATTGTTTGATTGTGTCAGCATGCATTTTTGACATCAAATGATATATTGCATTGTGACATTAAGATATTATTAGCTTCACAGGTTTGTGTTTTTCATAATTTTATAAATATAATTATATTCTATTCCTGTTGTGGCAGGCCTTCAAAAAGGGCATTTATTTACAAAAAAATGCCTTGAGAAAAGGGGCATTTTGGTCATCCAGGGGTAAGGTGCTCAGGCATCCTCTGCATATGCCCTGCTGGAAAAACATAAGCAATAACAGCAAGACCAGCATATGTTGTGTTTAAAAAAACTTCACTCTTTCTGGTTGGGAGGGCAATGGGGCTGTGCACTGTTAATGACAGCCTTACATTAAAACACAGGATTCAAGCACTTACTAAATTTAATGGCACTTAGTGGTCAATCATTTATTTTTTTTAAATGACAAGAAAATCCTGTGTGATTGTTTTTAGCCTGAGACCTCAATTGCTTTTACATTTTTACACCAGCAGGTGTCACTCACGTAGCGTTTCAAGCAACTAGTCCGGGTATGAACCTTAATTTCTAGCAAAAAAAAAATAACTAAATGAAAGGCAAATCACTTTGATGTTTAAAGGCCGGGTATCTAATTTGATCCAGAAACATTTTAGTTATGCTGGGTAAAAGTCTCCTCACATCCTGATAGCAATCACTATGTTAAGTTGTTTAAATGTATTTGTAGAAATGTATGTTATCTGTGAAAGGCATTTCATTACATTTTTATAAATAATATGTTTTTGTTTTACATTTAATATTTAAGTACATTAACTTACTTTTACTCAAGAAAAAGTAAACAATTTTAATGTAATTAGGTATTAAATACATTTTATTATGCAATATTAAAGAATACACAGTATGATTATATGCGTTAGAATGTAGTGAAGTACATTTTTTTCCCAATACAAACATCCTAATAAAGCACAGATGCTTGGAAAATGTAACTAATGTAACTAAGATTTGTCCACCTCTGCTATCAAGTCCAACTAAATTCAATTTAAGCTGATAATAGTCAGTTTTACTGGCATTTTTCGCAGCAACCCCTATGAAAACCAGCCATTTTGTTGAACGTTTGCCACTCAACAGGGCGAGTTCCATTGTGTTCATGTGGAAAAGTGACGTCAATGCATACCCTCTATTGAGATTTGGTCAGTGCCCCATTGGTTTCACTTTTTAATCACACTGTGACAGGGCATCTCTGGCATTGTTTTTCAATGTGCAGGGTACTTCTGTAAATATCGAAAGAGCTCCTTCAATGGTCAGAAATTAAAGCGGTTTAATTGCTCTGCTCAGAAATGTCAGGATTCTTATAATTGCATTCAGCACTCTTGCTGTGGCAGTGAGAGGGCGATGTCACAGGTCTATGGGGAAAAATCAGGATATAATCACCTTCAGGTTTCTCAGAAAAATAATTCTGTTCGAATGGTTCTGTTAACAGACCTTTAATTTGTCGTTTAGTGTGTTTCTCAATCTGATGTCCAGGATTTAGTGCCACTAAACTTTGTAAATATCTTTAAAAACAGAAGTTAGTTGTTTGAGGACAATAGACTGAGAAACAGTCTCTGTAATAAGTTAAAATGAAGTTTAAACTCGAACTTTTACTCATTATCATGTCTTTATTATCAGATTATTGATTCCAAAGAGATTCCAGTGAAGGGCATCTCATGTTTCTGCTTTTCTGCATGGAAAAGCACAATGCAATCACATAGGCACTGCTCACTATGAAATCATGGGCTTTAAGACGGTTCCATTGCCTTTGTCATGCATCAGCTCACTGCAGACCTGTCACCGGCCTAGGACACAAGTAAAATATTAACATTTGTTACACTTGATACTGTTGGACGTACAGTTAGAAATAGGAATTGTCAGATAATTATTACAAATATTTTTTTTTATATTTCATGGAAACATTTCTAGTAACCAAACTTGCAGCTCCAGTTTATTAATTCTCTGCATTCTTAAAAATAAAGGTGCTTCACGATGCCAGAAGAACCTTTTCTGTCTAAATAGTTCTTTAAAGGTGCAGTGTGTAATTTTTAGCAGCATCTAGTGGTGAGGTTGCGAATTGCAACCAACAGCTCAGTCCACTGCTCA
This sequence comes from Misgurnus anguillicaudatus, assembly GCF_027580225.2. Lineage (NCBI taxonomy): Eukaryota > Metazoa > Chordata > Actinopteri > Cypriniformes > Cobitidae > Misgurnus > Misgurnus anguillicaudatus. Next base: position 6,792,282 of record NC_073361.2, on the reverse strand, counting down.
CCCCTTGCTATTGAAACGCATAGAGAAGCTACGGTAGCCGCCACCGGAAAACATGTCATTGTCAGGGACAACTTAGTAAAAAAAGTTTGTCCGTCCAGGCCTTCTGTAGAAATATGGCGGCACAAAATGGCGACTTCCACGTAAGGGGACCTTCGATGTATGTAGATAAAAACGTCTCATTCTAAGGTAATAAAAACATAACGGTTCATTATAAAAAGGTCTTTATATACCCCTGATAAAATAGTTTTTTATATTATTTTGCATTTCTGTCAAGAGATCCTTTTAAAAATTACACACTGCACCTTTAAAGCACCTTTCACATCTGAAGAACCTTTAACTCTTTTCCCTCCATTGAAAAATTATCATGTAAATTAAGAGACAACATTTCCCTGCCATTGACGCTTCCCTGAAAAGTTTTTAATAGATGACGAGCTTACTCAATTCATAAAAAACTGAAGCAAAAATTAATTAATAAACATTTTAAACTCTGGATATGTTTTGATCTTCATTCTGAATCAGATTTATAACAAAATTCCTTTTCTTCAGCTTTTTGCTCAACATTTTGTATTTTTGAAGAAACCTACCCATATTTAAAGGAACAGTATGTAGGATTGTGGCCTAAACTGGTATTGCAATCACAAAACTTGTGGCTAAAACTGGTACTGCAATCACACAACTGGTGGCCAATACAAAAAAAGACAACATAAACATCAGTTGAGGGCTGCAAATCCACGTTTTAAATGACAATTTCCTGGCCAGACCACTGTTGTCAGTGATATAAGCATTTGAAATGAAAATTATTTCTTAATATCTAGTGACATAACAGGGCCATTTTATGATTAATTGATATACATTTCTTACATACTGTTCCTTTAAGAGGTTACAAAAGAGAACAAATAAACATTGAACGAAATGTTTTTTTTCCATTTTGTTTGTTTGTTTGGTTAAAAGAGGGTCTGTTTTTTTCACTTGATATATTTGTGTGTTTATATATATATAAATATATAAAATTTTCCTAGAAGGCATTTTGTGAAACTTTTGTGAAAATCCCCAAAAAAGCTGGCAGTAGTGGTGGCTGGTGACTGTTCTTCCGAGGAACGCAAATTCAAAATGTGTGTTCAGAGTGTCATGTGAACCGAGTACATCACGTGTCAAAATAAGTGCCTGCTTCACACACGTTGAAACTGTTTATGATAAAAGAGACGCTCACATTCACAAAATACTCACAAGACACTCACTTAACAGTAAACACTGATTACGCATGACATTATGAGAGTATCTGGCAAACGCGAGCATCTCTGTTATCATAAACCCTTTAGATGCGTCTGCATTCGAATACATTTTGAAATGATGAACCGCACACGACGGACTACATACATGTTGCGAGGAGCTTCGCATCGTGCGCCCTCTAAAATAAGTCACAGGCCGCCACTTGGTGGCGAGGTATGGGGGAAGGTAAAACATTTTTCCCAGATTATAAAAAAGTATAAAAGAAATGGTATTTTAAAGAACCTTTGACTAAATGGTTCTCTGAGGAACAAAAAAAAAATTAAAAGCTGCATTGTCCAGTTTACCTTAAGGGAAAGAAAGCATTTATTGTAATTCAAGGGCACATATTTTTTGCAATATATAAAAAGCTTTTACTTTAAAATACTAACTATGAGAAGGAAGTTTGCACATAGTCGTGATCCTTTGCCACTGACCCCGTGGGCAGTGCCACCTTCTCACTCTCTGGGACAGCCATGTCCTCAAAATTCATCATGGCATCATTCCTACTGTAAGACACTTTCTTACTCTCTGAAGAAATTTGTAAGCCTCTTTTTAGAAGTAAGATTTTTTTTTAAATATACTACAAATTTTAACATTACCCATAAGAAATGCAAAAAAAGAACAAAGTGCTACCTTTCTTCCACCTGGTAGAACGTCCTTTCCTGATCCTGTCAGGCTTGTATGTCTTTTTGTGTGTTTCGTGTAAAAAGGTAATGGCAGCCCTCACTGTTGTCTTGTTTTATGTTTAGAGTCACGTGGCCTGTGTATATGTTTTGTGTACCTCGTGCTCTCCTGTCTTAAGTCTTGACCCCGCCCCCTCGTTTCCTTGTTAATTATTCATTATTAGTTTATGCCCTTCACCTACTTAAACCCTTTGTGTTTTATGTCTTGTGTCTGATCATTGTGTGTCACGTCTGACACTGTCATGGTTCCTGTGTTGCCATGCCATCATTTATAGCCTTGTTTACTCCCTCAAGGGTGTTTCTGTTATATAGTAAATAGCTTTTTGGTTGAGAGCTGTCTGCACTTGAGTTCTGTCCTCCACACTCATGACAGAATGATCCGATCATTCTAGAACCCAGCAGACAGCTCTGTTTTTTTGTTTTGTTTACCAAGTTTAGTTTCGCGTCCGTCAAGTGTGTTCCTGCCGTCTGGTGTCATCTTATTTGGTGTTCCTGTCCCAGTATAGTGAGTTGTGGCTGAGGTCCCGGGCGGCGAGCCCTGCTTTCCTGGTCGGTGAGGAGGACCACAAGAAAGCGTTCCGGTTCAGGGAGATCCTGGTCGGTGAGACGCGAGCATGCGTTCCAGGGCTGTGAGCCATGGGTGCCTGTTTCGGTATTGGTGTCGGTTCTGGTTGGGGAGCAGAAGAGCATTTTGTAACATTTTGGTGTTCGCATTTTTTATATTGCCAAATATTTAAAGGAACAGTATGTAAGAAATGTATATAAATTCATCATAAAATGGCCCTGATATGTCATTAGACATTAAGAAATCATTTTCATTTCAAATATTTATATCACTGACAACAGTGGTCTGGCTAAGATATTGTCATTTAATAAGAGGAGTTGCAGATCCTCAACTGATGTTTACGTTGTCATGTTGTGTATTGGCCACCAGTTGTGTGATTGCAATACCAGTTTTGGCCACAATCCTACATACTGTTCCTTTAACTACAATATACGCTGCTTGGACAGACTTGCTTTAACAAGCTGTTTATTAGATTAACAATACTGTATGAAGACATTAAAATATTAACAGAAATGTTTTCCCATCCAGTATGGTCGCCGTGATTTCACCAAGTAAGATGTGATCCTGGATCAACATTTTTTTGTTGATCCTGGATCAACATTTTAATCAAAGATACCCCAACCTACCCTTAACTCAAACCCTAACCATTTTAAATCCTCAAATTAGTTTGAAATAATAGTTTGAGGAGTATTTCTTAAAAGCCCCTAACCAAATCCTAAACCTGAATCTAACATGCACACTAATCTTAATCCTGCAATCTGATTGGTTAATGAAAATGTTGATCCAGAACCAACAATGGTGTTGATCCAGGATCACATCTTACTTTGTGAAATCACGTTCACCATATGGGTCTGCAGTTTGATGAGCTGTAATACCATGCATCATGAACATATGGATCAGAGTCATATTAACCCTTGTGCCTTGTTCCAATTTACTACCCTTTCGTGTTGTTAGCGGCCAAAAAAGGCCACCAAACCAAACGGCTGCAAAAATGCATCAGACCAATATTCCCTTCAATTTTTTTTGCATAAATCTGTTAATCAACCTCAGAACTGATCAAAACTACCAAATGTTTCCAAAAATTTCATGATTTTAACTCTTTAATTGCCAAGCTCATAAGTGATGCCACTGATTTGAGAAAAAAAACAAACACAAAATCACTGATTTTCAATATAAAAAGTGATTGTGGACTGAATTTTTTTTCACCCTTTTCACAGTCTTGGGCATGCCAAAAATTGGTAAAAACATTGGCTTTGATGCATTTTTAGTTTTTGTGCAGCATCAGATTAGATTTTTTTCTCCCTCATTTGTTGTTTGTGGCCGTTTTTTCCCCATTGACTTCCATTGTGGCAACGTTTTTTGATTGCGGAGCCATGACACCTTGTTGCCATGCATTTTTGATTCTTTGTGGTTTTGCCTTTTGCAGGGAGGTGGAGTTTGTCATTTTTGCTGTTGGTCACCGTGTGGCGCCATTAACCCTTTAGTAGCCTGTGCAAAAAAAAGAGCTTGAATTCTGGATTGTACATTGAGTTATATGGACTATAACAGCATATTAGAGAGATAGAGAGAGAGAGAGAGAGAGAGAGAGAGAGTGTGAGTGTGAGTGTGTGTGTGTGTGTGTCTGCGTGCGTGCGTGCTTGCATGTGTGTGCGTCTGTGTGGAAAAATCTGTAAAAAATCTTCTCTGCATCAGATTTATGAACAACATTTATTATGAACCAAAATGCAAAAACAACTTCAAATAAACTGAACAATGAATTAAGAGTAGAGGATGGATGGAGAACTAAACAATCAAACTAATTTTTTGGTGTGTATATGTGTACGTGTGTGTGTTCAGTCTTTTCAGCAGGACTTGCAGCATATTACTTGGTGCTCTTTGCAAGTGTGTCTACCACAACGGATACAAGTGCTGACTGTTCTTTTTTTGGTTCTGTACACCACTTGCATGTTCCCCTCTTCACTCCTGAGCTGCTGGTGCCTGCTGGTGTCTGTGGATTTGTGTCTAGAGGGACAGCTACAGGAGACTAAATCCCTCTCACCAGTCCAGCACTAACTGGTGCGCGAGGGAGGTGCACTCTCCTCAATACTAACACTAACCCTACACACACACACACACACACACACACACACACTCGTACACACACACACACTCGTACACACACACTCGTACACACACAATGGTTTTATGGTCCATATGGCTCAATGTACAGGCCAGAATTTATGCTCTGTTTTTTGCGCGGGCTGCTGGGGGGTTGGTGGTGCCACATGGTGATCAACAGTAAAAATGACAAATTTTACCTCTTTGCAAAAGGAAAAGGCACAAAGAATCAAGAATGCATGGTAATAAGGTGTCATGGCTCAGCAATCAAAAAATGTTGTTATAATGGAAGTCAATGGGGAAAAAATGGCCACAAACAATAAATGAGGGAGAAAAAAATTTAATCTGATGCTGCACAAAAACTAAAAATGCATCAAAGCCAATTTTTTTACCAATCTTTGGCATGCCCAAGACTGTAAAAAAGGTAAAAGAAAATCCAGTCCGCAGTCACGTTTTATATTGAGGATCTGTCATTTTGTGTGTTTTTTTCCCCAGGTCGGTGACACTACTTGTAAGCTTGGCAATGAAAGAGTTAAAATCATGGAATTTTTGCAAACATTTGGTAGTTTTGATCAGTACTGAGGTTGATTAACAGATTTATGCAAAAAAAAGTGAAAAAAATGTCATCCGATAAATTTTTACAGCAGTTTAATTTAGTGGCCTTTTTTGGCCGCTAACAACACGTAAGGGTAGTAAATTTGCCCACGGTATATTGTTAAGTTTTTTAAAAATTTCAAAGCATTTTCTTAAAATATGTGTAAATATAAGATTTGTCACCAAAAATCATGCCATTTGCTGAAACACAGAGAAAGTTGTGGCCAAATTAAGACAAAAAAATAGCAAAAATGGCCAAAAATGGCCCCAACAACACATAAGGGTTAAACAAAGTAAATTAATGCAAGAACATTTTATATAAAATTGTTAATGAAGCTTTAGATATCTTTCCCATGCTGCCAGGGCCTTAACCACAAAAGACATTGAAACTGACAAATTGTCCCATATTTATTATTATAAAACGGGCAGTTCTGGTTCTTCATTCTGATTGGTTGAAACGCATTCTAAGTTGTGATAAAATACCCCGGTAACCCCACGGTTCAGACCACATTACAGAAGTATCACTGCGCCACTGTTGCTGCGTACTGATTTATATAAATAAAGACCACAGTCTTTAATCATATTTTTAATTTGTATACAAATGCACAATTATGGCGATATCCAGATAAATGTCAATAAATATTGTTGAGTCATCTCGTCAATAAAGAGAAAACTCTCCCTGAGGAGTTTCTAACTCAAATTCATATTTCCGCTATCCACTGGGTGGCGATCTTACCCAACTTAAACACTGACGCATTCACTCAACAAAAACACCATCAGGCTCTGAATCTGATCTCTTACAAAAGTTATTCACATAAATGGAATTATCTCCGAAATTTGAGAGGTTATAAGAGAACAAATGAAGGTAGGATGACACTTTTTTTTTTTGAAAGCGGATGGTCTGTTCTTTCATTTGATATTTTATGGTTATTTAAAGAAGATAATTTTTCTGCAAGGCCTTAATCTAAAACTGGGTGGCAACTTAAAAAAAATGCGGCCTGGAAAGAGTTCAGCATGTTTCCAAGCATATTTGATCATCACTTCACCAGTTGCACAATATAAATGTATAAATTAGATGAATGTTGATTTATAAAATAAACACCACAGTCTTAAATCATATTTTTTAATTGTGTCTTTGCTGCGTCTGTGTTGGTGGGAACTGCGCTCTGTTTCAGTCACACTTGATTCTGAGGAACTACTTTGTTTGGCGGAAGAGTATTTGTACTAATATAATTACAACTTATTTGTGTTTTATTTTATAAAATCCCGCTAACGTTATGCATATGCAGTAACCATTTTATTAAAGCAATAACCCCCGCGAAGCAGTGGGGTTACAGTGCATGCTTCGCGTCGTGCCTAACAACGCCGCTTAGCTGTTATAAAATTCACTGGTAACCCACTGTTTCTTGGGGCTTATTGCTTTATTTTAATGTTGCCCTGCTGCACTCCAGAGTTTAAAAGTTTAAGATTCCAATCGTAAGGCAAGAGTTACTCTTTACCACAGCCAAATGATCCCATTAATTTTATTAAACAGATTGTCAATCAGGTACTGTTACAGTTTTTTACAATCACTTTGCTACTATTTTCAGAACCTTGATGTCATTTTTCACAACTCTAGATACAAAACTCAAAACGGTAATCACTTGTAACACAGGCTGTCTAGTGTTCAAAACATTGCATTGTGCATTCACATCTTTAAAGACATCTTGCACTTGCACAATCATTGTTTCAAAACACAAATTTACTGTGAAATACCATGGAAACATAACTATAGATCACCCACACACAAGCAACTGATAGTTTCACTAAGTCATTGTTTGTACAATCATTAAGTATTGTAGAACAAAATTGGTGATACAGATTTCATTATGGTACATGTAGAGCAAATACATATCTGTAAAAGAACTGCAGTAGTAGAGAGAATACAATCATTGAACAAAGTTTGTAATGTATTGATGAAAACACTACAGTACAATCACAACATAGGTCACATCATTTCACAATCTGCACTCAATCATCAGTAACAAGTTGGCAGAATTGGACAAGCAATTACAAGGGCCTGCATCTATACAGTACAGTGATAATTGGTTCATGCTCCATGCTTATTGGTGACAATGAATCTCGTTATCTTGAAACTTTCATGATTTTCAGTAAACATGGAAGATTCTTTGTCTGTTTCCATATAACTATTACGAATAATGCAACAGTTACTTATCATTTTGGGCAGTTGTATTGATTGATAGTTAAATCATTGTAAGAAAATGAATAGACACTTATTTGAAATGTGATGTGTGAATTGCCTTTTGAAATAGTAGTACTCTGATGTTAAGTTGTGTCATATTGAACAGGTTATTTTGGTTGAATGAACAAATGATCCAAGTTTTATGTGTATTGTATCCAAGCAATTGAGAAAAGAGTTAAGAGTTTCGAAAAATGTGCATTTTCATCTTTGGTTGTGAGTTTTGTGTCTAGAGTTGTGAAAAATGACATCAAGGTTCTGAAAATAGTAGCAAAGTGATTGTAAAAAACTGTAATAGCTTCAAATGTCCTCCCAATGTTCAAGATGTGGTGACCTTGCATGCTGAATTGGGCAGTCAAATAAACATGTCAGAACAAATTAAAGCAACAACCAATGGTTGTTTAACAGCTGTTGTATGGGACAAAGCAACTATGCCACATATTCTTAAAAAGAAAAAAAAACATTGTTTGTTAATGGTTTCAGATCACCCTGCAGAACAGGTTTCTCCTACACTGATTAGTTAATGCAGGCATTTTAAGTGCAATGAATTACATATTTAGGAAGTTTTTATTGTGCTGCTAGTCAGAGACATGTAATTGCATAACAATGAATAAATCAAAGTATGCTGTCAAACACACTACATAAATAAAAGGATGATTTACTGCCGACAATATATTTGGTTTACAGAGTATAGAACAATAAGTTGTACTGCATTAAATGGCTTCATTTCAACAGCCACTTAGAATACTTGATGCGTTTTCAAACATTGTAAAATAGTTTGTTTAACTCTTTCCTCGCCAGCATTTTTCAAAAAAGTTGTCCGCCACCGCCAGAATTTTTAATGATTTTCACAAAAGTTTAATGCCTTCCAGAAAATGTTTTTCCTTAAATATATAAACAAACAACATATCAAATGAAAGAACAGACCCTCTGCTTTCAAAAAAAAAAGTTTCATCCTACCTTCATTAGTTCTCTTTTTATCACATCTCAAATATGGGTAGGGTTCTTCAAAAACACCCAATTTTGAGCAAAAAGCTGAGATAATTCCATTTTTGTAAAGAACTTTTGTTACAGATCAGATGCAGAGTGATCTTTAAAACATACACGTATGCTGTGTCTGAAACTGCCTACTTCCATACAGTAGGCGAAAAGCAGTAGGCGAGGCAAGTAGCATGTCCGAATACATAGTATTCGAAAAACAGTATGTGAAAAGTACCCGGAAGACCTACTACTTCTGGTTAGATTTTGCAGTGTGCATACAATGGACACTTCACTATCCCATGATGCCCCGGGAGAGGAGTTAACCAACGAAGAGGACAACGTGTTGGCTGTATTCGGGCTGGAATGACATGACGTGATGACGACGTATGTCACGTGATGTAGCAACATGGCGGATGTAGTAAGTCCGAATCTCATTCATACTACCAGGATTCATACTATACAGTACCTACTGTTTTAACACCAAGTAAGTAGGTACTTCATCTAATTCAGTACCTACTATACAGTATGCGGTTTCGGAAATAGCCGTAGTTATTTCTCTTTCACGTGAGGCATTACTTCCGGGTTGTATAAGTTGCGGAAGTGCTGCGCCTGTTGGATAATAGCGGTATTGTGGAAAGCCGTTATTCTCGTCATTGGCAGGGAAGCATTTTCTCTCAATTGACGAGTTATCTCGTCAATGGCGGGAAAGAGTTAAGACGGAAAAAAGAAGATGAGCTATACGTAAGCATTGTACCTCTTAAGCATGGGTAAACAAAAACAGGCATAACACATTCATATAGAAAATGTTAAACATGCTCTGATGTATCTATGATTGGCTAGTCGATCATATCGTATGAAATTCCAAGGAACTACAGTACTAGGATACATACGTTTTTACTCCTTTCACTGCTGCTAAACTCATAGAATACATATACTTTAAGACAATGTACTGTAGCCTATAGACCAGGGGCCTATACCATGAAGGTAGCTGAACAAACTCGGAGTTACAGGATTGGTTTTGAGTTGACAAAACCAAACCGATGCAATCAGGCTTTATTGGTCCCATGAAGCGGCTTATCAACTTTCTCTGTCAACTCAGGCTTTGATCTTTAGGCTATGATTACTCCACCCGCGCGTGCACATAAAAGAGTGACGTCGGCACGAACAACCAATCGGAATAGAAAACGGAGAGAGCACATACAAGCAGTGTATTTTTTTAGCGGAGGAGCATAAGCTAATTATACAAAAGTATGAAGATTATAAAAATTTATTTCAAGAGCGAAATAATACTGCCTCTGCTCTTTTTAATATATATAACATGTACATTAACATACTTCATTGTATAATATATTTAGGTAGGCTACCCAAAGTGAAATATGCTTTATTAAGTTAATGTACACTGTTAAATTTGTTAATAATCTTACAGGGAATTTTATAAAAGCCCTCTTTTAAAGACATGGTCGGGAAATGTCGGGGAAACACTATGAAGCTGTTAATGTAACCCTACAGTGCGAGTACAACCTTGCGCATGGTTCCACAAACCGTGTTTTCCCCACCGACCGCATACTGTACCACTTGCAAAAAAGCGCAACGCAATACACATCACTTGCGGTACAGTAAGGGCATGGATTCAACGTGATAGATTTCTTATGTGAGGCTAGAAGTTTGCAAAGATAAGATCCCTTCTGTGAAAAATCTAGATATTTCACACAAATAACTGGGCAAGGGAAAACTAAAAACTCTCTCTACGAAGTGCTCTTCTAACAATTTGCGCGGAGACCTCTGAGACTTATTTCTCCTTTGGATGTTTAAGCCCTCCTTTTTTCTTATTTTTTCCCTCTTTTTTTCTTTAAATGCGGTATCAACATGGAAAATAGTGATTGTTAAATATGCCTTAATGTTTATATTTGAATATAAAAGTTCAATAAAAAAAATACAAAGAAATAAAATTTGCGCGGAGACGCTGTAGTTACGTCAGCTATATATTTCTTTGCTTGGAGCTGATTGGTCAAACTGCAGTCTCAGATCTCGAATCCAGAACATAACCTGCCCCGGGGCAGGTTAGCCGTGCAGCGTAAGATAGCATGGCGACCAACACCGATTAAAGCCGCGCTACTTTCATGGTACCTAAAACCCAGAGTTGGCGCAAACTAATCTTAAACTTAATTGCAGGTAGCTCGCTCGTGGGTTTATTTATTTATTTATTTTCAGTGGTTATAGCGCATTTGGATGTCTGGTTAGTGTTACAAGCACCTGTGGTACTAAAAACTGGGTGCGTGTTTGACGTCGCATTGTAGAGCGGCGTATCATATGGCATCAGTAATTTAACATGTATGATCCAAAAACAAACAGATAAGTCCGCGCAGCGGCAAGCGGCTGATCCGCGCAACGCTGTGAAGCCCGCACCACGGCAGCCGGACGATCCGTGCGACGTTTTGAAGCTGAACACATCTCGAGTTGAGGCACTATATGCTTAAAAAAGATGCAGTGATTTTCTGATTCACTTTTGGTAAAACGAAAATACAGTCGTCGTCACAAGTTCAATAGGTTATCATCTCATATTTGACATCAAATGTCAAGAAATACCAGAGAGCCATACGAGCATTACATCTTGACTGAGAACAAGTGAGCAGGGCCGCATTAACCATAGGGCTAGGCGGGGCTAAAGCCCCGGGGCCCGAACAAGTAGGGGGCCCGTGATTGGCTGTGAAGCAGATTGACTGCTACTAGACATCTGATTGCCAAAGCCTTACCACGCCCCCTACAAATTAGGTTTTTGCGCCAGCCGCAGCACGCGCTTTTGAAGAAGCGCTGAGAGAGGAGAAGCGCCCGACGTCATTCGCGTCGGGCGCATTGTCCAATCGAATGAGGGGAGAGGCGGGCCTTACGTTGTGGAAAGGGAAGTTTACAAGGGCTTTGAAGAACCGGACTCCACTCGCTCACTTTCTCCTGCGTCTTTGTGCACCTCTCACCCTCAAACAAGGTCAGAGCAAGCGTCCTATTTTTAAAGTTTCTGCTAATATGACAGTTAACAGTAAAAGAGCGCTCACGCGTCAATATTTGATTGACAAGACAGCTTACTCGGTGGTTGCTTAGCAATATAAAAAGCCGCGCCGCACTGTATAGGCTGTATAGTCGCAAAACGTAGAACAACATTTGGTCAGACATCACTTTAAAATGGCATAAAATGGTGGAATGCTTTACCATCAGAAATTAAAACACTGAAAGGACTCAAGGTTTTTAATACACATTTAAAGCAATGGCTAAAACTGAAACAACCTTGTGAACGCTGATTATACAGGCTACAACTTAATGTATAAATTTGTTTAGATTCTGTGTAGTGACTACTACATCTATTTAAGCCCACATCTTATTTGATGTATTTATTGTATATATTTTAATAGCTATACATTAGTGCTTCAATACTCTGTAATCTCTGTTTTAACCTTACAAGCCTAACCAGGGACAGGGGTTGCAAATTAGTCTTGGCTATAAACCTGTATGCATGGAATCTACTTTGTATTTTTTATAAAGCAATGTTTTATCCATTTGTCCCTGTCAAATAAACATTAAATAAATATAAATAAATAAATAAATAAATCAAACATCAGAAATAAAGTAATCTACTGCCATTGACTGAATCACTTTTGTAAAATAAATAAGAATTAATGTTGAATTTATAGTGAAAGATAGGTACTGTATATTTGATTACTTTACACAATATAATATTATTCAGTGCTTTAAGTTTTTCAAGTAGGTCGATTTCTTGTGTGCCTTTGTTCTATTGTTATTAATTGTAACTCTTGTGATCAGTAAGCTTGAGATTATTTTCTTAAGTGAATATTATTTTTTGTGATATGGAAATTGGTCAAAAGAATTCAGAAATGTTAGTGGCATTAAATTTCCATATGATAAAATTCTTATTAAAAGTAATATAACTTGACTGTGAAGTATATCATTATTGTTAGATAAAATGACTTATAATATAATGATAAAACTTATAATATAATGATAAAACATTTACAGTGGACATAAAAAGTCTACACACCCCTGTTTAAATAGCATGTTTTTGTGATTTATAAAATGAAACCAAGACGAATCATTTTGGAACCTGTTCCAACTTAATTCCCTACTTCAAACCTATATATTAAAGTAAAAAACATTAAGAATAATTTTGTGGTGAAAAAATGGCAAGCAAAGTTGCACAATAATCAGGTTGCACAAGTGTGCACACCCTTTTACAATAGTGATTGTGGCAGTGTTCAGAAGCAACCAGTCACATTTAGACTTAAGTTAAATATGAAGAAGTACATACCTGTCATCAATTAAAATTACTTTTTAACTATTAATGAAGTGTGCCTGGTCCTAAAGGATTTTTTCTAAGTATCATCCCACTGAAAAAGACATTGTCTGTGTAGAGCTTACTCAGCAGGTACATGATCCCATTGTTGAAAAATCTTAATCAACAGAGAATTAAAAACATTTCCAAGACCCTGAATATACCACGGAGTACTGTAAAAACAATAATCCACAAGTGGAGAAAATATGGCACAACATTGACATTACTAAGACCAGGGCATACACCTAAAATTTATGAGAAAACCAGGAAAAAAATGGTAAGGAAGGCTGCCAAGAGTCCTACAGCAACATTAAAAGAATTGTAACAATATCTGGCAAGTACTTTTTGCTCCCTACATGTGACAAAAATCTCCTGAATTCTTCATGTTTGGGCTATAAGCATTTTTTAACCAAAAATATTATCAAGTCCACCTAAAGTTTGTAAAAACAAATATTTCTATATCCCAATCCATGTGGAATAATGTATTATAGTCCATTGAGACCAAAGTTGAACTTGGGCCTTTATACCAAAATATATATTTGGTGCAATAAAACACACATCACATCACCAAATGAACACCATGCCCAAAGTAAAGCATGAAGGTGACAGTATCATACTTTGTGGCTGCTTTTCTTCAGCTGGAACTGGGTTTTTAATTAGGGTAGATAGAATAATGAATAGCTCCAAATAGCCGTCAATTTTGGCCCAAAACCTTAAGGCTTCTGCCAAAACACTTAAGATGAAGAGAAATTTCACCTTACAGAATGACAATGACACAAAGCACACCTCTAATCAACAAAGGAACTACTTCACCAAAACAAGATCAAGGTTTTGGAATGGCCCAGCAAGAGTCCGGATCTAAATCCCATCCAAAATCTATGGGGTGATCTGAAGAGGGCTGTGCACAGGAGAAACCCAACCAATTTGACAGATTTAAAATGCTTTTGAAAGGAGAAATGGCAAAATATTGCAAATTCAAAAGTATGAAATTGATTGACACATACCCATTAAGATTGAATGCTGTGATAAAATCTAAAGGTGCTTAAACTAAGTTTTAGTTTAAGGGTGTGCGCACTTGTGCGGCCTGGTTGTTGTGCGGCTTTGCTTGCCATTTTTTCACCACAAAAGTTTTCTTCTTATTATTAACTTTAATATATAGGTTGGAAGTACGGAATCAATTTGGAACAGGTTCCAAAATGATTCATCTTGTTTTCATTTTTTAAATCACAAAAACCTGCAATTTTAACAGGGGTGTGTAGACTTTTTATATCCACTGTAGCTCATCGCCCACCCCTATATTCGCTATTAGCAAGTCATGTTTACAGGTTAGTGTTAATCTAACATCTTTTTTCGTGCAACTGTTATTCTGAATTATTCTAGATTATATTTATGTAAAACAACTTCAGCAGTGTTTTAGAAAAATGTGTTCTCTCTGTAGTTGGTGACCTAAAGTGGTGTTGGGGGGGGGGCTGCAGTAATTCATAGCCCCGGGGCCCAGTGAGCTCTTAATGCGGCCCTGCAAGTGAGAGGTCGACATGACACAGCTAAAGTTAATCGCTAAAATTGATAGCAAAAGACTTAAGGCTGTTTATTATTATGAAGCTTGTGCTTTGACTGCATGATGATGCGCATCCACAACAGGAGTTAAATGTTCTCTCCAGTACATAACTTAGTTTAAGTCTTACATTTTGTGCAGATGCACATTGTTTAATACCGGTACATTTATGTTGTATCATGGCTTAATATTATGTAGAGTGCGTCATTCACAGGGCCGCCTTACTGCACGGGCTTACCTGGGCTGAAGCCCAGGGGCCTCCGAGATTCAGGGGCCTCCCATGTTCGCGTTCATGATGAGCTGAAAATGTCATTTTGTTTTGTAACTTGTCAGGTTTTCTGTCAATCACTCTAATTGCACGTTACACGTCTGCTGATTGGTTCGTGGTAACTTACCGTGAAATAAAATGTCAGATTTTTCTATTCCGCGTAATGTAATTAACTGCGCGTTGTCAACTTGCATTCCTGCATGTTAGACTGAGTGTGACAGAGAAACGAGAAATAATCCACCAACAAATGAAAGAGTAATTTCTGAATTCCAGTGAGGTGCAGGTCTCTCTCTCTTTCGCGCGCGTGATCGCTCTCTCTGTGCTCGTGGCATGCAGAAGTCTTTCCAACCGTGCGCAAGAAACTGTAAAGAAAGGAGTTCCCGCACATAATGCTTTTAGTTGTTATAGGGGCAGTTTCCAAGACAGGGATTAGACTAGTCCTAGACTAAAACATTTTTAAGAGCTGTCCAAACTGAAAACAACTTGCACTGACATATCTTAAAATACATCAGGGCCCTTTGTTTTGCCTCAAAATGCACACAGGTAATGTTTTTATTAAGACATATTTGTTAAAACTAGTTATATTTCCTAATTAAACTAAGGCCTAGTCCTATTATAAACATATATACTTTCACACATTTTGGTTATATTATCACCACAAGTTGCTGTGTGTGGTTGTTAAATAAAGTGTCTTGTGTTTATGCTCAAGTGGGCTCAGTGATATGTTAATAATGATATTATGGTGTTTTCTGGGTCAAAAAGGGAAAGCTCACTGTTGTATGTCTTGAAAGAAACTAATGCATTTTGTGATGTAGATTACATATTACACTTAAAAAAAGAGACTATAAATCGAGGGTATAGGGGGCCTACAAAACCTCTCAGCCCCAGGGCCTCACATTAGGTTAAGGCGGCCCTGGTCATACAGTATATAAAGCGCATCAGTTTGTGTTTATTAACGCTTTAGTTTCACTTCATCACGCAGCTTTGAGGTTTCTATTAAAAAACATCTATTTCATTAATAATGTAATATGTGTTAATTTTTCTGTCATAGTTTCTTCAAAATTAAGTTTTATTTGAGTGTTTTTAATTAAAAAAAATCATTTTCACAATGACGCCCTTTTCATTGCATCAGTTAATCGAGTATCAGACCTATGGATTAATCTAAATGAAAAAATGGCATACATTCACATCCCTATTATGAATCCAAAAGCAGTAAATACTCTATGTACGTTTGGATCATCTTTCTAAATCTTATCTTTAATAAATGATTTTTTTATTCAAAATGTGTTTTTTGGAAAAGAATCCTACCCATATCTAAGGGGTGATAAAAAGTATAAACAAAGACAACATGAAAGTTTTTTTGTTGTTGTTGTTTAAAAGGATCTGTTCTTTAATTTGATGTATCGTTTATGTTTAAAGAAATGCATTTTCTGGAAGGTATTAAAATTTTGTGAAAAATATGGAAAAAAAATGCTGGCACTTGCTGGCAACTTAAAAAAAAAAATGCTGGGGAAAGAGTTCATATCACAGTGAGTTAACAGAGCGTTGTCTATTAACTCACTAATTTAGGTATTGACACAAGTAGCTCTCAACCACTTTTATTTTTTAGAAAGTAGCTCTCCAATAAAAAAGGTTGGAGACCTCTGCTATAGACGGTTTCATTGGATGCACGCGAGTAATCACAGTTTCATGTCTGAACTGAAGTGAACTTCTGGTGTGTATTTATTTTTCTTCTGGTTAGTGGCTTAACTGATCTCTGAAACAAATACTTCATCAAAAATTAAATGTTTTGGTTTGCTAAAGATGAAGGTAACAGACGTTAAGCATAAATCTCAACTGTACGTAGAGGTTTGGCAGCCAGGCAAGAATTCAAAGACCATTGATATGTGTTAGATATGATACATGAACGAAATTAATTTAGTTGTTATTTATATCCCTTGTTATCAGAAATAAACTACTCTAAAAGGACTCTGTTGTTATTGATTCTTTGTGTAGTCCAAAGCCAGTTGTTTATGTTGTTGCTCCTGAAACCGTCTAGAGAACATTTAATGAAACATGGCAAAGACACTTGTAGTTTAAACCCAAATCATTGCACCATCATTTTGGTTTCATCCTCTGTAGACAATGTATGCTTTCAGAACTTGAAATTTAATGAAAAGGGATCTTATCTGTGCTAAAGTCTCTGAATAATGTTAGTAAAGTAATAAAAGAGAGGGTGCAAGCAAAGCATCTTCTCTGCACACAGTAGAAGTGGTTTCCTATTTAGGTCTAGCATTAGAAGTGATACACACATCCTTATCGCTGTGGCAGAAAAGCAGCGGTCATGGTGCAGTGCTCTTTTTGTGACACTGCTTTCGTGCCAGACAAACAGACTGTGGGAATAATGCTGCCTGTGATCTACAATGGAGACAGAATTTACATAAACTGGGAAAAACATTAGGTAATCGCAGAAATTAACAACAAATGGTGTCGGTTTCTTTTAAAGTGTAGTTTGCGAAGAGCCGCAAAATGTTTTTGGATACACATTCCTAAAAAAGGCTAAAAAAATGCCTAAAAAGGACACAAATTGTACCTGCTGTGTTAATTGTATCTTAAAACAGTTTACATAATTTGAATCCACAAGAATTTTAGCTTTCCAAAGATATCCCTGCTGAAAAAAACAATAAAACCATTACAGAAAATTCTAATGGTTTTATTAGTTTTATGAGGAATTTTATTGGTTCTAATGGAATATTCCCCAAAACTCACTACAGTGTATTGGTCTTTGTTGGTCTCTAATGGTATGTATTGGTTCTATGTATTGGTTCTAATGGAATATGGCCCAAAACACAATACAGTGTAGTGGTTTTAATGGTAAAAGCTAATAGTTCCTTTAGGTATTTTAATAGAAACCATTAGAATTTTCTGTAATGGTTTTATTGTTTTTTTTCAGCAGGGAATGTGCTACCCAGTCTCACAAAGTTTCGTGATATAGTCACGTATTTTTTTGATTCTTTTTTCGTGCTATTATCACGAAATTTCGTGTTTTTTCGTAGTCGTATAACGAATTCCTGTTTTCGTGTGATTATCACGTATTGGTTACTCGACTGTTTTTTCCTATTTTTAAACCATTGTCGCTTCGGTTTAGGGTTAGATTTGGTGCTTGCATTAGAATGTCACTTAATATATTGATCTATACTATTTTTCCTGATTTATTTTTTTATATGTCGCCTGGCGTTAGGGTTAGAGTTGGGTTTGGTTAGGGATGTCGTTTTATGTAAATCTAACCCTAAACCGAAGCGACAATGGTAAGAAAATAGGACAAAACAGTCGAGTAACCAATACGTGATAATCACACGAAAACAGGAATTCGTTATACGACTACGAAAAAACACGAAATTTCGTGATAATAGCACGAAAAAAGAATCAAAAAAGTGCGTGACTATGTAGCGAAATTTCGTGAGACTGGGCTGGAATGTGACATGTTTAGCTTTTTTTTGTTGTATTTGATGAAGTTTTCTGTCAAATAATGCAGTGTCCCTCCCACAGTACAATGAAATTTTAAGGGGTTAAGCTACAGTAAACTTTATAATAAGCATGAATCGAATTGCATTAGACACAGAGAAAAAATAAATAAAAAAAAATCTGTAGACAAACTAACATTCTGTGCCTATTCTGAAATATTTTATGTGCTGTTAAAATGTTTTTAAGCTTAAATAATGCAGACAAATGCTTAAATGGAAGCAGCTACCATCATAGGACAGTAAATTTGTCTAGGAACGTTTAAACATTTGAGTTCCTATAGAGAAAATTCATGGGAATTTTGCTTCCAACTCGACAGTTGCGACCTACTATTGAATGTCATCCAGTGTGACCGAAAATATGCATGTGTGTGGGTGTGAATAAAAGGCTAAATGAAAGACAAAATAATAGGCTATTACATAATTGCATGTGGCACATGGTGAAGTATATAGATGCTGGATTTACTGGTTTAGAATTGTTATATTTGTGTGTCAGTTTTTTTCTTATCCACACTACAAATGAAGGCGAGGCGATGTTTTGCTTCAGCTTTATTTAAAATATTGATTACGCAAACATCCCACGTTTTGCATTCTGCTGTATTGTAGCATTGTAATCAGTGGCCGGTGACAAGTTACACAAAATATGTGTTTGTTGCGTCATGTGAACCATGTGCATCATACGTCATCATGTCAAAATATGTGCCTGCTGCACACCCTGCAAAATGGTTTATGATAAAAGAGACACAAACGTTTAGAAAATCCTCGCAAGACACTAACTTAACTCTAAACTCACTCTAAAATTACACATTAAGCGAGTATCTGACAAACGTGAACGTCTTTTTTATCATAAACCCATTCTAAGCAGACACATACAATGGTGTGAAAAAGTGTTGGCCCCCTTTCTGATTTTTTTTCGGGTTTTTAAAACTTTAATGTTTCAGATCATCAAATAAATGTAAATATTAATAAAATATTACTCAATTAAACACAACATTTAGTTTTTAACTCATTCCCCGCCATTGACGAGTTATCTCATCAATTATGAGTTAATATTTAACTAATAAATATGCTTTTCTGGACGAATTTCAAAGTGAAAGTGTAATACCGCTTTTATCCACTGGATGGTGCCAAACCCGAATTTATTAAAAACGGAAGTTAAAAAGAAGTAATGATTTATTTTAACTGCCTTTATGTTTGATAGTCATTCTGAGTCTGATATCTAACATAAATTCCTTTACAAAAAAACACAATTTTTTAAGCTTTTTCCTCAAAATGTTGTATTTTTGAAGAGAAATATCCATATTTCAGTGGAAAAAGTAAATATATAATGAAACGTTTTTTCCCCATTTTGTTTGTTTGTTTGTTTATTTATTCTTTGTATGAAAGCAAAGGGTGTGTTCTTTAATTTGTTATCATTTGTATGTTTATATATTTATAGAAGATAATTTTTCCTGCAAGGAATTTTGTGAAACTTTTGTTAAAATCACAAAAATGCAGGTGGGCAACTTTTGTCAAAAAGGCTGGCGGTGAATGAGTTAAATTAAAGGTGGGGTGCATGATCTCTGAAAGCCAGTGTTGACATGTGAAATCACTTAAACAAACACGCCCTTACCCCAATAGAATCTGGACCTTCTTTTGATAGACATAAGCAAACACAGGCAACAATGTTGGTTAGTAGACACGCCCCTTACTGCTGATTGGCTACACTGAAAAAAAAATCCTTTCAATTTACTTAATTTTAATGTGTACATCGGTCCCACATGATCCGATTGTTTAGAACCAAAATAATTTTCCTCAAATATTTTTTATGTGTCAGACCAAAACATTTTAATTATTTTAAGTAGTCTTATATAAATATGTTGACTCAAAGTGATATTTCTCTTTACTATAACACATTTATTTTGTAATTTTTAAGTAATTTTATCATGTAAGGGGACTAGATTTTCATCTGTAATTCCAACATGCTTTTTTAATGCTTATATTATGGGATTATGTAACTCTAAAGCAATTTCATTATGTCTCTGGCACCAGAATAATCACCCATAATTATCCAAATGTTATTTATTTTTTTTAAATACAAAATACATTTGCATTGGCATAAAAACCAAAGAGTTTTGTACAAATGTTTAGTGATATTGAGGCAAACCACTGCTTTCAGATCATCAATTAATTTAAATCCCTTCACGTTAATTCATTTACAGTCAATAACTATTACAACAATCAGCACATGCAGTACATACAAAGGGGCAATTTCCCAAACAGGTTGTAGATTAATCTATGACTAGGCCCTAGTTATATTAGGATATTATTATAAAAATGTTTACAAACAAACCTACCTTACAAAAACAACACTGGAGTACATCTTTAGACAAAACAATGGCACTGATATATGGCATTGCAAAAGTCTGGGACTAGGAAAAGCCCCATCTGTGAAACTGACCCAAATGTTTAAAATAGTTACTATCACAGTAGATTTAGAAGTGCTAAAGCACAAACACTGCATTCCAAAGAGACATGCAAAACAGTATGTACTATTATTAGGGGCCAAGCCCGCAGGGCGGCAGGCCACTATTGCGTTTGATGGTTTTCTTATTATTATTATTATTAGGGGTCAAGCACCGAAGGTGCTGAGACACCTATTGTAATTGTTAGTATTATTATTATTATTATTATTATTCTGCCGTTTCTTAGCCATAGGCGTCTATGGCAGCCCTATGAACCGTACATAGGAAAATGATGAAATTTGGCACAGATGTAGAGGTCGTCATAAATAGTCATGTGACCAAAAATGGGGTCTTTAGCAGTAACTCTATAGCGCCACCAGTAGTCCAAAAAATCAATGTTCAAACTGTTATAATTGGTGAACCATTTGATCTATGAAAATTCTACTTAGTACACGTGATTGCTCTCATCGTGCTTATTGAATTTGATACTTTACAGTAAAACTCCACCCATTACAGTAGCGGCCATTTTGAAATGTACAGTATTTCGTTTTTTCGCTACTCCTCCTTCAAATGCGGTTCAATTCTTATGAGATTTGGCACAGATGATCTTTGGAGTGAGCCGCATAGAAATGACTGAACAGAATTTTGATATTGATCTTTGTTCAAAAGTAATAAATGCGCAAACTTAACGAGGTTGACGCAAAAATGGTTCTGAAGCTGTAGCTCAGTCATTCTTTGATCAATTGAAATGAAATTTGGTAGACTTCATGTGGACCATGAACTTGGGGTCCATGCCAAATTTGGTGACAGCGCCACCTATGGGTCATGAGATAGAAAAATAGGCTATTATTGCCCATAACTTCTGAACTGTTTGTCAGTAAATTATGATCTTGATGTCTATGGATTGCTTACCTCATGCCGCATCTGTCGATGTGAATTATGCCGGGTTTGACCAAACCGCCTGTCCCCCATTTTGAAATTTCACATAAATTGTTATATTTTTTGAACTATTGGACATATCCGCGCAAAAAATGGTAAGGAGCTTCGACATGATGTCCTGAAGGTACCTGGGAAGTCAGAGTACAGCGCCACCTAGGGGTTATAAACTATAACAGTTCTTATTGAACTGCTTATAACTTCTGAATACTTTGTCTGATATACATTTTCTTTGTGAAATTGTATTCACTGTTTTATGCCGATCGCAACAATACCTCGTTTGTCATTTTCCAACATTATCTTCATGTGTTATTGTAAGGCATATGGTAAATGATTTTTTCGCTACTCATTTTACAAATTTTGTGTATTTTATGTCAGGTTCTGCTCATATAATGTTTGGAGCAATCCGCACAGATGTGACCGAACAGATTTTTGATATTCTGTTCTCTTTCTTAGAAATACCACTCTAAAGTTGACCGTGCCTGTGACGTTGTCTATTTGTCATAGTAATAAATTAATGTGACTGTATATTACATTGTATAGCATCACTATACAGAATGATCTGCTTGTCTTCAATCTCACTTAAGCTCATGTACATTGTATTTCTGTTATTTCTGCTTCTGCTGTGTCTTTCCTGCATCTTTGGTGATTGACATATGTTAATCCTTTCAGCTCTCTAATCTCTTGTCTGCTGCCTCATGAACTGTGTCAACTGAGTGGCGCATCTAGTTAAACCACATGCATTGAGATTCTGAGTTCCTGGGTTCGAATCCCACCTGAGTCATGACGTTTTGTTCTTCCTCATCAATTCTTCTCAACCTGTCTGTACTTCACATGTGTTCTATTTTTCCATGTTTGCTGTTGTTGCTCTGCATTATGGTGGTTCTTGCTGTGCTTTGTGAGCTTGCTGTGCTTTGTGAGCTTGCTGTGCTTTGTGAGCTTGCTGTGCTTTGTGAGCTTGCTATGCTTTGTGAGCTTGCTGTGCTTTGTGTGCTTGCGGTGCTTTGTGAGCTTGCTGTGCTTTGTGTGCCTGCTGTGATTTGTGTAATTGCTGTGCTTTGTGTGCTTGCTGTGCTTTGTGTGCTTGCTGTGCTTTGTGAGCTTGCTGTGCTTTGTGAGCTTGCTGTGATTTGTGAGCTTGCTGTGATTTGTGTAATTGCTGTGCTTTGTGTGCTTGCTGTGCTTTGTGTGCTTGCTGTGCTTTGTGTGCTTGCTGTGCTTTGTGAGCTTGCTGTGCTTTGTGAGCTTGCTGTGCTTTGTGAGCTTGCTGTGCTTTGTGTAATTGCTGTGCTTTGTGTGCTTGCTGTGCTTTGTGTGCTTGCTGTGCTTTGTGAGCTTGCTGTGCTTTGTGTGCTTGCTGTGCTTTGTGTGCTTGCTGTGCTTTGTGTGCTTGCTGTGCTTTGTGAGCTTGCTGTGCTTTGTGAGCTTGCTGTGCTTTGTGAGCTTGCTGTGCTTTGTGTGCCTGCTGTGATTTGTGTAATTGCTGTGCTTTGTGTGCTTGCTGTGCTTTGTGTGCTTGCTGTGCTTTGTGAGCTTGCTGTGCTTTGTGTGCTTGCTGTGCATTGTGAGCTTGCTGTGCTTTGTGTGCATTGCGCCGAAGGTGCTTGACCCCGTGTTGCTGCTTGCAGCTATATTTAGGGCCCGAGCACACCGGGGTGCGAGGACCCTATTGTTTTTGCTCGGTTTATTATTATTATTATTATTATTATTATTATTATTATTATTATTATTATTTATTCTTCTTCTTCTCCAAAGTGAATCGCATTTTTGAGGGGCGAAACATGCTCGAAAACTCATGAAATTTTGCACACATGTCAGGAGTGGCGAAAATTTACATGTGGCATAGGCGCCAGAAGTGGGCGTCTAGAAATGGCTCGATAGCGCCACCTGCAAAATTTCAAGAGAACAGCCCCCCCGCTACAAAAAACGTACAAATACGAAATTTGGTAGGATCATCTATCACCCCAAGACCTACAAAAAAGTCTCTTGGAGCGAAGCTCTAAACCCAACAGGAAGTCCGCCATTTTGAATTTTTGCCTTGATTTTTGTGCAAATTTGGTCATTTCCAGCCTTCATACTTTAACGAACTCCTCCTACAGATTTAATCCGATCATCGTCATATTTGGTCAATCTCATCTAAAGGCCTTTGCGATGTTATATTGCGGAGCTTTTGACTTTTCGTTGGAGGGTGTGTCCGTGGCGGCCTGACAAAGTTCAGCGTTATCGCCATGAAACAGGAAGTGGCTCTAACTCAGGCATACAATGTCCAATCTGCCCCACGCTTCATACGTTTGATAAGGGTCTTGGCCTGAACACATTTCAATGCCAATATTCAACTTCACTCATAGCGCCACCTAGAGGTAGGAGGAAATACCATGTTTTATGCTCTGATTTACTGCTCTTAGAGATTTAATCAAATCATCATCATATTTGGTCTGACTGATGTTAAGCCCTTTTCCTTGATAAATTGCGAAGATCTTGACTTTTCGTTGAAGGGCGTGTCCGTGGCGGCCTGGCAAAGTGTGATGTTTCGCCATGAAACAGGAAGTTGTTATAACTCAGGCATACAATGTCCAATCTGCCCCTGACTTCACACGTTTGATAAGGGTCCAGGCCTGAACACATCAACATGGCATAATTCAGTAACACTCATAGCGCCACCTAGAGGCAGCAGGAAATACCATGTTTTACGCTGTGATTTACTGCTCTTAGGTATTTAACCATATCAACATCATATTTCACCAGTGTAATCTCAAGACCTTGTGTGAAGATAAAAAGCAACAACCTTGACTTTTCATTAAAGGGCGTGTCCGTGGCGGCCTTGCAAAGTATCTGTCAATGAATCGCATTTTTGACAGGATAAACAAGCCCAAAAAGTCATAAAACGTTGCACACATGTCAGAAGTGGCGAAAATTTACATGTGGCATAGGCGCCAGAAGTGGGCGTGTAGAAATGGCTCGATAGCGCCACCTGCAAAATTTCAAGCGAACAGCCCCCCCGCTACGAAAAATGTACAGATACGAAATTTGGTAGGATCATCTATCACCCCAAGACCTACAAAAAAGTCTCTTGGAGCGAAGCTCTAAACCCCACAGGAAGTCGGCCATTTTGAATTTTTGCCTTGATTTTTGTGCAAATTTGGTCATTTCCAGGCTTCATACTGCAAGAAACTCCTCCTACAGATTTAATCCGATCATCGTCATATTTGGTCGGTCTTATCTAAAGGCCTTTGCGATGCTAAATTGCAGAGATCTTGACTTTTCGTTGGAAGGTGTGTCCGTGGCGGGCTGCCAAATTTCGGCGTTATCGCCATGAAACAGGAAGTGGCTCTAACTCAGGTATACAATGTCCAATCTGCCCCACGCTTCACATGTTTGATTAGGGTCTTGGCCTGAACACATTTCAATGCCAATATTCAGCTTCAGTCATAGCGCCATCTAGAGGTAGCAGGAAATACCATGTTTTACGCTATGATTTACTGCTCTTAGAGATTTAATCAAATCATCATCATATTTGGTTAGATTGATGTAAAGCCCTCTGCGGTGATAAATTGTGAATATCTTGACTTTTCGTTGAAGGGCGTGTCCGTGGCGGCCTGGCAAAGTGTGATGTTTCGCCATGAAACTGGAAGCTGTTGTAATTCAGACATACATTGTTCGATCTGCCCCAGACTTCACATGTTTGATACGGTTCTTGGCCTGAACACATTTCAATGCCAATATTCAGCTTCAGTCATAGCACCACCTGCTGCACACAGGCGGTGTGGCACATCAGTTTCCCTTTGAATATCCACCTGTATTTACCCACTTTAATTCATATCCCCCTGGTTCACTGCTTTACTAATGCCATAGGTTAGCGGTGCACATGCGTGCGAGGGCCCTTCCATCGCTGCTTGCAGCTTTAATTAGGGCCCGAGCACACCGGGGTGTGAGGACCCTATTGTTTTTGCTCCGTTTATTATTATTCTTATTCTTATTCTTATTATTCTTTTTCTTCTCCGAAATGGATCACATTTTTTAGGGGCCAAACATGCTCGAAAACGCATTAAATTTTGCACACACGTCAGAAGTGGCGAAAATTTACATGTGGCATATGCCCCAGAAGTAGGCGTGTAGAAATGACTCGATAGCGCCACCTGCAAAATTTCAAGAGATCAGCCCCCCCACTACGAAAAATGTAAAGATACGAAATTTGGTAGGATCATCTATCACCCCAAGACCTACAAAAAAGTCTCTTGGAGCTAAGCTCTAAACCCCACAGGAAGTCGGCCATTTTAATTTTTCGCTGTGATTTCTGTGCAAATTTTGTCATTTCCAGGCTTCGTACTTTAACGAACTCCTCCTAGAGATTTTATCAGATCGTCATCATATTTGGTCAATCTCATTCAAAGGCCTTTGTGATGTTAAATTGCGGAGCTTTTGACTTTTCGTTGGAGGGTGTGTCCGTGGTGGCCTGACAAAGTTCAGCGTTTTCGCCATGAAACAGGAAGTTGTTATAACTAAGGCATACAATGTCCAATCTGCCCCACATTTCACAGTTTGATAAGAGTCTTGGCCTGAACACATTTCAATGCCAATATTCAGCTTCAGTCATAGCGCCACCTAGAGGTAGCAGGAAATGCCATGTTTTACGCTGTGATTTACTGCTCTTAGAGATTTAATAAAATCATCATCATATTTGGTCAGACTTATCTTAAGCCCTTTGCGGTTATAAATTGCAAAGTTCTTGACTTTTCGTTGAAGGGCGTGTCCGTGGCAGCCTGGCAAAGTGTGATGTTTCACCATGAAACAGGAAGCTGTTGTAATTCAGACATACATTGTTCGATCTGCCCCAGACTTCACACGTTTGATAAGGGTCCCGGCCTGAACACATCAACATGGCATAATTCAGTATCAGTCATAGCGCCACCTAGAGGCAGCAGGAAATACCACCTTTTATGCTGTGAATTACTGCTCTTAGAGATTTAACCATATCAACATCATATTTCATCAGTCTAATCTCAAGACCTTGTGTGATGATAAATAGCAACGACCTTGACTTTTCATTAAAGGGCGTGTCCGTTGCGGCCTTGCAAAGTATCGCTAAATGAATCCCATTTTTGACAGCCTAAACGAGCTCAAAAAGTCATGAAACGTTGCAGACGTGTCAAAAGTGGCGAAATATTTTCATGTGATATAGGCTTCAGAACTTGGGGTGTTAAAATTGCTCTATAGCGCCACCTACAAAAATTCAATAGAGCAGCCCCCCCGCTACGTTAATCGCACAGATACGAAATGTGGTAGGATCATGTATCACCCCAAGACCTACAAAAAAGTCTCTTGGAGCAAAGCTCTAAACCCCACAGGAAGTCAGCCATTTTGAATTTTCTCTGTAATTTGAGTGCAAATTTTGCCATTTCTGGCCTTCGTATTTTAACAAACTCCTACTATAAATTTAATCAGATAATCATCATATTTGGTGAGTGTCATCTAAAGGGCTTTGGAATGCTAAATTGCGGAGATCTTGACATTTCAATGGAGGGTGTGTATGTGGCGGCTTGCCAAATTTCTGTTTTTCTCAATGAAACAGGAAGTTGTTATAACTCAGGTTTAAAATGTCCAATCTGACCCACGCTTCACAAGTTTGATAATTGTCCTGTCCTGAACACATCAACATGGCAATATTCAGACAAAGTTATAGCGCCACCTGCTGGAAGCAGGAAATTACATGTTTTACACTGTGATTTACTGCTCATTGAAATGTATTCAGATCATCATCATATTTGGTCAGTCTGAACTTAGGGATTTCACAATGATAAATTGTGAAGATCTTGACATTTCGTTAAAGGGGCATGTCCATTGTGGCCTGTCAAAGTTTGATTTTTTGCCATGAGAATGCTGTTGTAACTCAGACATGCAATGTCCGACCTGTCACAGACATCATACGTTTGACAAGGGTCCTGGCCTCAACACATCAATGTTACAACAATCAATTACAATCATAGCGCCACCTGCTGCATAAAGGAGTAGTGGCACTTCAAAGTTCCTTTGAATATCCACCTATATTTATCCACTGAAATTTCAATCCCCCTGGTTTATTGCTTTACTAAGGCCATAGAGTGGCAGTGCACATGAGTGCGAGGGCCCTTCCATCACTGCTTGCAGTTTTAATTAGGGCCCGAGCACCGAGGAGCAGGCCAGAATGGCCTGCACCGAAAGGTGCGAAGCCCTATTGTTTTTGCTCGGATTTATTCTTTTTTTTTAATTAGGGCCCGAGCACCGAGGAGCAGGCCAGAATGGCCTGCACCGAAAGGTGCGAAGCCCTATTGTTTTTGCTCGAATTTATTATTATTATTATTTTTTTTTTTTTTATTATTTTTTTTTTTTAACACTTTTGGGCATTTTGGGTGCCTTAACATACTCGAAAACTCTTGAAATTTGGCACAGACGTTAGAGTCGTCCGTCATTGCGAACAGACAAAGGCTGGAACACGGGCGTGGCACGGGGGCTCTGTAGCGCCCCCTGTAATGCAAAAACAAACAGTAGTGCGCAGATCGGGCAAACATGTACGCACATTTACGAAAGTTGGTACACATATAGATCTCATCGACCCGAACAACTTTCGCCCTCTAACATTTTAGCTCCGCCCAACAGGAAGTCCGCCATTTTGGATTGTTTAAAAAATGCATGCGGTGAACTTTTGAATACTCCTCCTAGAGGATGCATGCGATTGAAACCAAAAGTGGTGAATATGATGTCGAGACATTGGACTTGCTAAATTGCGAAGGGATTTTTGATATCTCGAACGGTTCTGCCATGGCGAGCCGACAAAGTTGTGGCGAAATCAGAGAAACAGGAAGTGTCTAATATCTAAGGCAAAAAATGTCTTATTGTAATGACACGCGGGGTGTTTGTTCGTCTAAAGATTCCGATCGCATCGATGTGCCTATTGTGACTCCCGGGTATAGCGCCACCAGCAGGCGCCAGGAAGTGTTGCAGTCACAAAGCTGGATTTTTTTGAAAGTTCCATGCAATGTTCTTTTAAATACTCCTCCTAGGATTTTCATGCAATTGACACCAAAAGTGGTCACCATGATGCCGAGACATTGTAGATGATAAATTGCGAAGGGATTTTTGATATCTCAAACGCTGTTCCCATGGCAACCTGTCAAACTTTACTTTCATTTTAAAGGCATAT
The DNA here is from genome assembly GCF_027580225.2 of Misgurnus anguillicaudatus. Taxonomy (NCBI): domain Eukaryota; kingdom Metazoa; phylum Chordata; class Actinopteri; order Cypriniformes; family Cobitidae; genus Misgurnus; species Misgurnus anguillicaudatus. Next base: position 6,763,635 of record NC_073361.2, on the reverse strand, counting down.
TTAAGCCTTTCAGTTCCATACAGTTAACTTTTAAATACTCCTTCTAGGATTTTCATGCGATTTACACGAGAAGTGTTCAACATGATGCCGAGACATTGTAGATGATAAATTGCGAAGGGATTTTTGATATCTTAAACGCTGTTCCCATGGCAACCTGTCAAACTTTACTTTCATTTTAAAGGCATATTTAAGCCTTTCAGTTGCATACAGTTAACTTTTCAATACTCCTTCTAGGATATTCATGCGATTGACACCAAACGTGGTCAACATGATGCCGAGACATTGTAGATGATAAATAGTGAAGGGATTTTTGATATCTCAAACGCTGTTCCCATGGCAACGCGTCAAACTTTTTACTTTCATTTTAAAGGCTTATTTAAGCCTGACAGTCGCATGCAATGTTCTTTTTAATACTCCTTCTAGGGAAATAATGCAATTCACACCAGAAGTTGTCAACATGATGCTGAGACATTGTAGACGCTAAATTGCGAAGGAATTTTTGACATCTCTAACGCTGTTCCCATGGCAACGTGTCAAACTTTACTTGTATGTCAGGCATATTTAAGGCTCTTGGTGTGCTTAGATTGACTTTAAATTTGGCACACACATCAGATTTGTCGGCTGTTAAGTGTTGACAAAAACGTCAGATAAAGGCGTGTCTATTTTGTGGCTCACTAGCGCCCCCGTTTGTCTAAAATGTGGGGTTTCTTTTACCTACAGTACCTAAATGGGTCAGTAGCAGCATGATATTTACCCACTTGATGCACTTGCCCACCGTGCATCGTTTTCTCGGAGGCACCGTGTAGCGGTAAAAAAACGTGCGAGGGCCCGCCATCGCTGCTTGCAGCTATATTTATTATTATTATTATTATTTTCCGAAATGAATCGCATTTTTGAAGGCCTAAACATGCTCAAAAACTCATGAAATTTTGCACACGCATCAGAAGTGGTGAAAATTTACATGTGGTATAGGCGTCAGAAGTGGGCGTGTAGAAATGGCTCGATAGCGCCACCTGCAAAATTTCAAGAGAACAGCCCCCCCGCTACGAAAAACGTACAGATACGAATTTTGGTAGGATCATCTATCACCCCAAGACCTACAAAAAAGTCTCTTGGAACTAAGCTCTAAACCCCACAAGAAGTCAGCCATTTTGAATTTTCTCTGTCATTTTTCTGCAAATTTGGTAATTTCCAGGCTTCATACTTTAACGAACTCCTCCGACAGATTTAATCCGATCATCGTCATATTTGGTCAGTCTCATCTAAAGGCCTTTGCGATGTTAAATTGCGGAGATCTTGACTTTTCGTTGGAGGGTGTGTCCGTGGCGGCCTGACAAATTTTGGCATTTTCGCCATGAAGCAGGAAGTGGATCTAACTCAGGCATACAATGTCCAATCTGCCACACGCTTCACATGTTTGATAAGAGTCTCGACCTGAACACATTTCGATGCCAATATTTAGCTTCCGTCATAGCGCCACCTAGAGGTAGCAGGAAATGCCATGTTTTACGCCGTGATTTACTGCTCTTAGAGATTTAATCAAGTCAACATCATTTTCGGTCAGACTAATCTTAAGGCCTCTGTGATGATAAATTGCGAAGATCTTGACTTTTCGTTGAAGGGCGTGTCCGTGGTGGCCTGTCAAAATGTGATGTTTCGCCAAAAAAAAGGGGGATGTTGTAATTCAGGCATACATTGTCAGATCTGCCCCCAACTTCACACGTTTGATAAGGGTCCAGGCCTGAACACATCAACATGGCATAATTCAGTAACAGTAATAGCGCCACCTAGAGGCAGCAGGAAATACCTTGTTTTACACTGTGACTTACAGCTCTTAGAGATTTAACCATATCAACATCATATTTAATCAGTCTAATCTCAAGACCTTGTGTGATGACAAATAGCGACAACCTTGACTTTTCGTTAAAATGCGTGTCCGTGGCGGTCTCGCAAAGTATTGCTAAATGAATTCCATTTTTGACAGCCTAAACAACCATAAAAAGTCATGAAACATTGCACACATGTCAAAAGGGGTAAAGATTTACACTTGATATAGGCTTCAGAAATGGGGGTGTAAAAATGGCTCTATAGCGCCACCTACAAAAGTTTAAAAGAGCAGCCCCCCCCCGCTACGGTAAACATACAGATATGAAATGTGGTAGGTTCATGTATCACTCCAAGACCTACAAAAAAGTATCTTGGAACCAAGCTGTAAACCCCACAGGAAGTCGGCCATTTTTAATTTTCTCTGTAATTTGAGTGCAAATTTTGCCATTTCTGGGCTTCGGACTTTTAATGAACTCCTCCTACAGATTTCATTAGATTAAAACCATATTTGGTCTGTGTCATCTGATGGCCTCTGCGATGCTAAATTGCGAAGATCTTGAGTTTTCGTTGCAGGGGGTGTCTGTGGCAGCCTGCCAAATTTCGGCTTTTCGCCATAAAACAGGAATTTGATATAACTCAGGCTTATAATATCTAATCTGACCCACGTTTCACATGTTTGATAAGTGCCCTGGCTTGAACACATCAACATGGAATAATTCACATACAGTCATAGCGCCATCTGCTGGCAGCAGGAAATGTCAGGTTTTACACTGTGTTACACATCAAAGTTCTTTTGAATATCCACCTATATTTACCCACTTTAATTCATATCCCCCTGGTTCACTGCTTTACTAATGCCGTAGGGTAGAGGTGCACATGCGTGCGAGGGCCCTTCCATCGCTGCTTGCAGCTTTAATGGTCATTGTTTCTGTTAATACATTTTTCTTCTTCCCCAATGGGAGTCTATGGCAGCCCTATGAACCGTATATAGGAAAATGATGAAATTTGGCACAGTTGTAGTGGTGGTCATAAATAGTCATTTGGCCAAAAATGGGGTCTCTAGCAGTAACTCTATAGCGCCACCATCATCTCAAAAATTCAATGTTCAAATGGTTATAACTCGTGATCCATTTGCTCTATGAAAAATCTACTTAGTACACGTGATTGCTCTCCTCATTCTTATTGTTTTTAATACCTTACAGTAAGACTCCACCCATTACAGTATCGGCCATTTTGAAATGTCCAGTATTTCGTTTTTTCGCTACTCCTCCTTCAAATTTGGTTCAATTCTTATGAGATTTGGCACATGTGATCTTTGGAGTTAGCCGCATAGAAATGACTGAACAGAATTTTGATATTTTTCTTTATTCAAAAGTAATTAATGCGCGAACTTAACGAGATTGACGCAAAATTGGTTCTGAGGCTGTATCTCGGTCATTCTTTGATCAATCGAGATGAAATTTGGTACGCATCATGTCGACCATGAAATGGGGGTCCATGCCAAATTTGGTGACAGCGCCACCTATGGGTCATGAGATAGGAAAAACGGCTATTTTTGCGCATACCTTCTGAATCATTTGTCAGAAAATTATGATCTTGGTGTCTACGGATTCCTTGGCTCATGCCGCATCTGTCGATATGTATTATGCCGGGATTGACCGAACCTCCTGTCAGCCATTTTGAAATCTGTGATAAATTGCTATAACTTTTGAAGTATAGGATATATCGGCGCAAAAAACGTTAGGGAGCTTCGGCATGACGTCCTGAGGAAATAAGAGAACAGCGCCACCTATGGGTATAAACTATAACAGTTCTTATAGAACTGCTTATAACTTCTAAATTCTTTGTATGGCATGTAAGCTCTTTTCTGCTGCCCCTTGAGCTGTGTCTACTGAGTGGCGCATCTGTTAAGTCGTTTGCATAGAGATTCTGAGTTCATGGGTTCGAATCCCACCTGAGCCGGGTGTTAATTTCTTCTATTATAGTTTTGTTCTTTCTCACCTATTCTTTTTGACCTGTCTGTAGTTCACATATGTTCTATTTTTGCCATGTTTTCTGTTGCTGCTCTGCACTGCGGTGGTTCTGCTCTGTCATTGCTACGCTTTGGGTTCTTTGCTGAGACTTGTGTTCTTGATGCACCTTGGGTGCTCAATGCGCCCTGAGTGATTGATAAGTTGTATCTTTCTTGCTGTGCTTTGGGAGCTCATTGCGCTGATTGTGCTTGGCCCCGTATCGCTGCTTGCAGCTATATTTATTATTATTTTTCCCCAATGGGAGTCTATGGCAGCCCTATGAACCGTACGTAGGAAAATGATGAAATTTGGCACAGTTGTAGAGGTGGTCATAAATAGTCATTTGACCAAAAATGGGGTCTTTAGCATTAACTCTATAGCGCCACCAGCAGTGCAAAAATTCAATGTTCAAATGGTTATAACTGCTGATCCGCTTGATCTATGAAAATTCTACTTAGTACACGTGATTGCTCTCCTCATGCTTGTTGTTTTTAATACCTTACAGTAAAACTCCACCCATTACAGTAGTGGCCATTTTGAAATGTACAGTATTCCGTTTATTCCCTACTCCTCCTTCAAATTTGGTTCAATTGTTATGAAATTTGGCACAGGTGAACTTTGGAGTGAGCCGCACAGAAATGACCAAACAGAATTTTGATATTTATCTTTGTTCAAAAGTAATAAATGCGCAAACTTAACGAGGTTGACGCAAAAATGGTTCTGAAGCTGTAGCTCGGCCATTCTTTGATCAATTGAAATGAAATTTGTTACACTTCATGTGGACCATGAACTTGGGGTTCATGCCAAATTTGGTGACAGCGCCACCTATGGGTCATGAGATATGAAAATAGGCTATTTTTGCCCATAACTTCTGAACTGTTTGTCAGAAAATTATGATCTTGATGTCTATGGATTGCTTACCTCATGCCGCATCTGTCGATGTGTATTATGCCGGGTTTGAACGAACCGCCTGTCCGCCATTTTGAAATTTCAGATAATTTGTTATATTTTTTTAACTATTGGACATATCTGCCCAAAAATTAGTAAGGAGCTTTGACATGATGTCCTGAAGGTACCTGGGAACTCAGAGTACAGCGCCACCTAGGGGTTATAAACTATAACAGTTCTTATGGAACTGCTTATAACTTCTGAATACTTTGTCTGATATGAATTTCTTTGTGAAATTGTATTAACTGGTTTATGCCGATTGCAACGATACCTCGTTTGTCATTTTCCAACATTCTGTTCATGTGTTATTGTAAAGCATATGGTAGATGATTTTTTCGCTACTCTTTTTACAAATTTTGTTTATTTTATGCCAAGTACTGCTCGTATAATGTTTGGAGCAATCCGCACAGAAATGACTGAACAGATTTTTGATATTCTGTTCTCTTTCTTAGAAATACCACTCCAAAGTTGACCGTGCCTGTAACATTGTCTATTTGTCATAGTAAATTAATGTGACTGTATATTACATTGTATAGCATTACTATACAGAATGATCTTCTTGTCTTCAATCTCACTTGAGCTTTTTGATTCTCATATACATTGTACTTCTTTAAGTTCTGCTCTGCACTGTCAGTTCTGCATCTGTGATGATTGGCATATGTCAATCCTTGCAGCACCTAAGCTGTTTTTTGCATCTACTTGAGCTGTGGTAACTGAGTTGCGCATCTGGTTAACCACTTGCCATGAGATTCTGAGGTCATGGGTTCGAATCCCATGTGCAGTGGTTTTTTGTCTTAACTTTTTTCTCACTTAAGTTTTGTGATTTTCATACTATACATTGTATTTCAGTTATTTGTGCTCTCTGTTGTAATTTCTGCACTTTTGGTAATTGCTGGATATCAATGTTTATAGCTGTAAAGCTGTATTCTATAGCTTGGACACACCAACTCAGTGGTTTAATCATTTGCTCAGTGGCGCATGCGTTAACTGCTGTGTTTTGGGAACATGAGTTCATGGGTTCGAATCCCATGTGCAGTGATTTTTTGTCTTAACTTTTTTCTCACTTAAGTTTTGTGATTTTCATACTATACATTGTATTTCAGTTATTTGTGCTCTCTGTTGATATTTCTTTACGTTTGGTAATTGCTGGATATCAATGTTTACAGCTCTAAATCTCTATTCTAAAGCTTGGACACACCAACTCAGTAGTTTAATTGTTTACTCAGTGGCGCATGCGGTAAGTGCTGTGCTTTGGGAACCTGAGGTCATGGGTTCAAAACCCAGCTCTTACTTTCACTTATTGAGATTTCCTTTTGCGTTTCCTTTAACACGTTCTTCTCGACCTGTCTGGTTTTCCACACGTGTTATATTTTTGCCATCTTTACTGTTGTTGCTCCGCACTGCAGTGATCCTGCTCTGCATTTGCTTTGCTTCGGGTTCGGGCTCTGTATTGCGCGCTTTCTGCGCTTTCAACATTTGCTGCGTCGTGTGGTTTTTGCTGTGCTTTGGGTGCTCATTGCGCTGAAGGTGCTTGACCCCGCAATTGCTGCTTGCAGCTATATTTATTATTAGGGGTCAAGCACCGAAGGTGCTGAGACACCTATTGTTTTTGTTAGTATTATTATTATTATTATTATTATTATTTTTCCCCAATGGGAGTCTATGGCAGCCCTATGAACCGTACATAGGAAAATGATTAAATTTGGCACAGTTGTAGAGATGGTCATAAATAGTCATGTGACCAAAAATGGGGTCTTTAGCAGTAACTCTATAGCGCCACCAGTAGTCCAAAAATTCAATGTTCAAACTGTTATAATTGGTGAACCATTTGATCTATGAAAATTCTACTTAGTACACGTGATTGCTCTCATCGTGCTTATTGAATTTGATACTTTACAGTAAGACTCCACCCATTACAGTAGCGGCCATTTTGAAATGTACAGTATTTCGTTTTTTCGCTACTCCTCCTTCAAATGCGGTTCAATTCTTATGCGATTTGGCACAGATGATCTTTGGAGTGAGCCGCATAGAAATGACCGAACAGAATTTTGATATTGATCTTTGTTCAAAAGTAATAAATGCGCAAACTTAACGAGGTTGACGCAAAAATGGTTCTGAAGCTGTAGCTCAGTCATTCTTTGATCAATTGAAATGAAATTTGGTACACTTCATGTGGACCATGAACTTGGGGTCCATGCCAAATTTGGTGACAGCGCCACCTATGGGTCATGAGATAGAAAAATAGGCTATTATTGCCCATAACTTCTGAACTGTTTGTCAGAAAATGATGATCTTGATGTCTATGGATTGCTTACCTCATGCCGCATCTGTCGATGTAAATTATGCCGGGTTTGACCAAACCGCCTGTCCGCCATTTTGAAATTTCAAATAAATTGTTATATTTTTTGAACTATTGGACATATCCGCGTAAAAAATGGTAAGGAGCTTCGACATGATGTCCTGAAGGTACATGGGAAGTCAGAGTACAGCGCCACCTAGGGGTTATAAACTATAACAGTTCTTATTGAACTGCTTATAACTTCTGAATACATTGTCTGATATACATTTTCTTTGTGAAATTGTATTCACTGTTTTATGCCGATCGCAACGATACCTTGTTTGTCATTTTCCAACATTATGTTCAGGTGTTATTGTAAGGCATATGGTAAATGATTTTTATTATTATTATTATTATTATTATTATTATAAATGATTTTTTCGCTACTCCTTTTACAAATTTTGTGTATTTTATGTCAGGTTCTGTTCGTATAATGTTTGGAGCAATCCGCACAGATGTGACCGAACAGATTTTTGATATTCTGTTCTCTTTCTTAGAAATACCACTCTAAAGTTTACCGTGCCTGTGACGTTGTCTATTTGTCATAGTAATAAATTAATGTGACTGTATATTACATTGTATAGCATCACTATACATAATGATCTGCTTGTCTTCAATTTCACTTGAACTAATGTACATTGTATTTCTGTTATTTCTACTTCTGCTGTGTCAATTCTGCATCTTTGGTGATTGACATGTTAATCCTTTCAGCTCTCTAATCTCTTGTCTGCTGCCTCATGAGCTGTGTAAACTGAGTGGCACATGTAGTTAACCATTTGCATTTAGATTCTAAGTTCCTGGGTTCGAATCCCACCTGAGTCATGATGTTTTGTTCTTCCTCATCAATTCTTATCAACCTGTCTGTAGTTCACATGTGTTCTATTTTTCCATGTTTGCTGTTGTTGCTCTGCATTGTGGTGCTTCTGCTGTGTCTTTCCTGCATCTTTGGTGATTGACATATGTTAATCCTTTCAGCTCTCTAATCTCTTGTCTGCTGCTTCATGAACTGTGTCAACTGAGTGGCGCATCTAGTTAATCATATGCATTGAGATTCTGAGTTCCTGGGTTCAAATCCCACCTGAGTCATGACGTTTTGTTCTTCCTCATCAATTCTTCTCAACCTGTCTGTAGTTCACATGTGTTCTATTTTTCCATGTTTGCTGTTGTTGCTCTGCATTGTGGTGGTTCTAGCTGTGCTGTGTGAGCTTGCTGTGCTTTGTGTGCTTGCTGTGCTTTGTGAGCTTACTGTGCTTTGTGAGCTTGCTGTGCTTTGTGTTCTTGCTGTGCTTTGTGTCCTTGCTGTGCTTTGGGGGTTTGCTGTGCTTTGTGTGCTAGTTGTGCTTTGTGAGCTTGCTGTGCTTTATGAGCTTGCTGTGCTTTGTGTGCCTGCTGTGATTTGTGTGCTTGCTGTGCTTTGTGAGCTTGCTGTGCTTTGTGAGCTTGCTGTGCTTTGTGTGCTTGCTGTGCATTGTGAGCTTGCTGTGCTTTGTGTGTTTGCTGTGCTTTGTGTGCTTGCTGTGCATTGTGAGCTTGCTGTGCTTTGTGTGCTTGCTGTGCATTGTGAGCTTGCTGTGCTTTGTGTGCTTGCTGTGCTTTGTGTGCTTGCTGTGCTTTGTGAGCTTGCTGTGCTTTGTGTGCCTGCTGTGATTTGTGTAATTGCTGTGATTTGTGTAATTGCTGTGCTTTGTGTGCTTGCTGTGCTTTGTGAGCTTGCTGTGCTTTGTGAGCTTGCTGTGCTTTGTGTGCCTGCTGTGATTTGGGTAATTGCTGTGCTTTGTGTGCTTGCTGTGCTTTGTGTGCTTGCTGTGCTTTGTGTGCTTGCTGTGCTTTGTGTGCTTGCTGTGCTGTGTGTGCATTGCGCCGAAGGTGCTTGACCCCGTGTTGCTGCTTGCAGCTATATTTAGGGGCCAAGCACCTATGGTGCTGTGGCACCTATTGTTTCTGTTAGTATTTTTCTTCTTAATCTTCTTCCCCAATGGGAGTCTATGGCAGCCATATGAACCGTATGTAGGAAAATGGTGAAATTTGGCACAGTTGTAGTGGTGGTCATAAATAGTCATTTGGCCAAAAATGGGGTCTCTAGCAGTAACTCTATAGCGCCACCATCATCTCAAAAATTCAATGTTCAAATGGTTATAACTGGTGATCCATTCGATCTATGAGAATTCTACTTAGTACACATGATTGCTCTCATCCCGCTTATTGAATTTGATACTTTACAGTAAGACTCCTCCCATTACAGTATCGGCCATTTTGAAATGTACAGTATTTCGTTTTTTCGCTACTCCTCCTTCAAATTTGGTTAAATTCTTATGAGTTTTGGCACATGTGATCTTTGGAGTGAGCCGCATAGAAATGACTGAACAGAATTTTGATATTTTTCTTTATTCAAAAGTAATTAATGCGTGAACTTAACGAGATTGACGCAAAATTGGTTCTGAAGCTGTATCTCGGTCATTCTTTGATCAATCGAGATGAAATTTGGTACGCTTCATGGCGACCATGAAATGGGGGTCCATGCCAAATTTGGTGACAGCGCCACCTATGGGTCATTAGATAGGAAAAAAGGCTATTTTTGTGCATTACTTCTGAATCGTTTTTCAGAAAATTATGATCTTGGTGTCTACGGATTCCTTGGCTCATGCCGCATCTGTCGATATGTATTATGCCGGGATTGACCGAACCGCCTGTCCGCCATTTTGAAATCTGTGATAAATTGCTATAACTTTTGAAGTATCGGATATATCGGCGCAAAAATCGGTAGGGAGCTTCGGCATGACGTCCTGAAGAAATCAGAGAACAGCACCACCTAGGCGTTATAAACTATAACAGTTCTTATAGAACTGCTTATAACTTCTGAATTCTTTGTATGGCATGTAAGCTCTTTTCTGCTATCCTTTGAGCTGTGTCTACTGAGTGGCGCATCTGTTAAGTCGTATGCATAGAGATCCTGAGTTCATGGGTTTGAATCCCGCCTGAGGCAGGTGTTAATTCTCCTATTAAAGTTTTGTTCTTTCCCACCTATTCTTCTTGACCTGTCTGTAGTTCACATATGTTCTATTTTTGCCATGTTTTCTGTTGCTGCTCTGCACTGCGGTGGATCCGCTCTGTCATTGCTACGCTTTGGGTTCTTTGCGGCGCCTTATGTTCTTGATGCACCTTGGGTGCTCAATGCGCCCTGGGTGATTGATACGTTGTATGTTTCTTGCTGTGCTTCGGGTGCTCATTGCGCTGATGGTGCTTGGCCCCGTATCGCTGCTTGCAGCTATATTTATTATTATATTTCTTCTTCCCCAATGGGAGTCTATGGCAGCCCTATGAACCGTACATAGGAAAATGAAACAAATTTGGCACACTTGTAGTGGTGGTCCTAAATAGTCATGTGACCAACTATGGGGTCTCTAGCATTAACTCTATAGCGCCACCAACACTTCAAAAATTCAATATTCAAATGGTTATAACTGTAGAATCATTTGGTCAACAAAAACTCTACCTACTACATCTGAATCCTCTCCTCACGCTCATTACAATGACCACCTTACATTAAGACTCCACCCATTACAGTAGCGGCCATTTTGAAAAGTACAGTATTTCGTTTTTTCGCTACTACTTTTGCAGCGTTCATTGCATTGTTACGCAATTTGGCACAGAGAATCTTTGGACCGAGCCGCAGAGAAATGACCGAACAGAATTTTGATTTTTATCTTTGTTCAAAAGTAATAATTGCGTACATTTATTGATGTCGACCCAAAATTCGTTCTGAGTCATTATCTCGGTCATTCTTTGATCAATTGAAATGAAACTTGGTACCCTTCATTAGGACCATGAACGGTGGTACCATGCCAAATTTGAGGACAGCGCCACCTATGGGTCATGAGATATGAAAAATGGATAATTTTGCCCATAACTTTTGAAATGTTTGATAGAAAATTATGATCTTAGTGTCTATGGATTCCTTGGCTCATGACCAATCTGTCGATATATATTTTGCCGGAAATGACCAAACCGCCTGTCCACTATTTTGAATTTTGCTTTAAATTGGGATAACTATTATTCTATATAATGTATCGGCACAAAAATCGGTAGGAAGCATCGGTATGATGTCCTGAAGGTACTTGGGAAATCTGAAGACAGCGCCACCTAGGGTTCATAAACTATATAAAACAGCCCATAACTTCTGAAAACTTTGTCTGATATTCATTTTCTTTGTGAATTTATATTCACTGGTTTAAGTCGATTGCAACGATGTCTCATTTGTCAGTTTTCAACATTCTGTTCATATCTTATTTCATAGCATATGTGAAGTAGTTTTTTCGCTACTACTTTTGCAAATTAAGTCTATTTTATGCCAGGCTCTGCTCACATAAACTTTGGAGCAATCCGCACAGAAATGACCAAACACATTTTTTATATTCTCTGCCATTCCCGAGAAATACCTGTCCAAAGTTGACTGTCCCTGTGACATTGTCTCTTCGTCATATTAAATTATTATGACTGCATTATAACATGTTGTGCATTCCTATACAACATGTTTTTCTTGACTTAAACTTTAACTCTTCTCACTTAAACTATCTGATTCTCATATAAATTGTAATTTTGTTATTTCTGCTCTGCAATGTCATGTCTGCACCTTCCTTCCTCCATTTGAATGCTTGCAGCTCTGAAAACCTTGGCTAGCTACACTGCCTGTGTAGCTCAGTCTATTAAATCGCATGCATCAAAACTCAGAGGTTAAGGGTTCGAATCCCGTCTGATGCATGTGTTATGTTTTTCTATTAATATTTGTTGTTTTGAGTTTATTCTCACCTATTATTCTCAACCAGTCTGTTTTCCATGTTCTGCACGGCTTGCAATTTGGTGGCCAAGCATCATCACCAGTTCAAAAATGCAGTAGCGGCCATTTTGAAAAGTACAGTAATCAGTTTTTTTGCTACTACTTTTGCAGTGTTTGTTGAATTGTTACACAATTTGGCTCAGATTATCTTTGGACCGAGCCACATAGAAATGACCAAACAGAATTTTGATATTTATCTTTGTTCAAAAGAAATAATTGCGTACATTTATCGATGTCAACCCAAAATTCGTTCTGAGTCATTATCTCTGTCATTCTTTGATCAATTGAAATGAAACTTGGTACCCTTCATAAGGACCATGAACTGGGGTACCATGCCAAATTTGAGGACAGCGCCACCTATGGGTCATGAGATATGAAAAATGGCCATTTTTGCCCATAACTATTGAAATGTTTGATAGAAAATTATGATCTTAGTGTCTATGGATTCCTTGGCTCATAACCAATCTGTCGATATATATTATGCCGGAAATGACCAAACCGCCTGTCCACTATTTTGAATTTTGTTTTAAATTGGGATAACTATTATTCTATATAATGTATCGGCACAAAAATCGGTAGGAAGCATCCGGTATGATATCCTGAAGGTACTTGGGATATCTGAAGACAGCGCCACCTAGGGTTTATAAACTATATAAAACAGCCCATAACTTCTGAAAACTTTGTCTGATATTCATTTTCTTTGTGAATTTTTATTCACTGGTTTATGTCGATTGCAACGATATCTCATTTGTCAGTTTTCAACATTCTGTTCATATCTTATTTCATAGCATATGTGAAGTAGTTTTTTCGCTACTACTTTTGCAAATTAAGTCTATTTTATGTCAGGCTCTGCTCACATAAACTTTGGAGCAATCCGCACAGAAATGACCAAACACATTTTTTATATTCTCTGCCATTCCCGAGAAATACCTGTCCAAAGTTGACTGTCCCTGTGACATTGTCTCTTCGTCATATTAAATTATTATGACTGCATTATAACATGTTGTGCATTCCTATACAACATGTTTTTCTTGACTTAAACTTTAACTCTTCTCACTTAAACTATCTGATTCTCATATAAATTGTAATTTTGTTATTTCTGCTCTGCAATGTCATGTCTGCACCTTCCTTCCTCCATTTGATTGCTTGCAGCTCTGAAAACCTTGGCTAGCTACACTGCATGTGTAGCTCAGTCTATTAAATCGCATGCATCAAAACTCAGAGGTTAAGGGTTCGAATCCCGTCTGATGCATGTGTTATGTTTTTCTATTTATATTTGTTTTGAGTTTATTCTCACCTTTTATTCTCAACCAGTCTGTTTTCCATGTTCTGCACGGCTTGCAATTTGTTGGCCAAGCATCATCACCGGTTCAAAAATGCAGTAGCGGCCATTTTGAAAAGTACAGTATTCAGTTTTTTTGCTACTACTTTTGCAGTGTTTGTTGAATTGTTACACAATTTGGCTCAGATTATCTTTGGACCAAGCCACATAGAAATGACCAAACAGAATTTTGATATTTATCTTTGTTCAAAAGTAATACATTTGTCAATAGGAATAACTTTTAAACCATTTAATCAACTAAACTTCTATGGAGAATATTTGATGGGGTAATCTATGCCTTCCCAGTAGCTCAACCAAATGCGTGATGGGCATGAAATCCAGAGGTTGCGGGTTCAAATCCAGCGTAGGGCAGCAATTAGTATGGTTCATACAAATGATATATCATGTAGAGTTAAATGTTTGAACAGGTTTGACTACCTACAGGGGATTTAAAAAAATATTCTGTTCTTGAGAAAAATCTCTCCAAACTTGAACATACACATTGTCACTACAGCAATCTAGCTTAAGCAGCTGTCTGTATGTATGTCTCCCCTGTAGCTCAACCAGATGAGTGACAGGCATGAAACCTGGAGATCATGGGTTCAAGTCCTGGCTAGGGCAGAAATTGAAGTCTCTTACTTTAGAGTCAAAAGCTTCAATTCATTATTTGTATTTTACTTTATTATTTTTACAGGTATTATTTCGTTTGTGCTCTTTTGGTTTAAGTCTCATGTGTAACATGTATGATGCTTTGGTGGTTCAATTGTTTTCTAGGTCAGCATTGGACTAATCGGTCCTTCTTTCAGCATGCAATAAAATATTATACTTCAAAATTTTTATTTTTTCATTATGTTCATTCTCATCTCTGAGTCCTGTGTGCTGATAGTTCCCATACGTATCTGCTACATTGCATTCTTCAATTGCATGTCCTTTCAGCTTCGTTGCGTGTTGCAGGACCATTGTTGCTTGGCCCCGTATCGCTGTCTACAGCTATATTTTTTAAAATTGATTTACAAACTGGAAAATATCACTCCTTCAGAAAGTCAGAGCTACAGCATTTGTATAAACTGTTAATCAAAGATTCAACAAAAACAAAATACAACAACCATTTCCAAAATCGACTCTGAGCAGCAAACTGTTAATGTTTTAATAAGATAAAACACTTAAAACAGATAAACAAAGTCAAAAATGAGCAGCACAGTCTTTCTGATCCTTTCACTGAAAGAATCATATCGTTAAAGTTACTCTCAATGCAGTTCCATTAAAATCTTTTGGATTTCCTCAAAAATAAAGCGGAGATCAGGATAGCTCAGGTTTAAGGCATACATCAGCTCAAACAACATGGCACGATGTTCATCTGATTAAAGGAATAGTCTACTCATTTTCAATATTAAAATATGTTATTACCTTAACTGAGAACTGTTGATACATCCCTCTATCATCTGTGTGCGTGCACGTAAGCGCTGGAGAGCGATAGCATTTAGCCCCATTCATTCAATGGTACCATTTAGAGATAAAGTTAGAAGTGACCAAACACATCAACATTTTTCCTATTTAAGACGAGTAGTTATAGGAGCAAGTTTGGTGGTACAAAATAAAACGTAGCGCTTTTCTAAGCGGATTTAAATGAGGAACTATATTTTATGGCGTAATAGCACTTTTGGGAGTACTTCGACTCGCCTGAAAAGTCCGCTCCCCTTCTCACTCTCATAATGGGAGAGGGAGGGTGTTACTGCGCCGAGTCGAAGTACTCACAAAAGTGCTATTACGCCATACAATATAGTTCTTCTTTTAAATCCCCTTAGAAAAGCGCTACGTTTTATTTTGTACCACCAAACTTGCTCGTATAACTACTCATCTTAAATAGGAAAAACGTTGATGTGTTTGGTCACTTCTAACTTTATCTCTAAATGGTACAATTGAATGAATGGGGCTAAGCTAAATGCTATCGAAGCATCGCAGCACGCTCCAGCGTTTACGTGCACGCACACAGAGATGGGCATAAATACATGGAAATGTATTTCAAATACAAATACAAAATTACAATATTTTGAAAATACACAAAATACATGTAAAATTGGTGATTCAGTGCAAGTATCCCTATTATGCTGAAATCTATCTGGGTCTATTTCTGATTGCCAAAAAGCATTTAGATGTCTGCAACTGCTTAGAAACTTTCGTTTTATTTTACAAACCTCATTGTTTGAGATATCTTTGTTATGACAACTTGACATAAACCAATACAACACAACTTGTTATAAATCATAAACAATAATTATCAAACTTAAGAAACTACCTAGCTTAGTGGGTTAACATTACATTAAACTGTGATTTAAATGTCAATAAGTGTTGTCAAATATTATTAATACTCGGTCAAATAAACATTATTAACTGAAGAATATTCATGATGCTGTTATAAAACTATTTAACAGAGTATTAACACTTAATGACAAATTATATTTGTACCACTGTAGTTGAGGTCAAGAAAAATATTCATGATTCAAAACTACTTTACAGAGTATTAACACTTAATGACATTTTAATGACAAATTCAGTTTGTATCACTGGTAAAAAGTGGTCAGTTATGTTGTCTTGGCTAAAGTCAAGTTGTCATAACAAGGACATCTCAAACAATGTCATCTTTGCAATAAAAATGACATAATTGAACAAATGACACTTAATGACAGTAGTCATAAACGTCAATAAAATCTCCTTCATATTCATGACACGTGTCATGTCATGGTTATGAAGGTGTCATGTCAGCCTTATGAACACCCATTCAAGTAAAGTGATGTTTTATAAGAACATCATAAAAAATATGTGAAGAAATCCACGTATTTACAAACTCACGCGACGAGTGTTTGACAAATTATTCGGCAAACTACTTCCTCTCATCGCTGCTTTTTGATGGTTTTGAGAACAATTACTCACGAGTCGCCCTCTGTCATTTCACAGAAAAAAACAACGGCGAGCATGTCAAGCATAAAAGTCTCGTAGGTTTATTGAGGAGCCTGCAGGTTCACGTCGTAGAGTAGAGCCATGCGAATAAACAAGGCTTCAACTGTGCAAAGCTAAAAAGAAATCAGCAACTGTGTGCTGATTCCACCACTTGCCGCGTCACATGTGAAAGCGCCTTTAAAGGAAAGCACCACCGTTTTTCAGTATTGTACTATGTTCTTGCCTCAGCTTGGATGAATGGATGCATGCCTATCTTTTTTCAATGAGTGCACTTAATCTTTGCACAGCGTGTCATGAATGTGTTAGCATTTAGCCTAGTCTCATTTATTCCTTAGGATCCAAACAGGGAAGAATTTAGAAGCCACCAAACACTTCCATGTTTTCCCTATTTAAAGACTGTTACATGAGTAGATACACGCGTAAGTATGGTGGCACAAAATAAAATGTAGTGATTTTTAAGTGGATAAAAAATTTGAACTATATTGTATGGCGGAAGAGCACTTAGTTTGCAGCACTTCAACCTCTGCCGCAGTAACATCATCACATGAACTAGTTGATGCATGAAAACAGCACCCTGACTGGTTGACTGCCTCAAAGTATTTTGAGTATTTTAAAAATACAAAAATACTCATCTTAAATGTATTTAAATACAAATTATATTTCATTTTTTTCAAAGGCTTTAAAATACAAAATACTATTTTGTATTTCAAATACGTATTTTAAATACATGTATTTGAAATACTGCCCATCCCTGCACGCACACAGATGATAGAGGGATGTATCAACAGTTCTTAGTTAAGGTAATAACATATTTTAATATTGAAAATGAGTAGACTATTCCTTTAAGCAGACAGTTGGTTTTATACGCAATGTGTAGTCAATTGATATCATCTGGTAAATTATTTACAAGGATAACGTTACTCTGGACAGAATAACTTTTGGTTAGCGTTTTATTTGTCCTGACACGTTTCCATAGAACAGCTGAGTAAAAAGTGCCTCAAAAGTCAACTCAAAGCTGACAGTTTTCAACTCAGATAAAACTACCAAACGTGAAATAACGTTAAACAGCTGACGTTTTTACATTAGCTGTGTTTTTCTTTATGAGCCTGACTGACTGTAACGTTAACTTCCTCCACCAACCTCCTCCAAACTAATATTTACTACAAGTCATTGCAATGGCTACATATTGTAAAAAAAAAATTGTCTATCTAGTGAAGATATATCACGTATGAAGCGACCATAAATAAATAATAGAACTTACTTTAATAACGTGGTGTCCGTCTGAGGGAGTTCTTCTGACTGACTGCTGCTGAGTCTTCATTTTGGCGCCCAAAACAAACAATCTTTATTCTTCTTTTATGGCAATTGACGTCCTTTTCATTGAGCTATACTGCCACCTGCTGCTCAGGAGGTGCCGTTTTGTGTGCAAACTCAATTTTATTTCTTTAAGTATTCAATTCAATCAATTTTAATCAATGTGAGAATAATGTGTTCATTCTACATTCAAACAAAACATTTTAATCCTAATCAATTAAATTATGTTTACACAAGGAATATAAATATGTTGTGTTGCATATACATGTTTATTTTATTTAAATTCAAAGACCCACTAAGTCAATTTTTTTCAGTGTACAAGTTTTGTAGTCGGCCCGACTCATTTTTCCAAAGCGTTTTCAAAAATCATGCACCAGTGTGTTGTTTAAGGTGAAAAAGGTTTAAGGTTTTTATTATGAAGGGAAACAAAATCCAAACACAAATGGGCCTATGTGGAAAAAGTGTTTACAGAATCGTTGTCTTGTGAACGACTGTGTCAGAACCTCGGCATCGATTGTGAAATGGGATTGACTGCTGTATGTCTTGTGACCAGTTGTGTCATGATGGTTCGGTTGTATTTTTTGAATGTGATATGCCTGCATGCGTTCAAGGAGCGGGATAATTTTCAGCAATTAGGTCTTTAAATTGCATTGACACTATTCTTCATACAAGGTTATCACATGGCTATAGAAGACAACAGGAGTTGTTTGTAATATTAACCCCCTAAGACCTGGATGTCCACATACATGGACATCACTTTTTTGCACCATAATGCTTAATTCTGTAACTGTAACTGAAACCTGTTTTACATAAACGTGGACAATTACACTGCTTCATGTTAAAAATATTTGGTTATATTTATTGGGTTTTCCTAACCCCAAAATAGCTGGAAGAAATCTGAAAAAAAAAGAAAATCCCAAGCTCGGGTCTTAGGAGGTTAACATGACTGCGAAACAGGGATTGTTAGGAGTGAAAGCCACGGCGCAAAGTCTGTATTTTATGTTTTCTAAGATTACTGTCAGGAATGTCCTTAAAGTCACGGTGAAGCTGTTCATGGTGCCAAGGCAGATTAGCCCGCTTTAATACAGCAATCGTCCTTTGACATATGAGACACACTGGTTTGCCCAGCAAATTCAGATTCCCACGTAGGAGATACTATTTTCATCATCCACTATTCTTTTTTGATCACCATCAAAATAATACAAAAATTTGAAAAGGTTCTTTGCGTATGGCAAATGTATTAATCTGATTTGGGGCTTTTACAGATAGTCTCGTAACTGTAACAGGTTGCATGAAATTATATGCATGTTATTTAAATTATTTAAATATTAAGATCTCAACTCAATTTTGGTAATCAAAAGAAGCACTTATAATAGTCCTATTACTGTCCATTTCAGTGTAACTGGAATTCCATTGACTGCTGCGCAAAAAACATCCTTTACTCAGCTAAATTATTTGTGGCAAGGACACCATTTGTTTTATGTGATATTACACAGTGGAATAAGGAAACAGCACACACTGAGGTTATAAACAATAATTATGGTTCTATCAGAGGTGCGCAGATGTAATATTTCTGAAATAATGATCTCCTCTCATCTCTGTATGCCGTTACTGTGGAAACAGATAAGTTCATGACAGCTCTAGAATTGCGTTTCCCTGGTAACACTGCCGTCAAGTCCTGCTGCAGGGAAGCTCTAAAGATTTTTCCTCATAACCAAAGCTAGGAAGTACTTCTGCAGACATAGAAAAACAGTGGACAATTTCAGTACACAGGGCCATGAGCTTAGAGTACAGAATAGAGCCCGACCGATTTATCGTTTTGCCGATTTTATCGGCCGATATGAGCATGTCGCAGATATATCTGTATCGGCGTATAAGCCGCAGATATGCGCCGATATGAACGTTTGTTACAGAACACATTAAATGCATTTGAAAGATGTAAGTACTTGTTTGTCCAGCAGAGTGCGCCATACTGGTTGCTAATGGCGACCCAGATCACTCACTGTAGTGACACCAGCCAATCCCCCACCCCCTTCACTTCAGTCAGTCAGTCTCTCAGTTCAGGTGGCTGCAGTCACGCAGTGTCTTCTTCACAACATTTTTACACCTGGTATTAAGACGCGCTTTGGTCGATTGGATTATAAATGGACAAGAGAGACGCATTCCCGCTTACATTTGGTGTTTTTAATCCGTCTCTTTGTCGACTTGCGAGTTAAAACGCAAGCGGGAGAAATGACGCGAGACGGAGAAATGACACGTTTAAACTACGCGCAGCCGTGCACTTATATAACACTATATGAGATTACTGCTGCTTGTGTTGTTAGTTAACATGCTCATTTCAGAGCAATTGATTCAATAAGCTCGCGCAAATCTACACCCTTGCTAAATAAAAGAGGCGGAGCGAAGACGCATTAGTCTAAAGTTTGCACGGAACCCTGGGTTTGTGTTATAAAAACGTTGTGCACAAGCACAACATTAAACATAGCGTACATTAGTATGTGCTCCGTCAAGCATTGTCTTCGTAACTGTGAGTGGCTAACTCATTTGTGAAGTACACAACTTACTGTAAAGCTAATAATCAATGACTTCATAAGTTTCTCTTTATAACGTTATTCTCGTCAAAACTGCAAATGATGCAAGTTTTATGTATTTTGTTCTCTTTGTGTTTTAAAGTTATTTATAATAAGTCAAGTTTACTGTTTAGTGCACTGATATCCAACTAATTTTGGATAATAAAGTTTATTGTTAACTTATTGCCTATAGTACATATCTTTGTCACATCAATATAAGTGTTGGATCACCACATTTGTGAGTGATCACCACATTTGTGAGTGATCATTGCATTGCATTGTATTTATTCATAGTATATTATGTTAAAGTATATAGTGTATTCTATGTACAGTACTTTAGTATAATATACTGTAGTATATACTGAACTATAATGTACACATAAAGAATATCGGCCGATATATCGTTATCTGTCTTTTTTTACTCCCTAATATCTGTATCGGCATCGGCCCGAAAAAACGCATATCGGTCGGGCTCTAGTACAGAAGTAACTCATAGGTTATCTTTAACCCTCTTGTTAACCTAAAATCTGATAAAAATATGACCCATTTTTAACCCACAGAATAGAATCTTTTACTAAAAGTTTTGTGTCAGGTAATTTATATCTTTGTTGACAACTTAAAATAAACTCTCCACCCACCACCTCTCACTCCCTTATACATCCAGAATACCTATTGCACTACTATGGACAAACTTGCAAGTCTTAAGCTTTTAAAATGTAAAGTTTTATTATTATTATTCCTGTTTTTGGCCAGCTCTAGTGACTAGACCGTTTGACACAGAGACACGGTTCAAACTTTAAAATGTCCAGGCAGTACCGGTGTAAGTTTTTTGAGAAGATAACGTCACAGATCCATGTCGTTCTTCCGCCATATTGGATAGAACAGAAAACCTTTAAAAAATTTGTCCAAACTTCACGAAACTCAACGTACATGATCCTTGGACCAAGCCTCACAAAAGTTACTAGAAGGATTTTTGATTCTCGGAAGCATTTGCCCATCACAGCCCAAAAGATACATGTGGCGGAGTTGCCAAACAGGAAGTAGTTCATATCTCAGCAACTCTTTAACATATCTAAACCAAATTTTTTATATGAACTCGGGACTCCAATGTGAAGATGCCCAAGATAAAAAAACATTGCAGTAACATGTCTATATTATGTTATTTTCACTTTAAAATATCCAATTGAACCCTATGTAAATTTAAAATTTGCATTACGTCTTTACCACTAGAGGGCAGCATTGATGGCAGCATTTACGTCCAAGCGTGCCTTCAAACGTGACTAGACAGAAACTGACTGTGTGATTATTGAAAAACTATATATATTGAGTATTGTTTGATACTAAATACGATGGAATATTAATATTTCTCATATACGTTTGTGCACAAAACTGCAAATGGATTTTATATTCTTAACGCTTATGAATCAATATGAGCTCTCCTGGAGAACGTGCATTTAAAAGAATTTAAAAGAAAGCAAAGACACATTGCGCTGTCATTCACATAATCTTCAGATAAGAAGATAAATCTATATCTTAATCGTATGCTTAGCTACTGTTGAACGGGAACACAATCGATTGCATTATTCTGTCAATCACTGAGTGAAATATTTTCTTTTATCGTAAATTTCAGAGAAACAGTTGTTACAAGCAGAGGCGTCGCCAGCCGATTTTGCCAGGGCTTCAACCCCGAATGTTTTGAGTCAAGACCCGAATGTAATGACCTGGGCTCATTTCAGTCAGTTCACACACCACGCCTTGTAGCTATTTCTCACACTGAGAAGTAAGAGATAAATTATCCTGCTATATACAATTAATAGGCATACGCGGGGCAGTTCTGTCGAGTTCAGCTGCTTCGAGTTTTTTAAGTGTGCTCAACTTTACGCAGCGCCGCAGAAACTGACTTCAGAGTACCGCGAGAAATCTTGTGGAGGAGGCTGATTTCAAATCGCTTTCGCGTTACTCCATTTGTTGTTTCAAAGCAGACAACGGCTCAAATATTATGCGGGTCATCATTCTCAAACAAGAATGCAATTTAAATGGGTAACAGTTAATCGCCCATCGCCCAGCACCTGCACCACTGTATGTGTATCACGCTGACAAACATACACCTGATTTTACTGCTCTGGTGAAATCTAAAAGTATAATTTCTCTTATTTGAAGCTAGCCTAATGTTTGCCAATTGTTAAGATGGCTGTTGTAGTTTAAATAGAGGTAGTGAAATAATTAGCTTTGACAAAAAAACTGCATAAAACAATGTTATGTTCCATATTATAAACTTTTGGTTATGTGTACTTAAGTGAGTAAATAAGTTAAATTCTCAATGAGTGTGATATGGCTCTTATTTATCCCTTTAAATGTAGAATAAAGCTTACCCGTATTGTAAAAATTTAAAAATTAAATACGACTTTACCACTAGATGGCAGCATTTACGTCCAAGCGTGTTTAATTGCCTTCACACGTGACTAGACAGAAACAAACCTGACTGGGTGAATACAGTATTGAAAAACTATATATACTGAGTATTATTTGATACTAAATCCGATGGAATATTAATTTTTCTCATATACGTTTGTGCACAAAACTGCAAATGGACGTTATATTCTGAACGCTTGACTCAACGCGAGCTCTCTTAGAGAACGTGCAGTTTCACAATACAGGTACTGTAGGAATGATATGATTCAGACATCTAACGTTAAACCCTTTCTTTTATTTCAATGATATATGGCATGACAAGTTTAATTCCCTTTTTCATCAATGTAATACATTGTAAACGTATTAGTTTGTAAAGACGCGTAGGCAAGCGTGAGTATTGCGTCCTCGCTCGTGTAGCAGTGATCGTTTGGCGTCGGCTCTATGACAGCTGCATGGTTTAGATGACTGTGAATTGACGCGAAAAAGTGTCACTTTACCTTAAATCATGCATGTGACGCCAAGTGCATTTAAACAGTCGTGACTTTGAGAAATTTATGATACATTTAAAAACACAGTTTGCCAGAAGACTGCGCTGTCATTAACATAATCTTCAGATAAGAAGATAAATCTATATATCTAAATTGTATGCTTAGCTACTGTTGAACGGGAACACGATCGATTGCATTATGCTGTCAATCACTGAGTGAAATATTTTCTTTTATCATTAATTTCACAGTCTGGGTCGACTGAGGCGCGGGCGCCGCAAACTCTTTATTTTTCAATCAATCCGCAAAAAGACTTAGATTACTCTGCTGATATAAGACACACAGATATGATTTATACATCATTTAAAACGTTAAAGTGTCTAGTTTTTTTCTGTCCAATCCCAATAAAAACAGAATGTTGTGCTTTTCGCAAAATTAACAAAATAAACATGATGCGCGTTTGTTCTCTCTCTTAGTGAAGTCCTTTCAGAAACGCGTCAGAAAAATGAACTGTAACTTAACGCATCTAAACACATCTTAAACCTTGTTTATTCGCGTATATCTCTGCACAGTAAGTTTATTTAACACATATTTCCTTGCATATTGCCTTCCTAACCAAAAAGTAACTTTGAAATTGTAAATCAATATATTGTTTTATGTGAATGAGTAAGCAGATTGATTTTCATATCATTTTAAATAAAAAACTCTAGACTACTAGATCCTGTTTTGAAAAGCCTTTTGAAAACATGTTTAGAATGGGTTTTGTGGACTTATATCAGTCACTTAAACATTTTGCTTTTTCAAAAACTATGCATAAACATTTTTCTCTCAAAAATACAAACATGTGCATACATGTTAATCATATAGTTTTTTCTGATTGCTTAAGCACATTTTTTGTAACTTTTGGCTATTTTTGCAAAACTCTACACACAAATAAGAAAACCTTTCACCCAATTATCAAAACATTGTAGTTCTCTTGCAAAAGCTAAAACAGCTAGATTAACTCTGCACACCTTCGTAAAAATGGTGTTTTCATATCAAACAGTAAACACAAGCCATCATCTACTAAGCACACGATGTGTCAACTACACACTGATGGTATGAATACAAAACACATCTGGCTTTTGCTTTCTCTGTGTACAGATGTCAATTTGAGGTCATACTTTTGTCATAGTGTCATGTAAACATACAAGGATCCAAACTTCAAGTATTGGTGTTTATTCACACTCATCAAAACCAAGATAAAGTCAGAACACAAAATAGTAATTTCACAAAAAAAAGACAATCAGCCTACATCATGTCGTCTTTCTGGGTCCGGCCACAAAATTTCGTCCACATCGCATGCGATATCCTCCAGTGCAAGGCACCGGGGATAATATCTCCTTGAATGCCGTATCCAGCCCTGACATGATGCCTGGTCAATATCTCCACATGCCTCCTCCATTGCCTGTAAAAAGGCTACCTGTTGATGAGGATGACGGCCATACACTTTCCAGCGCCAGGCAGAGAAGAACTCCTCGATGGGATTTAAAAATGGAGAGTATGGAGGGAGGTTGAGTGCCATGAAAAATGGATGGTCTGTAAACCAGTTGCGGACCAGAGCAGCCCTATGGAAACTAACATTGTCCCATATGATGACATATCGGGTATGCTCTGGTCTCTGAACAGTGAGCATGTCATGTAGTGTGTCCAGGAATGCAATAATGTGTGCAGTGTTGTATGGGCCTGGTTGCATGATGGTGAACAACACCATTTTGGCTAATAGCTGCACACATGGTTATGTTACCAGCACGTTGTCCTGGGACATTGATGATGGCACGGTGTCTAATAATGTTCCTGCCACGTCTCCTGGTTTTACTGAGGTTAAAACCGGCCTCATCTACAAAAAGTAGCTCATGTCCCATGGCATCTGCTTCTAGTTCCATCACTCTCTGGACAAGACAAAACAAATGCAATACATCAGACCCATGCACAGCACTACAGTATGCACTTCCAAATTCAGAACCAATGACACTATAGCTTACCTGCACATAGTCATATCGCAGTTGCTTTACACGTTCTGTGTTTCTCTCGAAAGGAACTCTGTAAATTTGCTTCATTCTTATTCTGTTGTACGCAAGAACACGACTTAGTGCAGAAATGCTTACACTTCATGTCCTCTCCCTCTGCCTCCTCGTCCTCTTCTTGCTCCTCCTTGTCCTCTTCCTCTAACTTCCTCTAACCCTCTCGCCTTTTCAACTCCACGTCCTCTTCCTCCAACTTCTTCACCTCCACGTCCTCTCCCTCGGCCTCCTCTGCCTCCTCTGATTCTCACTCTTCTCACTCTTACTGCTCCTTCCATTGTACTCCACACAGACAGCTTACCTGTGGCTTATTTATACTACTTAGGCTGATTGCAAAGTTAACTAATTATCTAAAACAGTTTTCACATGTGAAAGTGTGCCAGACAGTTGGCAGAATAGTGTTAATGATAGCCATACATGTGTATAATTTTGCTAGGAGTGTGTTGGAAATTTGGTAATTGAGTGTAAGCAGTGAGTTGTGTTTACAGTTCTGCAAAAAGAGTGTTGTGCAGTGAATTGTGAGTACAGTTTTGCAAAGTGTGTGTTACAAAATTGCAAACTGAGTGCAAAGCAGTGTTTGTGCTTTTAGTTTTGCAAACTCAGTGAGTGGTTTTGCTATACGTATTAATAGTTTTAGAAATTGTGCTACAAGAATCACGATTAGCTCTTAAGCATTCAGAAAAAACTGTAATATAATAGCCTAGTTTGTGCTGAACACAGTGTTATAAGACTTTTGCCATTATTATGTTTTTAACTCTTTCACCGCCAGCCTTTTTTAAAAAAGTTGCCAGCCAGCGCCAGCGTTTTTCATGATTTTCACCAAAGTTTAATGCCTTCCAGAAAATGTTCTTCTTCAGATATATAAACATACAATATACCAAATGAAAGAACAGACCCTCTGCTTTCAAAAAAAAAAAAAAAAAAAATGTTTCATCCTACCTTGAGAAGTTCTTTTGTAATCAGCTTTTGAATATGGTTAGGTTTCTGCAAAAACACCACATTTTGAGCAAAAAGCAGAGATAATTCCATGTTTGTGATGGACTTTTCATAGAGATCCCATTCAGAGCGATCTTTAAAACAGACACGGACATGCAGCAGCTTGCCATAGGGCAATACTTCCGGGTTTAAAAAGTTGTTTAAATAGCGGTATTGCGGAAAGACGGAAAATTTCGTCATTGGCGGGGAAGCGTTTTCTCTTAATTGACGAGATATCTCGTCAATGGCGGGGAAAGAGTTAAGCAACTGAAAAAAGCACAAATGTCAGTGCAAGTCAAAACTTCTCCAGGGCCCTAAAAACCCCTTACACCCCAGAGGGTTAGTTTCAGAGAAACAGTTGTTACAAGCCTGTATAAATTTATGTGTGTGTGTGTGTGTGTGTGTGTGTACCTGGTAATGATCACGTTAAAGATAGGAATACCAGTATTTTTGTGACTTTGTGGGGACATTTTGATGTCCCCATGAGGAAACAAGCTTATAAATCAAACAAAATGATGTTTATTGAAAATGTGAAGTAGTAGAAGGGTTTCTGTGATGGTTGGGGTTAGGGAATGGGGTAGGTTAGGGGAATAGAATATACAGTTTGTACGGTATAAAATGCATTACGTCTATGGAATGTCCCCACAAAACATGGAAACCAGAATGTGTGTGTGTGTGTGTGTGTGTGTGTGTGTGTGCGTGCGTGCGTGTGTGTGTGTGTGCGTGCGTGTGTGTTTGTTTTGGGGCATATAAGGACAGTTTTCAAGACATTTCAAAGAGCAATGAGGACCCTCTGGTATAGGAGGACAGTTGGCTGTCCTCATAAAAATAAACCTTATAAAACCTTTTCTCAGCATGTTTTAATACCCAAAAAGTGGTTTTCTCAAAAGTCTTTATATACCAAAAACCTGACATATGTTGTATATTTGTGTGTCCGCCACTGCCCCCTATCTGTTGCCATGGTCCCTGCATGCAGTGACACACAAGCGCGGGAAATTATACACAACGCGCGAAATTATACACCGCGCATGCGCACACAAGCATTACTCATTCTGATTGGCTGGATGGGAGAGAGCTTCGACTATCAACAGGTGATTCCATTTCCCGGGAGTTCTGGACGTGCACGTTGTGGAGAAAAGGTAAGAAATCGATTACAAAACTTTTTAATAGGTTTAAATGATAAGTGTGGTTATGGATATGGTATTTAGAAGACGCGTTTATCCAAAGCGATGTACAAACAGCAACAATACGAAGTTCAACTTCACAGTAAAACGGGTCATTCCACTCTGGCAAATTAAAAAATAAGTTTAATCGATTTGTTTTAAATATCCATAAAATGAAGACAGCTTAAAAGGAAAACCTAATGTTTTGATATTTTAGAGCACGCTGTGGAGAAAAGGTAAGTAATCAATAACAAAACGCTTTAATAGGTTCGAATGATAAATATGGATATGGTATTTAGAAGACGCTTTTATCCAAAGCGACGTACAAATAGCAACAATACGAAGTTCAACTTAACAGTAAAACGGGTCATTTCACCCTGGCAAATTAAATAAAACGTTTAATCGATTTGTTTTAAATATTCATGAAATGAAGGCAGCTTAAAAGGAAAAACTCATGTTTTGTTTTGGTATTTTTGTCATGCCTGCCTAGGTGAAAAAAATACTATAGTACTTTTATAGTAAATACTGTTTTTGAACCATACTATAGTAAATTGCAGTGTATTGTATATTGTAGTATTTCCAATACATTGTTAATGAATGGTAGAGCATACTTACTTGAACTGATAAACTGTATTAAATAATGTAGTATACTTTAGTTTTTACTACAGTAAACAATGTATGTGTATTGTGTATATATTGTAGTATTTACTATACTTTGCCAATGAATGCTACAGGATATTGTAGTATTAACTATAGTGAACTGATAAACTGCAATAAATAATATAGTATACTTTAGTTTTTACTACAGTAAACTGTAATGTATTGTAGTATAATATAGTTGTAGAAAATGTATTGGGTAAAGTATTTGACAGAAGTAATCTGATGACCACAACAAATTAAATTAAGTACTTTACTATAGTATAGTTCAAAAACACTATAGAATTAAATATAGATTACTATAGTATTTTTTTCACCTGGGTGTTACAGACACATGCGTTATTGTTATACAATAGTTTTAATTAGAACTATATTATAGTTTTCACACATATGAGCATAGTAAAAGGACTGACAAGAGTAACAGTTATGACAAGACACATTCTTTAGTATACTCTGCACATATTTGTTTATATAATATTGTAAAGTTTTACCTTTTTAAATTGCATTAGATTGTTTTGCACTATTATAGTTGTATTCGTGAAGCTATTACATTTCTAAGAGATCTAAAGCCTGGTTTCACAGACAGGATTTAGACTAAGCCAGGAGCATACTGGTGTGGGTTTTGAGACAAACAATTACACATTTTAAGATCTGTCAGTGCAAGTTGCTTTCAGTAAAAACAGCTCAAACATGAATTTTAGTTGGACAAGCTTAAGCGTTGTATGTGAAACCGGAAGCTATTGTTATAGGGTTTCGAAATTAGACCCTTGTGTCCATCTGTTTGTCTGTGTATGTCCCCTCACATCACTTAAAATATATTGATATAATGACAGCAGGAAAGTGTTATGTGAATGTAAGGAAAGCATATAGCTCAATTGAAACAGTTTGAATATCCATGTTACATTTTTGTTCTTAATTTTCTTAGCAAATTCTGTCATGCCACGAAGAACTACTCCCCGTCAGGATGCCATTAATCACATCCTTGCAGGAAGAGACAAGAATTCAATGTTAGAAATCAAATATATTAATCCAGTTAAAGGTGAGTGACTTTGACACACTGCATGCTAGACTAAAGGGTTACACATCACGGGTTCTTAATTTGATGTTATGTCCAGTGGTTTTCAGTCTATGACTATTGATTGTACAAACATCAATATAAATTAAAGTTGTTAATAGTATTTTAATAATATTTTAGTTAATACTGGGCCTGTCTGTTGCTATATTTTACTCTTGGACATGTATTCATGATTCTACATGTAGAATTGAAAAAAATAAAACGTTGCATAGTAGCAATTTATAGGAATAATTACATTGTAGAGGTAGCAGACTATCCATGAGTTGTATCCAGTGGATAGTCTGCTAACTCTGTGTCTCTGATAAGGTTGTGTTTGCACTTTGCAGGTCGTGGTATCTTCACTTTAGCTGCTTTCAATCAAGGAGACTTTGTGGTGGAGTATAGAGGGGAACTCATTGATGAAGCTGAAGCTGAACATAGACGTAAACTGTACCACAATGCATGTTCGATCTTCATGTTTGACTTCATATGGAAGCGGAAGACATGGTGGTAAGTTCAGAGTGTCTTTAGATTTCTATAGAGAGATGTCAAGATTTCTGAAGTAAAGATCTCATGTTGCTCTTTAACTTATGAACAATGCCTCGAACAACTATAACTTGTAAGCAACTACACTAATGCCAACATCCAAAACAAGTAAAATGCAACTCAAAACGTGCATGATGTTTGTTAATTTGCAGTATTGATGGAGCACTTGAAGATGGGTCATTTGGGCGACTGGTAAACGATGAGCACAGGGCACCAAATTGCAGAATGAAGTTGATCGAAGCAGAAGGGAAGCCACATCTCTGCCTTTTTGCACTGAAGGAAATTACTATAGGAACTGAAATAACTTATGACTATGGTGGGAAAGAATGGCCCTGGCGTCAGGTGGGTCATTTTGATTATTTCCTATGATTTAGTGGCAAGGTTTAAAGCCTATACATCTATCTTTATAATATGTCTTAAAAGCTACTGCACTGCAAAAAATGACTTAGTATTTTTGTCTTGTTTTCAGTAGAAATATCTAAAAATTCTTAAATTAAGAATTTTTCTTTGCTTTTTCTTGATGAGCAAAACGACTCAAGTAAATAAGTCTAGTTTTAAGACAAATAATATACAATTTAAGTGAAATTGTCCTTAAAACAAGCAAAATTATCTGCCAATGGGGTGAGAAAAAATTTAATTTTTTCTTAAACACGTAATTCAAGTAAAATTTTCTCACCCCATTGGCAGATATTTTTGCTTGTTTTAAACACAAATTCACTTAAATTGTATATTTTTTGTCTAAAAACTAGTATTATTTTCTAAGGTCATTTTGCTAATAAAAAAAATAAATTTTTATTTAAGAATTTTTAGATATTTCTACTGAAAACAAGACAAAAATACTAAGTAAGAAAGGAATTTTTTGCAGTGTGTGTGTTAAGATGTGTCAGTTTCGTGATGCCACAGAGATTACACAACACCTATCGCTTGTTAGTGCCAATCATTTTTACCAAAAACAGAAGTCACTTCTTAGTGGTATTCAATCCGGTTTTCAGTCAATCTTGTCAGGTTAATCTTGAACTTAGATGACTCTTCCAAGTGATGCCAGCAAGCTTATCTGCATTTTTTGTCCTGTGTGTTTTTAGATTCCCCCTACTGTTACAAGCACTGCTGCCCAAGAGTCTATTAAAGATCATTTTCAAGACCAAAGCATGTCATCCACAGTCTCTATTGAAGGTCAGTGACTGTTTGACTTAATGTAGTTATGGTTGGCAATATAACCATATTGTGACTATAAAGGATGTAAACCAGTGATGGTGCGGTGGCTTCTAGAGTGATGCACAATAGGGCTGGGCCGTTTTTTTTTTTTTTTTTTACCGCGGTCGGTAATCAACAAATTCCCGTGGTTTATTGGCAAGACAATGAGTTGAATAACATGCATGATTTATTTATCTTCAATACAAAACACGTGCAAATTACTTAAGGAACATGTAAAGTGAATATTATTTCCTTCCACATTTCTTTAATTTCAACATTCAACAACTTGAACAATTAATTGTGAATAGCCTGTAAATGACGCAAATTATTGGTGCCCTGACGGTCTGGTAAAATAACCATTTGTATGAGAAATCACTTGTACTGCAAATGTGTCTGTGCTTGAGTATAGCTGGGAAGCTGCATGGAGACGCGTGTGTGTGTGCAAGATTACGCGGTCCGTCTGTCTCGCGCGCACCTGGGCAGTCCGCGTCTGTCTCGCGCGCACCCGGGCAGTCCGCCTCTGTCTCACGTGCTCAGACAGATCGCTTCTTTCTTCGACCCTTACCATAAACATCTGTCTTTTTCCACAAACAGAGAAAGAAGACACAAAAGCAAAACTTTTTGAAATGTGTCCTGCTTTAGAAATGGCCACTGTTGTAGGCTAGATGAAAAAGAGACAATCTAACCTCTTTGGATATTAATCCTCGGACTGATCGCGTGCTCTTATGTTGCGTGAAAATTTGATAATGTATGAAACCTGATTCTGTTGTTGATCTGTTGCGGCTGTTTGCACGTTCAAATTAGATAAAATGTTTGTATTACTTTAAATGAGTGACAGACAACGTCACCTGTATTTCTACTCAATGACAATTTAATATTAAAATCATATCATTTAATATTCAGTTAACAAGTTGCGGTTGTTAACAAGCTGCGTGTATAACATCCCCACATATACACACAAGTGCAGGCCAATGTTTTTTTTTTTTGCGGTTATGACGGTGAGGAGCTTAGACCCGCGGCATGGGTCACGTTTTACCGGATTACCGCCCCAGGCCTAATGCACAACCCAACCCTCCCTGCCCTTTCTCATTTTCTTTCCTGTATTCTACAGAGACCAGAGAGAGACCAGAAGTCCAGTTCTGCAATATAACATCAGGCATTTCTGCTTGTGAGGTGAGGTTGAATATTGCTGTCTGTTTTACAATAATGATACTTTAGTCAGTTTAACTGTACAATAACAATTGTGTAGGTGATGTCCAAGTTCACATGTGCATTTTTCTGTTTAACTTGTTTAGACACAGCTCAGTGGTGCAAGCATCCCTTCTGGCCAATACTCCATTGCAGAGCTTGGTGACCACGCCAATGACTTGGAACCCAATGTGTCCTCGACAGACTTATTCAGAAGTGAGTTCTTGCTTGAATAAGCAATTCCTTGTAAATACTGGTGTCTTGCAAAGCACTGTTTCTTCATGTCCTGTGTTCTCTTCAACAGACACCAAATTGAGAGCAGTGACTCAGTCATCCAGTCCCACACCAAACAGCCCTGAGCATGAGGTTAGTGTGAATTCAGCTGTTTATTTTGGGATGTATGAATGTTTAGTTTCGTAAGGGTCATATTTATCAATTAATTGCAATTATTAATGCAGGTTTAGTCTGGAAATCTTTGTTCGGTACAAGTAGTCATCATTTAACATTGTGTTCCCTTGTCTACATCATTTTGAGTGTCATAAAAGGTTTTAGTGATGTTGTCCCTCTTGGGTGAAATGGATACTGTACCAGTTAATGCCTGTTCATCTTTGCATTTTGCTTTTATTTTTAGGTGCATTGTGTCAGAGGTCAATGTAACACTTCTTCTGCGAAAGAGGGGTTTGGAGAAATTGCTGTCCAGCACCAGGAGATTTCACCCCCTACGTTCTCAACAGATCTTAACAGTGGTCAGTAAAAGTTTTGAGTAAATGTTGTTAACTTCTGGCAATGCATGGCATGCCTGAGGGTTTGCAGCATGAAAAGTATGTGGCAATATCAGGCCATTTTTAGATGATTTTTTTGTGTCTTGACAGAATTTTGTCTGTTAGGGATGTGAGTTGAGTATGTTATGCCTATATTGGTTTTATGACTCGAGGAAAGCCAAGCACTGATTCTCCCTGTATTCTCCTGTACAGAGACCGAATCGAGATCAGCATGTCAAAGATCTAGAGCCGCACCAAACAACTCTGCTTCTGAGGTGAGTCTGAATTGACCTTTGTTTTGAAATTGACCAATGGTTAGAAGTACTGTGGTGTTCCATGGAGCACAGTTTTCAGTTTTAGTAAACATCTGCAAACTGATAGGGGAAGGAAACTCCATTTCAGTGTCATTTCCCTGCCCAGTTCAGTTAGCTTTAGCCTACAACTTTGGTCAATGCTATACCGATTATTCTCCAGTGTTTTCCCTACCATTATATAAGGGGGGCACCCCGCCCTCCTAACGGCTCGACCCGCCCCCTTTGAAGATCAAGTAAATTTGATTAGATTTTCTTTATATTGCCAGAGAACACTGTTATTTTATTAAAAAAAACTAAACAGCCTTCAAGTAATATGTTATCTTATTTCCACGATGGTGTGTCTTTTCTGTCTGTGTTTGCGCATTTACAATTATCCAATTGAGTGCAGACATTTATATTTTACGGTTTGGCTTAATACACTGTGCGCGCTCTCTGTCATGTGTTGCGTCCAGAGCACGCCGCTCTCTCACATTACTGTAAAGGTGACAGTGTTTTCAAAGTCCGTTGCTCCGTATACTTTCTTTTTTGCATAAACATCAACAGTCATGGATGTTACTTACAGAGAAGATGGCTGATTGAGTTTATCATGACGAAAGGTTAGCATTAGTGTTTCCCACACACATGTGTGCATTCTCTCCCTCTCTATAATGTGTATGCACACGTGTTTTGTAGTAACTCTGTGTAACAGTAACAGTGTATGCTGTCATATTTCTGAATTTGCACCGAATTGTCTGCACTCTTAGGCTACGCGATATACAATAAAACTCACATTTGAAATAAAAAAGCTCATAAACAACAAGACATGATGAGAAAAGCAACAGAAGTAGGCCTTCAATGTAAATGTATGGTGATTTGTCAGATGATTATAAATCGTATTTATATATCAGGATTTCAGTAGAGTTAAAGGAACAGCTGGTTGGATTAAAGTCGAGGTGTGACTGGGTCGTGTTTACTCACTACTTTATAGTCTAGTCGTTTTATGTCTGACAACTGAACAGATAATATGTAAAAAAAAAAAAAACAGGATTATTCTCTCCAACAAATGCATCATTTAAAATGTGTTTATCATATAAATGTATTAACTAACATTGACAAACAATGAATGAGCAATATATTTGTGTGTGTGCATACATACATGCATGCATGCATGCATACATACATACATACATACATACATACATACCCAACCAAACCCCCCCCCAAGGTGTAAACCTAGGAGAAACACTGTTCTCTGTCTTCTTCCTTGCCACAACACTGCCACTCCTAACAGCAAGGGAAGGGTTTAGTCCAGGGTTAATATCTATTTAAGTAAAGTAAGAAATGTAAAAACAATTGTAAGAAAAGAAAGTAATTTAGTAAAAAAGTACAAATTGAACTGTGTACGTGTGTGTGTGTGACACAGACAAACTCAAGGTATGCAAGGACACTGTCCTTCGGCCTTATAATGACATCCATGCTCAAACCCTGACTCTTCCACTGTTGAACTCCCAGTGTGTGGCACACTCAGAAAAACATGTGTGTTGGGAGGACACCAATGGTTAGAAAAGACCATCCATACTGCATAGAGGACATTTCCACCACAACTGCAAGACATTTACTGTATCTGTTTAACTTGTTTAGACACAGCTCAGTGGTGCAAGCATCCCTTCTGGCCAATACTCCATTGCAGAGCTTGGTGACCACGCCAATGACTTGGAACCCAATGTGTCCTCTACAGACTTATTCAGAAGTGAGTTCTTGCTTGAATAAGCAATTCCTTGTAAATACTGGTGTCTTGCAAAGCACTGTGCCTTCATGTCCTGTGTTGTCTTCAACAGACACCGAATTGAGAGCAGTGACTCAGTCATCCAGTCCCACACCAAACAGCCCTGAGCATGAGGTTAGTGTGAATTCAGCTGTTTATTTTGGGATGTATGAATGTTTAGTTTCATAAGGGGCATATTTATCAATTAATTGCAATTATTAATGCAGGTTTAGTCTGGAAATCTTTGTTCGGTACAAGACGTCATCATTTAACATTGTGTTCCTTTGTCTACATCATTTTGAGTGTCATAAAAGGTTTTAGTGATGTTGTCCCTCTTGGGTGAAATGGATACTGTACCAGTTAATGCCTGTTCATCTTTGCATTTTGCTTTTCTTTTATTTTTAGGTGCATTGTGTCAGAGGTCAATGTAACACTTCTTCTGCGAAAGAGGGGTTTGGAGAAATTGCTGTCCAGCACCAGGAGATTTCACCCCCTACGTTCTCAACAGATCTTAACAGTGGTCAGTAAAAGTTTTGAGTAAATGTTGTTAACTTCTGGCAATGCATGGCATGCCTGAGGGTTTGCAGCATGAAAAGTATGTGGCAATATCAGGCCATTTTTAGATGATTTTTTTGTGTCTTGACAGAATTTTGTCTGTTAGGGATGTGAGTTGAGTATGTTATGCTTATATTGGTTTAATGACTCGAGGAAAGCCAAGCACTGATTCTCCCTGTATTCTCCTGTACAGAGACCGAATCGAGATCAGCATGTCAAAGATCTAGAGCCGCACCAAACAACTCTGCTTCTGAGGTGAGTCTGAATTGACCTTTGTTTTGAAATTGACCAATGGTTAGAAGTACTGTGGTGTTCCATGGAGCACAGTTTTCAGTTTTAGTAAACATCTGCAAACTGATAGGGGAAGGAAACTCCATTTCAGTGTCATTTCCCTGCCCAGTTCAGTTAGCTTTAGCCTACAACTTTGGTCAATGCTATACCGATTATTCTCCATCTTTTTCCTTCCCACAACACTGCCACTCCTAACAGCAAGGGAAGGGTTTAGTCCAAGGTTAATATCTATTTAAGTAAAGCAAGAAATGTAAAAACAATTGTAAGAAAGTAATTTCGTTAACAAGTACAAATTGAACTGTGTACGTGTGTGTGTGACACAGACAAACTCAAGGTATGCAAGGACACTGTCCTTCGGACTTATAATGACATCCATGCTCAAACCCTGACTCTTCCACTGTTGAACTCCCAGTGTGTGGCACACTCAGAAAAACATGTGTGTTGGGAGGACACCAATGGTTAGAAAAGACCATCCATACTGAATAGAGGACATTTCCACCACAACTGCAAGACATTTACTCAGGGTTCCTATGGGGTATGGAAATGTATGGAATTTGATTTGAGTCATTTCCAAGTCTGGAAAAGTATGGACAAAATAAATCTGAGTATGGAAAAATATTTACGTTTCCAGACTATTGTTGTCACCTTTTCGTTTTCTAAATATAAAATTATGAATTTCTAAATGTTTATAATAAATATTTATTATATATACAATCGTTTTTTCGTGGTTTTGGATCAGTGTGCCAGCACTGCCAAAAGATTGTTTTTACACTTGGTCTACTGGAGGTCTGCAGTGATTGGTTGTTAGGCAGCAGTTGCCATCGCAGCACCCCGACCTCAAACTGCTTGCTTAAAATTTCTTGGAGCATTCTCCTTGATTTTTACATTTCAATGTGGACTTCACAGCAAACAAAATGTGAAAATGCAAGTTTTTCGAGGGCTGGCTTACCTATCCTAAATATAAGGCCTGGTTAGCCAAAGACTTAAAATTTTAAAGGGAAAAATAAGTCAATGGTGGAGTTCTTAAAGGAATAGAACACACAAAATAAAAATTTGTCATTTATTTACCCCCATGTCTTTCAAAACTATAAGACAAGACCTTAACACAAATTAATATATTTTTTAAAAATCTAATAGATTTAATTCCCTTTATTATATTAAAGGACTAGTTCACCCCAAAATGAAAATGTCCTAATCAATTACTCACCTCAATGCCATCCAAGATATCCATGTCTTTCTTTCTTTAGTGAAAAATAAATTTAAGTTTTTGAGCAACCAACTGAGTTAGTTGCCATCTTGGATGGCATTTGGGGTGAGTAAATGATTAGGACATCTTCATTTTGAGGTGAACTAATCCTTTAAATATCTTCATGTGTGTTTCCAAGGTTAACATAAGTCGTCTTAGTTTAGATTGACATGAGGGTAAGTAAATGATGATAGAACTGTCATTTTTGGGTAAATGAATAACCCTTTAAAAATTGTGACTGATTTAGCATTTTGTTGAGGTCACAAGAGGCAATATTTTAATATAGAATTTCTAAATATTTTATTTATAATTGGCCTATTGTTTAAAGAGTCTTTTCAAATTTGCTGTGCCTAACAGCCAATTAAGCATTGTCATTTGACTTAAGCTCTATTTTCATATTTTCTGGTTAATTGTACAAGAACATCTCTTTTGTTTCTGTAGGTATTTACAGTTATTTAAATGACATTGCACTGTTTTAGCTAGAGACCCAAGTTGGCTCATGGACTCACCCCCCCCCCACCTCACTTCCTGTCTAGCTTTCCTATCCTAATAAAAGCCAAAAACGCCAATACTAAATGTTTAGAATGTAACATACTTGTTAGCATTTGAATTTTAAAACAATTTATATAATGTTAAAATTAAGTTAAATAATGGTCAGAAAAATCTGTAGGAAAGTCTGGAAGTTTGAGTCTGGAAAAGTATGGAATTTTGAAATGAAAATTGTGTAGGAACCCTGTTTACTTTATCTGTTTAACTTTTTATACACAGCAAAATCCAAATGCAAGCATCCCTTCTGGTCAATACTCCATTGCAGAGCTTGGTGACCACGCCCATGACTTGGAAACCAATGTGTCCTCTACAGACTTATTCAGAAGTGAGTTCTTGCTTGAATAAGCAATTCCTTGTAAATACTGGTGTCTTGCAAAGCACTGTGCCTTCATGTCCTGTGTTCTCTTCAACAGACACCGAATTGAGAGCAGTGTGTCAGTCATCCAGTCCCACACCAAACAGCCCTGAGCATGAGGTTAGTTTGAATTCAGCTGTTTATTTTGGGATGTATGAATGTTTAGTTTCGTAAGGGTCATATTTATCAATTAATTGCAATTATTAATGCAGGTTTAGTCTGGAAATCTTTGTTCGGTACAAGACGTCATCATTTAACATTGTGTTCCCTTGTCTACATCATTTTGAGTGTCATAAAAGGTTTTAGTGATGTTGTCCCTCTTGGGTGAAATGGATACTGTACCAGTTAATGCCTGTTCATCTTTGCATTTTGCTTTTCTTTTATTTTTAGGTGCATTGTGTCAGAGGTCAATGTAACACTTCTTCTGCGAAAGAGGGGTTTGGAGAAATTGCTGTCCAGCACCAGGAGATTTCACCCCCTACGTTCTCAACAGATCTTAACAGTGGTCAGTAAAAGTTTTGAGTAAATGTTGTTAACTTCTGGCAATGCATGGCATGCCTGAGGGTTTGCAGCATGAAAAGTATGTGGCAATATCAGGCCATTTTTAGATGATTTTTTTGTGTCTTGACAGAATTTTGTCTGTTAGGGATGTGAGTTGAGTATGTTATGCCTATATTGGTTTTATGACTCGAGGAAAGCCAAGCACTGATTCTCCCTGTATTCTCCTGTACAGAGACCGAATCGAGATCAGCATGTCAAAGATCTAGAGCCGCACCAAACAACTCTGCTTCTGAGGTGAGTCTGAATTGACCTTTGTTTTGAAATTGACCAATGGTTAGAAGTAGGCAAGGCAAGTTTATTTGTATAACACATTTCATACACGGAGGTAATTCAAAGTGCTTTACATAGAAATGAGAAAACAAAAAAACAAAGATACTTGAATTTAAAATATCAATTAAAAGAAAATAAATGTGATTTTAAATATGTGAAAAAGAATAAAACAGAAATAAAAGTATAAAACAGTTAAAAATAAGAATAAAAACAAGAGAAATTAAAAGTGATGTTCCATGGAGCTCAGTGTTTAAGTAAACGTCTTTGCAGTTGTGGTGGAAATGTCCTCTATGCAGTATGGATGGTCTTTTCTAACCATTGGTGTCCTCCCAACACACATGTTTTTCTGAGTGTGCCACACACTGGGAGTTCAACAGTGGAAGAGTCAGGGTTTGAGCATGGATGTCATTATAAGTGCGAAGGACAGTGTCCTTGCATACCTTGAGTTTGTCTGTGTCACACACACACGTACATACACAATCTATACCTTTTTTCTAGGAAGAAGAGAATAATCAGTTTCCTTGCCCCTATCACTTAGTTATCTGCGTTTCGCTAGTGGTTGTAATGTAGAAAATTGAGTCTTAAAGTTAGAGCCCGACCGATATGCGTTTTTTCGGGCCGATGCCGATACAGATATTAGGGAGTAAAAAAGACCGATAACGATATATCGGCCGATATTCTTTATGTGTACATTATAGTTCAGTATATACTACAGTATATTATACTAAAGTACTGTACATAGAATACACTATATACTTTAACATAATATACTATGAATAAATACAATGCAATGCAATGATCACTCACAAATGTGGTGATCACTCACAAATGTGGTGATCCAACACTTATATTGTGACAAAGATATGTACTATAGGCAAGAAGTTAACAATAAACTTTATTATCCAAAATTAGTTGGATATCAGTGCACTAAACAGTAAACTTGACTTATTATAAATAACTTTAAAACACAAAGAGAACAAAATACATAAAACTTGCATCATTTGCAGTTTTGACGAGAATAACGTTATAAAGAGAAACTTATGAAGTCATTGATTATTAGCTTTACAGTAAGTTGTGTACTTCACAAATTAGTTAGCCACTCACAGTTACGAAGACAATGCTTGACGGAGCACATATTAATGTACGCTATGTTTAATGTTGTGCTTGTGCACAACGTTTTTATAACACAAACCCAGGGTTCCGTGCAAACTTTAGACTTTAATAAAACTAATGCGTCTTTGCTCCGCCTCTTTTATTTAGCAAGGGTGTAGAGTTGCGCGAGCTTATTGAATCAGTTGCTCTGAAATGAGCGTGTTACCTAACAACACAAGCAGCAGTAATCTCATATAGTGATATATAAGTGCACGGCTGCGCGTAGTTTAAACGTGTCATTTCTCCGTCTCGCGTCATTTCTCCCGCTTGCGTTTTAACTCGCAAGTCGACAAAGAGACGGATTAAAAACACCAAATGTAAGCGGGAATGCGTCTCTCTTGTCCATTTATAATCCAATCGACCAAAGCGCGTCTTAATACCAGGTGTAACAATGTTGTTTAGAAGACACTGCGTGACTGCAGCCACCTGAACTGAGAGACTGACTGACTGAAGTGAAGGGGGTGGGGGATTGGCTGGTGTCACTACAGTGAGTGATCTGGGTCACCATTAGCAACCAGTATGGCGCACTCTGCTGGACAAACAAGTACTTACATCTTTCAAATGCATTTAATGTGTTCTGTAACAAACGTTCATATCGGCGCATATCTGCGGCTTATACGCCGATACAGATATATCTGCGACATGCTCATATCGGCCGATAAAATCGGCAAAACGATAAATCGGTCGGGCTCTACTTAAAGTCTAAAATTCAGAATGTTAAATTTAAGGCCTTAAGTCTTAAAAACACCCAGATTTTTATCCTAGGTCTTAAATTTAATTTACCCAAGTCTTGAATTTCTTACCTCCGTTCATTCCCGAAAAGCGCTGTCCGCAAAAAATAAAATAGTAATTTATAATGCAGAAGAACTAACTTAATCAGTGGCGGAGGCAGAAAGTGTGTGATGGGTGGGTGTCTAAAAAGAAACGTTCCGCACTTTGTCATAATCCACGCAAATCGTGCCATAAGCTATATTTTAAGTGTTGTGATCTGACCGGATACTGTGGGTTTGGCGAGAAACAATCCTTAAATTTAGTTTTGTATAAGCAAAACTCTTTTTCAGGGTAATTTAACCAAATAAGGCCCTGTTTACATGAGAGCATTTGCGTTTTAAAACAGCATTTTAAAATGAAAACGATCCTCGTTTATACTGCCATTTTAAAAAGAATCTTCATCCACACTATAAACGACCATAAAGGCATGAAACATGACCAATCACGTAACTGGGTATGCGCATAAAAGTGTAAAATAACTTATTACTCTACTAATAGCTTATCTGTGCGCATTTATGCAGCCTAGAGGTGTGCGATATTGACAAAAATTCATACCTGGATCCTTTGCCGGCAACTACACAGACACTATTTTTGAACCTATAAAAATGTGTTTGGTAAAGTCTTATATTGTTCGAGCTCCCCCTACAACATATAAATATGATTAATAGGTTATTGTTGATGTTATAAACCAAACAGCAAGGTCTCTATGATTTTAAAAGGAAGCATTCAAGTGAACAGTACTAAACAGTAGCGACCTTGAAGCAAAAATAAATTTCAGCAAATGCAAACTTCAATCAAACATTATAAGAGGTAAACACCAAATAACTTATCTTCCCTTAAGCCCAGAATACACTGCACGATTTTTGTCCTCTTATAAGATCATTACCTTATCACAATGTGCGACATGTATTGTTTAAACTCGGGTACGAGAGGCATGTAGACTGTACGATGATGACATGGAAGCTTCGGCGGCAGCGTCACACGTTGCGCAACGTCACCAGCATGCGCTCGTGGTAAACAAAAAACTGTGCGGTTTACTTTATTATTTAGAGGAATTGTCTTCCTTGCCATCATCACAAGAGTTCCAAGTAGAAGCATATCTTTCTCTTGTGTTTGTGCAGGAATTGAAATAGATATGCTTCCCTATTATATCTCAAAAGTAGCTTCTTTCTCACTTTTCATCTCTTCTGAAGGATTTGTAGAAAATATTGTGTGAAAGTAAAACGGCAAAATGTTTTAATTCATGATAAAATTTGTGCATGTAAAGGTGTTTTATTTCATGTTTTGAATTGTTGTTGTTTTCACAGTGTACAATCCATAAGCTGGTTTTTGAATTGGTAAGAGTTGACAAATGCTGGATATGCCATTCACCTATGACATCTATCAGATGGCAAGGTGTAAGATGCAAACGTAAGTGTGTTAATCTTCTTTAATTAATGCATTTCTCAGTATACCATAAGTATCAAACCCTTGTGGTGGAAAACACTGTAGTGGCAGATACTATGACATACCACGCAAGCGAGTTTGCAAGCTGAAATTGCCAAACCATTTTGAAATCATATAAATTGTTCAGTAGCTTATTTATTTATTGTTATTTATTTGAACGGTTTAACAACACTTTATTTTATTTCAGAGAGTATTGTTTCAACTCATTATGTTGCACATTTGAATATTATATTCAAGTTCAGGGTTTTGGAAAGTTTTATAGTTCAAGGTACTTTAAAATATGCACTATGTATGTGGTCTGCTCCTGAAATAAACATTCAGAAAGATTTAATGCATTATTTTTGTTAATATGATTATTAACATATATACAGTCTCTTTAATGGAATGATCAAGTATTTTCAATAGTCTAGTCTTTATTAGGCAAAAAACCCACAAAAACTGAAACAACAAATCACAATATGTATCGAATCGGCGCACAATTATCAGGATCGTATTTAATCGGCAAATTAGTGAATCGTCCCAGCCCTTCTACTAATAACCCTTTTATAAGCCCTTTTACAATAACAATGTTTTATAATCAGAATCTCAAATCTCTTGATTGTTAGGATGATGCCATATATATATTTGTAAGTTTAAATCTGTTTGCATCTGTCTGGAAATCCCATCAGAATGCACCATTTTGAACAGTGATTTTCCAAAAAATTCCGCTTTATTTTCTGAACTCACTTCATGCTTAAGTTTTTTAGTTCACTTTATGGTTATGTTTAGTGGCGTTCGTGAAGTGTGATGTGTGAAGTGTGATCACTACATCATTTTTTTGACATTGAATGGGTAATGTAAAAGCTCTGCCACTCTAGTGAATTCTACCTTAATGGTTAAAACCTGTGTTCATTCTTCTAAATGGAAAATGTTAGCCATCACTCAAACTGCATTTGTACTGAACTGTTACATTTCTTGATTATGAATGTTTCAAGTGTGAAGCTGTTTGCATTTAATAAGAAAATGAGTATTGGTCAGCATGGAAAACTGATCATATGTTGTCTAATGCTGTGGTTTGCTTAATTTTGTCTGTCAAGAATGCTCTGGTGTGTGGCATAAAATCTGCCTCCAAAAATCCTCAGAAGACTGGGATATAACAGATGTAAGTGTACATCGAAGTATAATATGCTTAATATCAATATGATGGCTCTTAGCAGTTTGTTTTTGACATCCGTCCTTTCCATGTGTATTTCTGTTGTTTTAAAGTATGCTGTATTTATTTAATTAATTAATTTAATGTTCTTTACAGGATGATGTCTCATCTGATGACGAGTACATCCCAGAATCTGTATCGGATTCAGAAAGCTCAGGGACAGAGTTGAGTGTTGAGTTGCCTACACCATCCAAAAAGGCCCATACCACTAATATGCCTGATTTAGGCGTTACTGTTGCTGAACAAGATCAGACCTTAGATATACAGGACAACTGTAAGAATATCCTGATGGATCTAGAAACTACTGGTGATCTCCAAAGTGACCCAGAATCAGAAAGCTCAGAGTCATACCAGCAGTGTAGTGAAAAGGGGACTGTGGATATTCTTAGCCAAAGTAAATCCCCAACCAAATCGGCAAAATTACTTAAAAGCCAAGTCAATTATTGTTTTGTATGTGGAAAACCTCAAACCAAATTTGCTCGTCATCTCGAGAGGCATGTAAATGAAAATGCTGAAATCGCTCAGGCACTCCAGTTCCCGAAATCATCAAAGGACAGAAAGGTTCTTCTTGAGAAATTCCGAAACCTTGGCAACTTCAAGCATAACTCAATT
The DNA here is from genome assembly GCF_027580225.2 of Misgurnus anguillicaudatus. Classification (NCBI taxonomy): domain Eukaryota; kingdom Metazoa; phylum Chordata; class Actinopteri; order Cypriniformes; family Cobitidae; genus Misgurnus; species Misgurnus anguillicaudatus. The sequence continues at coordinate 6,719,957 of NC_073361.2, read as the reverse complement.
GTTAAAACCACGGGATCAGGCTGTCTTAAAGTGAAAAGGAGTTCCAAACAGAGCAGCAGCCCTGAGACGTATGATTACTGCTTGTACTGTAAGGGAATGTTATCCAGAAAAGAACTTTCTCGACATATGAAAAGATGTGCTCTAAGACCAGAGAATAATGGTGAAGATGGACCTGAGTTGAGAGGGAGAGTCTTTGGTATAGCATCTGCTCAATCCACAATGTCCCAGCCAATTTCAAGTGAACTTTGGTCAGTGCTGGGCAAAATGCACAAGGATGACGTGTCCACTGCAATAAGGAATGACCATTATCTCATGCAGTTTGCACAGTCCCTCTTTAATAAACATGGGAATGACAGATCAAAGCATGAGTATATAAGACAAAAAGTAAGGGAACTTGGGAGATTACTTGTAACTTTGCGCCACACAACAAGAATCCATAACATGGAAGAGGCAATAAAACCCGGCAACTTCTTTATTCTTACTAGTGCTGTCAAGAAAGTTTCGGGTTTTGATAACGAAAAAAACACATTCAAAGCCCCAAGTTTGGCCCTAAAAATTGGGCATTCTCTCAGAAAGATAAGTGACCTCATCATGTGTCGTGCTCTCATGGAAGAGGACCAAGGGGTGATCGATTCCATCAGGAGGTTTCATACACTTCATGAAACAAAGTGGTCTGAATTAGTTTCCCATTCTGCCCTATCAAACCTTAGTGAGGCAAAATACAACAAGAGCTCCAGGCTTCCACTGGCCAAAGACGTTCAGAAGCTACAGTTATATCTTGGTCAGCAAGTGGAATTGACTAGGGAGAAACTAGCCAATAACCCAACAGCAGGCACTTATGCAGCACTAGCAAAGGTGACACTCTGTCAAGTAATTTTGTTTAATAGGAGGAGGGAAGGTGAAGTGGCACGGATGACTGTAAAAAATTTTCAAGATCGTGACATGTCCCAGCTAAACGATGACATAAGCACTGGGCTTACAGAAGTTGAAAAGAGACTTTGCAAACAATTCGCCAGAGTGGAACTGAAAGGGAAAAAAGGACGAAAGGTTGCTGTGATCCTGACTCCTGATATGACTGCTAACCTGTCACTTCTCATTAGTAAGAGGAAAGAGTGTGGAGTAACTGAAAACAACAATTACCTCTTCGCGATTCCTTGTAGTGATGGTCACTACAGAGGGCAGTTTGGTCAATTTGCAGATGCTTGTGGAGCCGAAGATCCTCAAAACCTCAGATCAACTAACCTTCGCAAACAGATCGCCACAATAAGCCAAGTCATGAACTTGAAAGATAATGAACTGGACCAACTGGCCGATTTTCTCGGCCATGACATTAGGGTGCATAGGGAGTACTATCGACTGCCCCAATCAACAATTCAGCTGGCTAAGATCTCAAAGCTGCTTATGGCTATGGAAAAGGGAAGTGTGAAGGATATTCAGGGAAAATCTCTGGATGAAATTGGTGGTATGCATCATTTACATGTTGTTAAATCTGCTTGGTGTATGTGTATATAGTTGGTGTAATAACATTTGATAACATTTTTACAATGTCAATTAATAGATGATGTAGACAATATGGATACCGGATCACAGCAACTCCCTAATGTTTCCACATCGCAAGGTACTCTTAAAATAGGCTCCCAAGGCTACTGAAATTGTGGTGTTCTGTGTTGTGAATTTTGCAGTTGTATTGGTGGAATATGCCTTTTTTTATACATTTAGATAACAGCTACATGTCTCTTTGTTTTTAGACAATGAAGAAATGTTTGCTTCTGTGACTCTTGGATCGCCTCACCTCTCTGAGACTGCAGCTCAAGGTATAATCACAATTTCCAACATATCACATGTAATGAGCTGGGATCTATGGGTTCCTTAGAGTATATAAAAAATGTTTTAGTCAGAAGTTAGTCCAGTAGTACAATGGTTAGAAACTTTGTTAGAGGCTTAACTTTTTGTCATCTCTCTTTATTGTAACTAGGGATGCAACGGTATTGAATGGTATTAAAATTTCATATCACGGTTATAGTGCCCAAAAATACCACAGTTATCAGTATTACCACGGCGTTGGTAAAATGAGATGAAAATGTTCCAAAAGAACAGATGCACACACTAAAAACATTTTAACAAGTTTTAAATGTCAATACCCCAATAACCCATTATAACAACGGACACGCTCTCTCGTTTCATTAATGCCACTTGCGTCTCTGTTTTTGATTTGTGTTGAAAATGAAATCAGACTTTACTATTAGTACTAGGGTTGTGCCGATAGACGATAGTATCGTGTATCGACGATCTTCGGACATATCGCCAATGGCAGGCTTTCATGGCGATTGTCATGACGATAGTTGGCGAATCGTTATTATTATCATCATAGTTTTATATTAACATCCACATTGCATGCTTTTCCTCGCATGAGGGTTTGTGGCCTTCACTTTACGCGGAGAGCTTATAAATGGAGAATTCCTTCTTGCACGTACCTGCACTTAATGCGCGCTTCTTGGACTCCTCCTAGCACTAAATCCAGCGCGCCGCGTCATGAGCAGCTGCGCTTCTCTCTGTCTCACGTGCACGCGCTCTCGCATCTGTCCAAAGTCTAAACATAAACTAATAATCCTTATGTATTTGTTCAGATTATTGCGTTTCATGTGAGCTGAGGCAAACTTAACTTTTTGTTTAAAATATGACCCGCTGCATATTGACGCCTCTCTCACTCTCGCGTACGTGCAGAGAGCTGCGTCCGGTAAGAAGTCAGATCACTATGATATACATTTCAAGAAGTTGTAGCAATACGTCCCTCGTGTTTAAAATATGATTGTGTTTAAAATATGATCGCGTTCCGCTGGGCCAATGTGTTTAAAAAGGCACCTCTGAGAGCACCACTGCTTGACATGTGTAGCCTTCTGCAACAGCACTAAACCAATGCATTGAATTGTTTGTATGTATGTGCGCGCACGCAGATGCATGTTTTTACAGTTATTAAGTAATCATGGTTAGGGTTTTAATGACGCGGTTGCATTAATGACATCAGTTTTAAGAAGGTTGCGGTCATGACGGTGTTGCTCTTGTTCTTTTTTGTCCACCAATCAAGGGACTTGTTATAATGAGTAAAAAATTAACAAATAAGAAAATGAGTAAACTAATGCTATCGTGTATCGCCGATCTCACAGGCTGACGATAGGACAATCTCAAAACGGGGCATATCGCCCAACACTAATTAGTACTATAATTATTACTATAACTTGGTATGATCTTGTCTGGGCCATTGTTTTGTACACTGTAGAAAATGCATTAATACGCAGGTTAGATTATCTCAATTCAATATGTCCCTGTAATTATTTATGTGGTAAAGAAAATCTGTGTAATAAGTGCACAATGACTATACATTATTATCCTTTAACTGTCACCCTAGTCTTGTCTGAACTTGTTAGTTTGTCTTTTACTCAAAGCCAGTTTCTGCAAACTTTTCTTTGTGGAAGATTCATGTTATTATTTCCCAGATGTAGTTTTAGTATTGAGGTCAAAGTCCACTTGCCTTGCATTTGCAGATTTGAAGTGTTTGCCCCTATAGCAGCGACTTTCTTCTTGCATGTTTTACAAACAGGGTGATCATACTCCAACTTTCCCTACAAACAGCCAAAATATGACCACACCTCAGATTTGGTCCTTTTAGAAGGCTGAAATCTCCTGGCGCTGTGACTTCCTTCTGCCATTTCTTCACATTCAAAAAACAATGTTGCGCAATGCATCTGCATTAGACCGATGCTGGCTGGATAAGATTTACTGCAAGTTTTCAAAACCATGATAATCATACACCGTTTTTATGATCAATTTTAAACGATGCTAACCTTCAGTACCTTTTACTATGGTTATGGTGAACCCGGTAATCGTTCCATCTCTAATTGTGATGCATATGCTTTGTGGCTAGTATTTTGATGTGTTCAGTAGTTTGCATGATCATTTTAAAACAACAGGGAAGACTTGGCCTGTGTTAAATCTACATCATTTCCTAGTACAATTATCACTCAAGGTATTGTTGCTCATATTCACAACTTTGCCATGAGTGTAGTTATTATAATAGAATTGGCTCTCTGCAGTTTAACATGCATCCCCTCCATGCGCATGGTGTTTGACTGGTAGGCAGACAGGGTCTTTAAAGGGACACTTCACCCATTTGCATTAAGCTTTGTATAGTTAGAACCCCAGTCATGTTTTTGAATGGTCATGCATCATTTCCTCAGTCTCCGCTGAGACAGGAGAAATACAGATTTCAGTGTTGCAATTCCTTCTTTCAATGATGTAAAAATCCTCATTTTGCATCATTGAAAGAAGAAAGTCCAATATCTTTGTTGAGGGGGTGAGACTACAAACACCAATTTTCTCAGTCAAATTGGCACCAAATTCTAAATGTATGTTACATTTCGACTACAAATATGACACTTTCAATAAAGATAAATGTTTCTACGGGTGAAATGCCACTTTAAGCCCATACATTTATACTGTGTTTACATTTTTTTTTTAGATGACCAGGGGAGTGCTGCCTGTGTAGCTTCTGGTTCACCTCATCTCCCTGACTCAGTTACTCAAGGTATTATTTAAATGCGGTGCCATGTCCATCACTCTTTAAATGAATGTGTTAAAATAACACATTAGATGTGTTGTCCTTAACTAGACACAAAATGTGTTGTCTTTAACTTAACACATCTCTGTGTTATTTTTGGAACACCACACTTTGTGTTGTTTAAACATCAAAATCAACATGGAATCACATAATGTGTTACTTGCTAATGTGCAGTCAACACTAAAATTATGTTTGGTTAGACATATAAAGCATATAAAGAAGCTGCCTGGATGTATTTTGTTTTTAACAAGCAGTGTGATGAAATTTCATGTTAATGAAAACAATCAAAGTTGATATTTAGCAGATCTAAAGTCAGTGTATTATAAGTAAATCTCACATGATCTTTTCTTTTTAATCTTTTTTTTTAATTGTTCAGGTTCCCGTGTTTCAAGGCGGTGTGTGAAGAGACCATGGTCTGAGGAGGAGATACATGCTGTGATGAAACACATGAGACCTTTTATTGAAAACGGCGTGACTGTCAACAATGAGCAGTGCCTGAAGTGCAAGGAAAAAGAACAACCCACCTTGGAGACAAGATCCATTCAAAACATTAGGGATTTTGTGCGCAACAGAGGTTTGGCCTTTAAGAGGCATTCAAATGCTAAACATTAAATGGACAGATTGAGCCTTTCCCTTCCCAGGCATGTTTTGTCAGAAATAGTTCAGGTAACTTCTTCAATTATTTCACTAACAGGCAGTGTTTTGTTTTGCCATGTGGTTAGACTTGGCCTTTTGAAGGAAGGCGCAGCCGGTTTTCAATATTTTATTATGTTCTTTTCTCAACTTCGATGAATTGATGCGTACCTATCTTTTTTCAATGCATATTAATTCATCTAGTTGAGAGAAGAACATATTGAAAACATAAAATATTGAAAAACGGTGGTGTCTTCCTTTAATGTCAAGATTTACTTTTATTTTCCTTTATTAAATTTTATACGCAACAGAGGCTTGGCCTTTAAGAGGCACTGCTAAAAAGTAAATGCACTTTTGGACAGCTTGAGCCTTTACATTTCTGGCATGTTTTAAACGTTGGTGTCCTGTGTTCAGAAGTGATTTTACAATGTTTCCTTTTAAGGAATTTATTCTTGAGGTGGCAAAATCAAATATACTTCAGTGATTCAACAAATGTTGTGTTGTGTGTGTTAATAATGACAAACCTAGATTCCCCCCCCCAACGTTTTTAGCTTAATTGCAGATGAGTTAAGTTTAGTAGTCAAACATAATGAAATCAACTAATGCGCTAAATATACTTTGAGACCTCAGCAAGTTGCAATCCTATTCGTAATCTCCACAAAACAAAGAGCATATTTCATATAAATCGAGTGTATTGTGTCAGTTCTGGCAGGTAATGTTAGTCAAGTTTGCATCAGCTGAATGTCAGCTGATCACATCTACCTATTGGAATATGATGTTTATCACAGCATACATATATAATATACCTGTAGCTCTTTAGTATTATCACATGCTATCAAAGCTCATTTATTCCCCTTGAATCGGACTAAATTCCTCAATTATTTTGTACATTTAACCCTTAAACAGTCAAGAGTAGAAAACGATGAGCAAAAAATCATTTCATGACATTTTTTGTATCATCTGAACTTATGTAAAAGATATTCATTGGAATTATTAAAATTTGATATTCAGGATTTATTTAGGATCTCCCAGGCTACATTTCCCTTTTAAAGTATAAAAAAGGACTAAGTCATCAATATTTATTTTTTATTTGCAGCAAAAATTATGTGATTCTGACTTCTTCTCTTGCTCTAAAACATGTCATACATATTTTTTCATTCATTTTAACAACATTTAAACAACAGGTTTACTAGTAACAATACATGTAAATGACCAACTAAATGTAAGTAGGCCTAACTAAGAATGAGCAGTTTTTGAATGTCTTCATTGGTGCTTTTTCTCTCCATCTGCAAAAAAAAAAAAAAATTAGATAATAGTTTGGTAAATTATTTAGCAATTGATTAATTTTGCATACTACCTGAACTACCCCTCAATATAAACTGTTTGTTTCATGCAGAAGCCTTTTATTGGCTGCAATTCAGAGGAATGCATGCCTGGCATGAGGAAAATTAACTAAATTTCTTGGTTCTAATACACCGCTGCATTGTCACAAAAACAGTGATGAAGAATTCATTGGTATCGGCTCTATGGGGCGGTTTCCTGGACAGGGATTATCTTAAACCAGGACTAGACCTGAGTTTAATTGGGAAATATAACTAGTTTTAACAAACATACCTTACTAAAAACATTACTTATGTGATTTTTGAGGCAAAACAAAGGGCACTGATGTATTTTAAAATGTCAGTGCAAGTTGTTTTCAGTTTGGACAGATCTTTTATTTATTTTAGTCTAGGACTAGTCTAATCCCTGTCCGGGAAACCGCCCCTAAAACTCCTATTCGCTGTGAGGCCGCGAAATAAAATATCCAGTTAAAATGCTAAGATTCAGTCACCTTAATATACGAATATCAGTTTAACCTGCAAATGTGATCATTTATTACATTTTTCAACTCAAAATACAAAGAAAGTCAATATTGTGGTTAATCCCATTTTTATATCCTAATCAGGCAATGTATCTCAGGGGATACATATATTTCAAAATGTGCTAAATAACAATATGAACAACATATAACCGAAATTTCTTCTTCAGCACCTTAAGACAATGTTCACAATTAATATTAGCAGTTTTAATATTTTTTAAAGAAGAAAAGTAAGATTAATATTCATTTACTTACCACAAAATCTGACTGTCCTGCACCACCGGTGGCCATGTTGGATTTAGGTCAGGCTGACCAATCAATAAAAAAAACTTGAAGCAAATAATGTTACCCACATATTCAAGACAGACCAAGGTTTGATAAGTGATACAAGGATTTGATTGAAAAGTCTTTTTTATGCCCCAAACAAGACACTGAAAAGAGCATATCCCGTGGTGCACATTGCCTGTTTAAGGGACAATATCTGCAATACATTATGTTGGTCCTGTTCTGTTACCCCTTGGAGGGAGTATTGCTGCTCTCCCTGCTCTTGCCCATGCTTAATGGATATGCTTATCTGAAAAGTATGTCCCGATTCCATGTTATTATAATGGTGCGCCTCACTTTGGTCTTATTATCCATGTGTCCTTTCAAAGCAGGTTATTCTCTGTGTGTGTGTGTGTGTATGGTGAACCGGCCTTACAGACTATGTGTCCTTTCAAAGCAGGTTATACTCTGTGTGTGTGTATGGTGAACCGGCCTTACATACCCTGAGTCCTTTCAAAGCAGGTTATAATCTGTGTGTGTGTGTGTATGGTGAACTGGCCGTACAGACCCTGTGTCCTTTCAAAGCAGGTTATTCTCTCTGTGTGTGTGTGTGTATGGTGAACCGGCCTTACAGACTATGTGTCCTTTCAAAGCAGGTTATACTCTGTGTGTGTGTATGGTGAACCGGCCTTACAGACCCTGTGTCCTTTCAAAGCAGGTTATACTCTGTGTGTGTGTGTATGATCATCACTGACCTTGTACACCACACTGTCCTTATAGACATTGTTACAGAAAAGTCTTTACAAACCACCAGAAAGTCTGAAAAATATACTTTTTTTATATCTCATTTGTGCAAAGAAAATCTTTTAATTTTAAGTTGTGTATAGGTTCGCTGATTTTTTTCATGATTTTTGATATGTTTTTTGTAGCTCTAGCACCACTGGATCCCGGTGTCCCCACAGCCCTGTGCCCAGTCTGATTTATGAAAAATTAAAAAAAATGTCCCTCTAGCCCGATAAACGGGTATGTGTGTGCGTGTGTGTGTGTGGTTGTGTCTCAGGAATGCTTACACGTATTGAAACCAAACTTTGTACATGAACTTGGGACTCCAATGTGAGGATGCACAAGATAAAAAAACATTAAAAAATTTTACATTTCACAAATCACGTTAGTGACCGCACTCCTCCAGAAGTGCATTTTCTGGTTTGATTTTGAATTGTTTGTTCAGATAACTTAGTTTAGCAAGTTGAGCAAACTTTCTAACAGATAAAAAGTTCAGTCAGTAAAATTAGTTTTGTTAGCAACATGTTGAGGGCTAATTGTATTCAGTATATACACACAATAATATAGTCAGTCTACTAAAAATCTTTGTTGAAGTTTTATTATGTTTTTTCCAACTCACATTTTATAATGGAATTTTTACCTTATGTGCTAGTTATTGAAGTTTTCAGAAAGCTTTGGCACTTGTGCTTTTTTGCTAAACATAATTGATGCACATTCTCATTGGTTTGTTGGTATGCAGTGGATTTCATGCACATGGAAAGCTGCCCATGAATTGCTTGCCCAAGCGATTAAAGTGTTGCTGCCAGACAGTGGGGTAGGCAATGGACGGGCCTGAAAGGCATAGCCCTGCCCATTACGATAAAAGACCCATTGAGTTATTACACAAATATTTTATTTATTAAAGTTTAGTTGTTTCATTCATTTTAACAGAATTATAAACTTGACTAATCTTTTATAATACTTATAAACTGTATAGCTTGAATGCACTGTACAGTAACTCACTATGGATATAAACGTCTGCTAAATGCATATTTGTAAATGTTAATGCAAATATTAAATCCTAAAGTGTGCTTTTGGATAATGCTTGATAAGTTTGATTGACTATGTTAGTTAATAAGCAAGTTTTCAGGCTGTCTTAGTATGTGAGTTCAGTCCAGTTGTAATTTTTATGTTTGTGTTGTGCATTACTTCAGCAGATGTGCATTAGTGACCTAACCAAAATGCATTTTATTCTGTACTGTACATGTTGGTGGATAAAGTTTAAGATGAAAGTTTAATAGACATTGTGCTGAAATGTTTATCGTGTATATTTCTTAGGTCACTTTGGTTAAGTGTTTCTTTGTTCAATTTTTTGTAACACATGATAAACTTACAAATATACTGTAATTCCCGCTGTCCTTGATGCATATCACAGAGGGGGAATAACATAAGCAACAGAGAACATCTGCACATACACCCGGTAGGTCAAAAGCATGCTCCACCTTATGTTGACCCCCTTGAGGGAAGAGACAGCAGGGGTCAGAAAAATAGGATGGCTTTAATGCACCCAGCCATCACAGGGTTGTCATAAGATGCATTCTTAGGAAAAACTGATTTGTTTTAACGAAAAATGGCATGGGTAATAAGCATAATCTTTTGATTTGCCATGCATTTTCTTTGATGGATTTGGATGAATCTATCAAAGTGTGTGTACTTAAGCTCATTTGTGATAATTTCACCAAACACATAATAGGTCCAGGGGTTTTGAGGAGTGTTGGACAACTGAAACTGAGTTTAGGCATTTTTTAAGTACAATTCTCCTACTTTTATATTTCCATATGCTCCAGAGACCCATGTTGCTTTAATTAGGCTAAAAGGCATACTGCCCCACAAATGCAAATGAAAGGCACAATAAAGACCCAGACCAATGACATTAACTATGTAAGTTCATAAATGTACTAAGCTATAAATCAAAAATTACCCCCCCCCCCCCTTATAAATTACAAGGATACAGAGCAATGGTTTGGCTGGGATCAATTTTCAGAGCATTTTCTTTCTGGTTGTTGAACAGTAAAACATTGGCAGCCAACATCGAAAGGCTTTCAATCTGTGGGAAACTGGGGGACTTGGGATTCACTTGTGGTTCACACAGTTGTAGCGTAGCCACATATGGAGATGACTATTTATACACTGTCATAATATTAGCATGTGTTAAAATTAGTGCTGTGTTCAAAATATCGATACAATGATACATTGTCATCATGGACGCCTGACGATGCTCATCGATACAGCACCTTCCGTATCGATTCAGATGCACTTTTGAAAGTAGCACCGCATACTCTCTCTCTCATTTAAAATCAATAAGTTCAGTATGAAAGCGCAGATATCTTACCCTATACTACTGCAATGGCCTTATCAGCCACTCTTATAAAACTGTATTAAGACATTTGAGAAGAAACACGACAAAGAGCTGCATGTGAAAAGTGTACGTCTAGAGAAGACATACAGAGCTACTTCAAACTATAGCTGTCAAGGAATTCCGTAACACACAGTATAGGCTTTTTTCGTCCATTTTAAATTTGGCGCTTGTTTGGATGCTCAGTTTCTATTGGCTGCTCAACGCAACAACAAACCACCCTCTCGTGGTGCAAGTCATTGAAATGAATGGGTTTCATAGTGCAGCACACACTGCATCCATATGTGAAAGCCACAAAACACATCAACTACACTTGTTCTCAAAGTTGATCTCCAAAACCGCAGCTCTTGTGGGGTGTTCCCGGTCTGCAGTGGTCAGCCACAAAATAAATTTGATTTGGTCGGCATAATATTCTCTACTTACTGAGGGAACAAAAGCCACAAAAATTATACATGCCTGTCAGTCCTTCGTTTGAGTCCTTATTAAGGTTGCATTCACATGCAGATCATTTATTTGTGGGAATAACAACTGCATTCTAAACCCAAATGCACACTCACTCAAAAATAAAGTTATTGCTAAGAAAATAGCTTGTATACTTTTCATGAAAACACTATAAATGTCAGTAAACAGTTGTATGACAATTGTTGGGTGGGGGGTGCCATTGTGTATGCTCTCAATTTTATAGCGCTAAATATTATAACATGCAAAACATTTTTCAACCTCTCAATGCCTCCTCATATGTTTCACTTTAGGGAACCATAACAATTTAATATAGCTTAACTTGTTACAATTTAATAGAAAACAAAACAATTCAAACATTGTTAATTCTCATTAGGTATAAACATTCATAGCTTAATAGCGACATCACTAGCTATTAGTCTGCCTCGAGTTGACAACTCTATCAAAATAATGTTATAAGGATTGTGATCTAATGATCTAACACAACCAGAAACCACGGTTTAGTCTTACTTGTGAACGGTAATTCCCCGAGACTCGGGGGGTGTACACCTCCAAACTGCACACGATGGAGGCATTTTTACCCCCAGTTGTTATGAGATTAATGAAGAAGTTACCACCACTAATATGTTGGCGCCGTTGATCCACGATCCAGCAGCCAACGCGCAAGTCTAGTTATTTCTTTAATGTCTATGCTCTTAGTCTCCACAGTGCGATTTCCCGTTGTGATTTATTGTGCTAAATCAGCGCGTCATACTTTGCAAAAATTGCCAATGTTAATTCACAATAAGTAAGAAATTAAACTCATCCGTCCAGCTGTTGTTAAATTTGCAGCTATATTTTGTTTATTTCGCCGAAGCATTACCTGACCTTTCTAATACCAATTTTAAAAGTGATGCTTTATTCAACTTCCCCCATTTACTTGTGCAGAAATCAACAGTGCAAACGAGTTGTAGGTTGCCAGGTTGCGGTCAAAAATGGGTTCAAATTTAAATGATGTGTTTATTGTGTTAGTAGGATGTGTTTCATACAAGATCTGGCAACTGGACAACCTTGGAATAATATATTTATGTGTTATTCATATAACAAGATAGGGCTGTTTAAATGAATCCGGGAGACATAACAAAACGGGGGGTGGGGGGGATGGGAGATAGCTGTGAAATACAAGAGAATCCCGGGAAAAACGATAGAGTTGACAGGTATGGTGAGCATTGCTGTTGATGAAAATGCTCATGATATTTATGCTAGCGCTGACAATGTAAAGACAGCACTGATAGAGAAAAATGCAAGGATTAGTGTTACACAAAGTAAAATGGCATGATTGAATTGAAATGTATATGTCGCACTTCCCTTTTAAGCCCCCCCCCAACAAAACAGTCAGTCTTCTTTTTAACCTACAGTGCACAATCTTTTAACCATATTATATTCACAACAATACATGTCAAAGTAATGTCATATAACTGTTCAAATACTTCTTTAAATGACAGCAAAATCATTGCAGGGCTTGAGAGTCCGACCTAATTTCTCAATGGTGCGACTTAAAAAAAATCTCAGGTCACACCAGTGCGACCAGGCATTAGAGGGAAAAGGCTGTGGTCCAGATGTAGCCTACGTGTGTGTACATTTAAAAATGCGTGTGCGCTCCAGTCAGAGAAATGTGAGTAGACTTGGTCCATCAGATAAACAGAGTGTATGTAGCCGCGGATGATAAGAGAAGAGGAAAAGAATGATTGACAACTTTTTCATTAAGAATGATAAGTTAAGGCCTGAACCGTCCAAAGATCATAAACCAACGCTCTGACATCAACCTCCCATCACATCAGCACTGGTCCAAAGACGGCATTAGGTAAGGAGTCTCAATCGAGTCTGACCCAGAACATAATTCTTACGAAGAAACATGATTTGAACGGAAACCCAAACAGCAATGATGTCGCGTGGGCTCAATTTATAAAAAAAAAAACAGGACCGCTGTTTTTATCATAATCTTACTTCCAAATCTAATCCTATAAACTTTTTTAGCGTTTGCTGTATCGGTATTACCGCCCTGCCAGACTCTCTGTTTTATAGAGAAATAAGTTAATTCCTTGATTTGCATTGTTGACTCATTTATAAATAATTTCCCCCAAGGGTTTAGTTCCATGCGCAAATAGCATTAAAATCAATAAAACGTGATGATTATGTCTTTCTTTTGTGAAAAAATTATAAAAAAGCCTACACGAAATGTCTCTCACTTAAATAATTAGCAAATTAGCAAAACAAATCCAAAAGTAGATTTTCTTTACAACAACAATTGTATTTTGATCAGTAATTTACTCTGAATAAGTAAAATCACCAAAGCAAGCTACTAAATATCTTGCAGCACCAACAATGAACCAAGTCACACTGGCATGTCTGTAAACACATTACATTAATAGATGCAGAAAAAACACAGAAAAATCATAAAACATAAGCAGCAAAATACAGCGGTTAAGATTAACCATACTAGCGAGCGTAGTAATAATGTAACGTATATAAGAGGGTGTTAGCCAATGTCAGCAGACTCCCCAGGGGTTGAAAAATCCTAGGAGAAAAACCCTGTGGGAAAAGTCCTAGCAGGAGGAAAAAACCTTGGAAAAACCAGACATAGCTGATTCTATATAGAGGATATATTAATAGGTACTATTTTTTTACAATATTATAGGGATTAAAACATAATATATGTATACACGGATAAGTAGATTAGATTGGGCAGCTAGAGGTCGTTAGTCTGACATTGGCTGGGCATCACATTGAAGTAAGGCCAGTAGATCAGTGGTGTAATGACCTCCACGGTCCGTTAGTCCGAATGTCCTCGGGCATGAGGGCGAGACAGGGAAGGAGAAACAAAATCCTATTAGCGTAGGGCCCATTCACATGTAATGCAAGTGTCACAGTATTGTGGTTTATAAAATGCCTGGAAAGTATATTGCCCAAACTAATTATGTGAATGTTTTTTTTCCGGACACACTAACTATTGAGGGATAAGTATTTACTGGACAAATTATGTGAATGCTTCGTTAAAAAGAAATTTCGTTAGTTTAGACTTAAATTGATCCCCTCTGTCTGATTCCGGAAAGTTTTTTTGGCAAATCATTTCAGAGCTCAGGGACTAAGTAGGAAAAGGATTGACCACCTTTAGATACTTTTAATACTTTAGGGATAATTAAGTAACCAGTATTCTGATAGTAATTCTATAAGATAAGAGGGTGCTAGGCCATTTAAGGCTTTATAGGTGATTAGCAATATTTTAACTCTTTCCCCGCCATTGACGAGATATCTCGTCAATCAAGAGAAAACGCTTCCCCGCCAATGACTAGTATTTCCATCTTTCCACAATACCACTATTATCCACTAGGTGGCAACTTTTTAAAACCGGAAGTATTGCCCTATGGCAAGCTGCTGCATGTCCGTGTCTGTTTTAAAGATCGCTCTGAATGGGATCTCTATAAAAAGTCCGTCACAAAAATGGAATTATCTCTGCTTTTTGCTCAAAGTGTGGTGTTTTTGCAGAAACCTACCCATATTTAAAAGCTGATTATAAAAGAACAACTGAAGGTAGGATGAAACTGTTTTTTTGTTTGAAAGCAGAGGGTCTGTTCTTTCATTTGGTATATTGTATGTTTATATATTTAAGGAAGAACATTTTCTGGAAGGCATTAAACTTTTGTGAAAATCAGGAAAACCGCTGTCGCTGGCTGGCAACTTTTTTTTTAAAAACGCTGGCGGTGAAAGAGTTAAAATGTATGCGATGTTTAACTGGTAACCAGTGTAAAGATGTCATTATTGGGCTTATGTGGTCATACTTCTTAGATCAGCTGTGTTTTGAACCAGCTGAAGCTTATTTACATGATTTGCGTGACATCCCCCGAGTAACGAGTTACTGTACAATATTCTATTCTTGAGGTCATAAAAGCGTGGATAAGCTTCTCTGCATCTGATGCAGACAGCATATGGCGTATTTTTGAGATATTTCTAAGATGGAAGAATCCTATCTAGAAGTATGGTGTACGAGACAAGGCAATAGTCTGAAACAGCATCGCCCTGAGGTGATATTTCTATGTTATTAATATTAAGCCAAAGTGACAGAATTAAGTCTAATGTATGTTTACGGGTAGGCTATGCGTAGGCCCAGTCACGTTTTGTCTAATACCAAGAGAAGATAAGAACATCCATAAATGTTAGTCCTATTGCATCTTTGGGGTTATCAACATGGATATTAAAATCACCAACGATAAGAGCTTTATCTACAGTGACAGTGATAGCTGAGACAGGAAATCTGCAATTTCTTTAAGAAAATCTGTGTGGTGGTCTGTTGATAGTAGCTAGGGCGAAAGAAAGCTGTATTTTGTTACGATCAGTTATTTCCATATTTAACAGCATTATTTCAAAAGAATTCAATTTTAGTTCAGATTTATGATTAACTTTTAATATTTTATTGTAGATTCATTGTCGCTACACCACTCCCTCTCCCATTTAAGCAAGGTTCATGTTTATAATAATAGTCTTGTGGGGTGGATTCATTTAAACAAATGTAATCGTCTGTTTTAAGCCAGGTTTCTGTTAAGCAGAGCACATCTTAGTTTTGGTTAGTAATGAATTCACTGATAATAGGTTCTTTATTGGAAAGCAACCTCAAAAAGAAAACCACAACAATACTCAAATAAGAGTAAATGAAAGAAAACAAATGAACAAGCCTATTGTTGGAGTTGAGGTTTTGCATGTACACTTTCGTCATGGTATGTGATTTTTTCTAATGAGCTCTACAGGTTCTGTAGGTTCTGCATTCAAACTTTAAAAGACTTCATTGATGCCATTAAAATGCAATGTTTGAATGGAACAGCTGTGCAAGAGCTTAAAGACCTGGGTGTGGATAAGACTCACTGAAATATGTTTTAATGTATGTATGGGATGAATATGGTAAAATAAGTTTTCATTGTCTTTCTCTGTCACTATTCATCTTAAAATATGATTATTCTGCATGTGTGTAATCATGCTTGCTAGAATTTTACTGGAATGAAACCCTGGTTAATCTTCCTAAAATTTTGCACTTAAATGTAGACAGAATTAGAAAGAAAAAAACATCACAACGCAAAATGCGAACTAATTGTATCACTCACATGTTACTTCCACACTGCTTTTTTCAATGGCTGTTGTTATTATTTCAATATGAAATACAATTGTTGTTGTAAAGAAAACCCAAACATTATATGTACAGACATGCCTACACTCTCAGAAATAAAGGTACAAAAGTTATCACTGGGACAGTACCCTTTCAAAAAGGTACACCTTTGTACCCAAAGAGTGCATATTAGTACTTTGAACTGCCAAAATGTACCTTTAAAGGTACATATCTGTACCTAAATGGTACATATTAGGACCTTTTTTAAAGGGTACTGCCCCAGTGACAGCTTTGTACCTTTATTTTTGACAGTGTATGTGACTTGGTTCGTTGTTGGTGGTGCAAGATATCTGGTACAGTGGTTCCCAACCTTTTTCACTTCAAGGCTCCCAAGTTGCCCACAGTAATATTTGAAGGCCTCCCACTCACTCAATTTTTTCCACATAAAATTGAAAAGAACTTGGAATGACTAGACAGGTGTATATTCGCTCCTAAAATGTCCAAAAATTTTGAAACATCTTGATTTTTGCTTGTTTTAGCTTATTTTAATGTTTTGTCCAATTTTTAATCATTTTAATTTGCTTTTCCTGTATCTTTTTCTCCATTCCGCCATTTCCATCTAATGGCGGATTCATCCAATGTATGTTTTTTCAGATGTATAAAAATAGGAAACAGTACATCAGCCGATGAAACTCAAATGTTATAATTCTGCCTTCTTAACATTAGTTCTTTAAGAATAAAATACTAAAGCAGTAGGTTTCATTAAAAAAAAGACTTTTATTAACCAGACAAATAAAAGCTGAGTCAGTCCTGGTGAACCATCCTAGTACAAAACCAGGACAAAACTCCAAGACCAACTGCAAACATTTTCCCTGTACTGGAGTTATTAAAGCCTTGCATTGCACGCAATCCGTTTTCTTTACTTTGACCGCATATGCTTCTAATCACGGGTTTTACTTCTAGTGAGAGATATTGCTATATCAAACCCATTTTAGTCTCCACAGAACATAATAGTAAAATAATTTGTACATACAAAACATAATGGTAAAATATTTTCTCTCTGTCTCACGTGCACGCGCTCTCGCGTCTGTCCGCAGTCTAAACAAAAACTAAAGTAGTAATCCTTATTTGTTCAGTTTAATGCGTTTCATGTGAGCTGATGCAAACGTTACTTTTTGTTTAAAATATGACCCGCTGCATATTGGCGCCTCTCTCTCACTCTCGCGTACGTGCAGAGAGCTTCGCTCTGTTCGAAGTCAGATCACTAGGTATTAATCCTGTTTATGATATGCATTTCAATGAGTTGTAGCAACACGTCCCTCGTGTTTAATATTGTGTTTAAAATATGATGGCGTTCCGCTGGACCGATGCGTTTAAAAAGGCACCTCATGCGAGCACCACTGCCTGACACGTGTAGTCTTCTGCAACAGCACTAAATAAATGCATTGAATTGTTTGTATGTGCGCGCACGTGTGTGTGCGTGCGCAGATGCATGTTTTTACAGTTATTAAGTAATCATAAAAGGGTTTTAATGACGCGCTCGCTTTAATGGCATCAGTTTTAAGAAGGTTACGGTCATGACGGTGTTACGGTCTTGTTTTTTTTGTCCACCCATCAAGTGACTTGTTATAATGAGTAAAAATTAACAAATAAAAAAAAGAGTAAACTACTGCCACGCCCCCCCGATAATATCGTGTATCGCCGATCTCACAGGCTGACGATAGGACGATCTGAAAATAGGGCATATCGCCCAACACTAGGACTAGTCTAATCCCTGTCCGGGAAACCGCCCCATAAAGTCTTTCCCTTGACCTTAAACTGCAAAAAAATACTTATTTTAAACATTACTCTCCGAAGGCAGTTGCATGCAAGCATGCTGGGAAATACGGATCCACGGCACAGTTAGTAATATCAACAAAAATCATTCTTGCGTTCCCAACGTAAAATTATTAAGTTAATGTTATTTTTTTTTTAAATGTAAGTGGATTAAACATGATACAATTAAGTTTAGAGAAAACATTTTGTATTTACTTGTTTCATTTAACTAAATCGGACGAGGCGCAAAATGAATGTTTACAGTGAAGCTGGGTTATATTTTATTTACAAAGTGTCATCTTGTCAATCTGCACATTGTTCTTATTTGGCAAAACTAAAGCTGACACTTGTGGTTACACTCTTAAAAATAAAGGTGCTTCACGATGCCATAGAAGAGCCTATTTTGGTAACACTTTACAATAAGGTTCATTAGTTAACATTAGTTAACTGCATTAATTAACATGAACTAATAATGAACTGCACTTATACAGCATTTATTCATCTTTGTTAATTTCAACAATTACTAATACTTTTATTAAAATTTTGTTAATGTTAGTTAATGCACTGTGAACTAACATGAACAAGCAAATAAAGCTTTATTTATATTAACTAACGTTAACAAAGATTAATAAATACTGTAACAAATGTATTGCTCATAGTTTGTTAATGTTAGTTAATACGTTAACTAATATTAACTAATGAACCTTATTGTAAAGTGTTACATCTATTTTTTTTGGTTCCACAAAGAATCATTTGGTCAAAGGTTTTTTAAAGAACCTTTATTTACCTTAAAGAACCTTTTGTAAAACAAAGTTTAAAGGTGCTTTGAACAACCATTAAGAAAGAAAAGGTTCTTTTATGGCACTGTGAAGCTTTTTTATTTTTAATTAGTGTATGGAAAGAGACGAGATGTTTCTGAAACACTTTAAGTGCGTGACCGATCTCAACAGGCTGGGCCAGCTTTACCGGTCAGAGCATTTCAGAAGGAGGTGCTTATAGTTCAAACATAAAAGAGTATTAAGCGACTTTCACACAGAGAATATGGAAAGATTTAACACGGAAAATGTGAGATTTGTTTGGGGATTTTGGTCCATTCACACTGCCAATGATTATCTATATCTGTGCATTCATTCACAAATATGGCGTAAAGATCCTGTAAAGACATGTTGTATTTAAAGTCTAAAGTATGCTTATTATCTTTGATGTTTCTCTCGAGATAACATGCATGTGCGTTTTTGTATATGATAAGATCATAAAGAGTGCATGACTTGCTGTTCTGGTATGCTGCTGAATGATCTAATGCTGCGTTCTAGGCAACCTGTAACCTGTAACTCACGACTTCAAAACCACGACTCTAAACTGGGAGTACATCGATCTAGTACGAGTTCACAGGTGGGAAGTCACGGGTTTGACTGCCGTTCCAGTGCACTTTCACCGGTAGAAGGTTGTAAAAACACGAGTTACAGGGTCGTGAGTCGTGGTTTTGAAGTCGTAACTCACGAGTTTAAAAACCTGCCTGGAACGCAGCATAAGCTTCAGCCCAAATAGTAAGGAGCTCCCTTATCTCTGCTTCAGTCCAGTCTGCAAATTTTTGCAGATTATAGTGTGACGGCAATGTTACTAGGCCCCCTTTACAGGAGCGATCCCAAAACATTTACGGGATGTGTTTGTGTTCACACAGAAAAACAAAATTAAAACTGATTGAGTATCAGTTCGATATAACTGAACTTTTTTAACGGGGGCTAGACAACAGACAGATAGAGGCGCTCTTAACACCAAATTGTGGCTCTTACAACTCCTGCTGTCATCGAAAATATTATCAGTCAGTGAAGGATGGAGCTTGATGAGCTTTTGATCAGCTGAGTTGTATCCTTTATTTAAATATCTCTCTTACTTTGATAGCAGCAGAGAAGGGGTACATAATGCCATGCCTGCAATATTTAATAAAACTGCCTCTGGAGAGTAATGTTTAAAATTATGATTTTAGGGATTGTCCCAGTGTAATATCTTGACTTCTGTTGTATTGTAGATGACTGAACCTGTTTTGATCAAGTTAATTATTTTACCCCCCAAAAGGATATTTTCATTAACTAACCAGTTTTGTTCACAGTACGTGCAATGATGTTAAAAATATCTGAAATCACTTCATTTTGACTGCATTTTTGTCCTTTTTGTGCTTTTGTGTCTGCATACTGTGAAGGTAGCTATTTTTTCAAAGTATCCCTGCTGAAAAAAACAGCATACCAGCAAGACCAGCATATGTTGTGTTTTGGTGCTGGTTTGCTAGTAAACACCAGCTAAACCAGCACCAGCATTAGCACCAGCTAAACCAGCACCAAACCAGCATTAGCACCAGTTAAACCAGTACCAATCCAGCAATAGCACACCAGCATCCCATGCTGGTCATACCAGCAAGACCAGCATACAAGTATGTTGTGTTTTGGTGCTGGTATGCTGGTGACCACCAGCTAAACCAGCATCAAACCTGCATAGACAAGCATAATTCCCATGCTGGCCCATGCTGGTTTGATGCTGTTTTTTCAGCAGGGATGCTGGGTCTCATGGCGCCAACATCCCCGCTTATGCATGCCCGCAGTGCATGCTGTTCATGAGACCACTTCAATTTTGGCTTAATGCAAGAATCCTGCCCTGAGCGTGGTGGCCTGGATGCTTAATGCTCAAAGTTACACACAGCTGCTCAAAAGCGCTCTCGATATGGGCATCACCTCACCTTTTCATCTCGGGCTCGGAGCTTGGTTCAGTGTGCAGGAGGAAAGTGGTGACCACGGATGCATCTGCGACGGAGTGGGGTCCGCATTTCGACGGCAAGCCAGCCTTCAGTGCGTGAAACATTCATCTGTCTCAGTTACACATCAATCACCTCGAGATGAAAGCTGTGATTTAAGCACTGCTGTATTTTCAACCAAAAAATTTAATTGTATTTTTGGTTGTACAACCTGACAGTGGTTTCTTTCATAAATCACCAAGGAGGTTTGAAGTCTCAACCTCTATACAGACTGGTGAAACTTCTCCTATTATGGGCACACCGGAACGTACGCTCGTTCAGAGCAACCCATGTCCCGGGCATAGCCAACATGGGTGCAGACATGCTCTCACCTCCAACGGCCCGCCTCCAGGAGAATGGAGAATACACCCGCAGATGGTCGAGCAAAAATCGACCTACAGTATTTGCCTCAGTGGAGAACACACACTGTGCGACGCCCTGTCACAGACAGGGCCAGCTCACTCACGCCTGTATGCGTTTCCCCCCATAGCTCTGCAATCTAAGATTCTCTGCAGGATCAGGGAGGACAAATGCACATTGTTGCTGATCGCTCTGTTCTGGCAATATCAACCTGGGTTTCCCGACCTAAGGCAGATGACGTCATCAGTGGTTACCTCCAAGAAAAGATCTCCTCTCCCAAGTGATAGGGACAATCTGGCACCCTCAGCCAGAAATATCGAACCTGCATGTGGGGTCTCTGGACGGCAGCCTTCATGCCTTTCAGGATGAGTGTTTAATACTTTAACAGAGGTTATGGCCCCTTCCACAAGGAGCCTTTATGTTAAAAAATGGTCTATTCGTCTTGACTGGTGTACAGTTAAGAGACTAGATCCCAAAAACTGTGCACCCTCTACGCTTAAAGTCTGCAGTGAAATACACTCTAGTCTGCCATTTTATCGGGAAACACGACTTTATCGTTAAGTTTTTCAGAGGAGCCCATCTCGGGACGTATCCTGTACTATGGCTTCATTAGCTGGGATTTTATACCCTGAATTATCAGCTCTTAATTGCGTTTGGTCATTATGAAAATCAGCTGTTGCGCCTGTGTTTTTTTTATTTGTGCCTTTTTATTAAATAATCTGCAGATGTTGCCCCATTTAGTAAATCTGGCCCAGAGTATCAAAACATGAAACAAACAATGGGCTACCAGACAAGTTTGTGTATGTGTGCTATTTAGTTGATTTAGTGGAATAGATAAAATACAAATGTGTGCTGGTGAGAAAAATATATTGTGAGGGATAAACGAACACAGCAAATGCAATACAGTGATCAAGATAGTATAATATAAATGTCGAAAAGAAAAAATGTGAATCACAGCTATGATTATCAATATCAACAGTGCATACATTGTTTTTATGGGATTAAGCTTCTTGTAGTCACAGAGTATTTAGCCTGCTGTCATGGAGTTCCCTCAGCTGTGCAGATATTACAACAGACTGTCACTTCCAGTCACCTTATAAGCAAAACCAGATCTGCTGTATGGAGAACTATCCTCTACCACACCCAGCATTGCACAAAACCTGGCTTTCTCTCTAGTGTAATCAGAGAAGAAGAGTGTCATGTTGCCACGGATCAACAAAAGTCAGCCAACAATAGAAGGACTGATAACAGCAGAAGAATAAAGACTGGAACTAAGTGCCATGCCACCGTCTGCCTGATACCACCTTCTTTGCCGTAGCCTAAATCTAATACTCTCCTGTCCTTTCAATCACTTAATTGTCTCACTTTACTCTATAAGTAAAAAATGAATAACGTTTTGAAAATGTTGCATTTCAGAACTATTTTACAGGGTAGCTGACTTTGACATATAAAATAAGAACATTTCAGAGTAAGAATGCTGGGACTTATCAGAGATTTTGAATATCACAGTATTTTTATGGGCTGGGAATACTAAACGAGACAATTTTTGTATTCAATTTATTTTATTTATCCTTTATTTTACCAGGAATAGTCCAATTGAGATAAAAAATCTCTTCTACCAGAAAATCCTGGCCAAAAAGGCAGCACCCATGGCATAATAATAACATTTGTAAATATTAGGTAAAACATAAACATGATTCTTTTAAATAAAGATTTAAAAGGTTTCTAAGAATATGTAAAGACGGAGGCACTTCTAGCATCAAAATTATCTGCATTTCATTCCACTGTCTGGGAGCATATGAGGAAAAGGTAGTTTTAACAAACTCAGAATACGATCTAGGCACAGTTAATAGTAATATAAAAGACTATCTAGTTTTATAACTACCAGAGCAGTATGAAAAAAGACTACAGATATACTGTATAAAGGTATTTTACCCAACAGAGACTAAGCAATAAACAACAACATATGCATTTTCTCCTCTGCAATAAGGAGGACCAGCTAACCAGTTCAAACAAAATACAATGGTGGGTACGTGTAAGAGCATTAGTCACAAATCGTATTGCAGCATGATATATACAATACATTTTTTTGTGAAGATAGATTAGCATGAATATACTGTACATCACATCATAATCCAGCACAGAAAGATAACAACTTTGGACAATTTTCTTTTTAGCTTTAAAGGAAAACATTTCTTTAAATTGTCTTCTTTAAAACAAGAGCAAGTTTATGGCTTCTAGACCAAAAAATGGCAGAGTTATATTACTTAAAGGAACAGTATGTAAGAAATTTATATAAATTAATCATAAAATGGCCCTCATATGTCACTAGACATTAGGAAATCCTTTTCATTTTAAATACTTATATCACTGACAACAGTAGTCTGACCAGGATATTGTCATTTAAAAAGTGGAGTTGCAGCCCTCAACTGATGATTATGTTGTCATTGTGTCTATTGGCCACCAGTTGTGTGATTGCAGTACCAGTTTTAGCCACAAGTTTTGTGATTGCAATACCAGTTTTGGCCACAATCCTACATACTAGCCGTTTCTCAATGTCAAGGAAGGATCCTTGGAAGCCAGAATTTCGAGGATGCTACGTCATCGACGTCCGTCGAAGGGCTGTTCCAATGTCGAGGATCCTCGAAATTTCAGCCAAGGACTGAGTCCTTCATTCGAGAAATGTCCCATATACAGGAAAGGATGCATATGTGTATCCTTCAAGCTCTTCACGCGCTGAAATCACCCACAATCCTATGCGCGCAGCACCGAAAGCACACCTTTCAATCATGCAATAACGCAATGACTTGCTAGCCTGTTCCATTTAACGTGTTCTCTGAATGTTTAAGAGGAACCTCGCCTAGCCTCTAAAGGAAGTGACTTGTAAGGACTAGTCCTGCCAAGGAAGTATCCTTGACATTGAGAAACGGCTACAGTTACTTTAAAGGGGTGGTTTCATGGACAGGGATTAGCTTAAACCAGGACTAGGCCTTAATTTAATAAGGAAATATAACTAGTTTTAACAAACATGCCTTACTAAAAACATTATTTGTGTGCATTTTGAGGCAAAACAAAGAGCACTGATGTATTTTAAGATGTCAGTGCAAGTTGTTTTCAGTTTGGACAGCTCTTACATTTTTTTAGTCTATGACTAGTCTAATCCACCCCTAAAAGTGCACATCAACTCCACACCCACACACTTAAAAGAGGGTCGGTGGCAGTTAAAGAGATGCCAGCTTAGATCTGTTTTTTATTAAAGATTTTCAATATGAATATTGAAACCCAACCCTTCATCAAGCAATATCGCTCGAGTAGGAGTGTGATAAAGCTCTATATCATCACGGCTGTGATTAGGCTAGAGGCACGAGGCCGTAGGAGGCAATATTTGGTGTCATGATAAAACTATTCCTTGTTTTCTTATTCATATTTAGTGTCTTTTGTGTTGTTATTGTTTTGGTGCGAGGTAAAAGTTAATAAAACTATACTTCTATAATGTTACTGTTGGTTTCCCATTTAATCTTAACATGATACGAGCACTCGGTTATTATTATACTTCGTTCTTGTCAGTACTATATAAAACTGTTTTTTATAAGTTTCAGAGAGATGTTTTTGCATGCTGCTTATAAATATACCAGTGGCGATATCTCGTAACATGTTTTAATAGTCACGTCGCGATTAAATAAATTATCAAAGTCTACATTTAAAAGCTGCGGTGCTTATCTGCAGTTCCACGGTGTTTTCGCATTCTGATAAGAGATATAGCTCCAGAAAAAATTTGTGTTTACATTCCTCTTTCCAAGTGTCCACACAATGTGACAAGACATTACTCCCATTAAGTTTAACGTAACATCCAAGAGCGCTGATCTTTGACGGAATAATAACTTCCAATTGGGATTCACAGACTGATTTACAAGCTAGTGAAATGAGACACACGGAGAGTGTTTAAAAACAGTGCGTCTGTGTTTGTCCGTGTGTGCGTGCAGTTTTTCCATTCAGAGATGAGCCTGTTTAGGACCTCCATTCACTCGGTGGCGGAATGATACGAAAGGTGAAGCAGTTACTGTGCCGATATCAGTACAATATCACATAGCTCTTAGCCAATCAGATTCGAGAACCAGAAAGAACTGTTGTATAAATATATATATGCATATATGCTAGAACAACAGAGCAGGATACCTACTTATCCCCACCAAGGAGCTCAGTGATGTACCTAGACAGACAGACAGACACACACACACACACACACACACATTCTGTTTTCCATATTTTGTGGGGAAATTCCATAGACGTAATGCATTTTATACTGTACAAACTGTATATTCTATTCCTCTTACCTACCCCATTCCCTAACCCCAACCATCACAGAAAACTTTCTTGTACCTTAGATTTCAATAAACATCATTCTGATGGATTTATATGCTTGTTTCCTCATCAGGACATCAAAATGTCCCCAAAAGGTCACAAAAACACTGGTATTCGTATCTTTGTGGGGACAATTGGTCCCCACAACATGATAATTACCAGGTACCCACACACACCCACACACACACACACACACACACACACACACACACACACACACACACACACACACACACACACACACAGAGCAATAAATAATGAATAAGATTCATTTAACTCAGATTACACATTTTTAAAGTTCTTACAGGGGTGGAATTCCACAGTGTTGGAACATCTTGCACAAGTGGCTCCTGAACTTGTCCAAGGGAGTCTTGCTGGACATTCAGCTCGTCTGAGTTGGCCGGACAATATTTGAAATGTCCGACCACTTTATGGCACTTGGCAAGTACACCATCAAAACCACCTTCCCGAAGTGACATTGCAATGCTCTCTGTACAACCTGCGCAACACAGGGGCAAATCCAGGAAACATTTTCATCACACCTAATGGACAAAGTAGAATAAGTTCACTACTAGTAGTAAACAACTAGCAATCATTAAGCAGCAAACATTGTGTGGTGGTAATACGTGGTGTCGTGGTAATTAATAGGCTAAATATTTATGCCAATTTATGTAATTAAAAATGACATAACGTTGCCTACCTAAAGCGAAGGAGTGAAGTTCAAAGCTGGCATCGATGAGTTGTACAGTAACACCAAGGTAGGTATCATTGTTGACAGATGTCCAGTGGTCCCCAATCAGTGCTACACACCCTGCATCTGCCATTTTCTCTGCTTTTTGCAGATTATTTTATTTTGTTTTATTTTTGGTCACCATCTCTTCATAGGCTTGTCTGGGAGGGTAGGTAGCACTTCAGTTGTCTTATAATTAAGTCAGACTCAACACTCCCTAAATTATAAGCTATCCTCTTACACCCTTTTATTTTGAATGGGCCTGTTGCAGTCTTGACCTTTATCCCTCCTACAGCTTTTCAGACAAATGCAATCACTGCATTAACTTGAAGCTCCCTCACTTCAGCATGCCACCATATTCACACACAGTTAATTATGTCAGCAATAAGGAGGAGTTGACATTTACATTAAACAGGCCTGAGCTCTAAGCTGATGAATAGCTGTGGGATAAATGTTAATTGGACCTCTTGAGGATGTTGTAAAGAGACAGTGAGTTGTAGCAGGCATAACAGCAGCACTACTGTTCTGAATAAAAATGTCATTTTGCCTAATGAGGCTGCTCAGATGTATTTATTACCTGCCCAACCCATTCTTTCACCACTAAGATGCTCATGATATCGTCAGCACCAGCCAATGCCAGCATTTTTATGATTTTCATAAAAGTTTAATGTCTTCCAGAAAATGTTCTTCTTTAAATATATAAACATACAATATATCAAATAAAAAGAACAGACAAAAAAAAACATGTTTCATCCTACGTGTTCTCTTTTTATTAGCTCTTAAAAAAGTAAGCAAAAAGCTGAGATAATTGCATGGAAACAAGGTACCTACTTAACGTGGGCTAAGACAGTACCTACGTTCGCGTTAAGTATGGACAGCATCCTCCATGTTGACGTTATCATGTGACATATGACGTAGTAGACTTGTTCGAGTTCATGCGGAACCACAAGAATCGACAGGCGATTGGCATCACAATACCGCGAGAGCAACTCGAAATCAGACTTCTCCATATGATTTCTGGAATCGCTCTCACGGTACTTTGATGTCATCCACCTGTTGGTTCTTACAGCGGTGCATAAACTCGAACAAACCTAATAAAAGACATGAAAACATATGCGTGTGTATGAGGGACCAGTGCACTAACACCTGATTGCATCAGTAACTTCACAACTCTACTACGGTCTCTGTCAGTGTTACAGATATATTACATAATTTTGTAGTGGATTAAAATAAGTTAAACAAGCAGATTGTAATTTAATATCTATTGTCAGATGACAGCTGTGCTTCAATACAAACTAGACAATGCAGGCAATGTGATTATATACATTTTAGTGAAGCAATATCTTGTATTTACTTAAAACAACGGGAAACATGAATAAAAAATGAATGAACAAAACCATCACAATAAATGAAAACGTATTGAAGTGAATCCCATATAAAACAAAACTTTATTCAAATTTATTTTTCTAACAAACCATCACATATTTACTGTCATCTCAACACAGCTGTGACAATTCTACGGCTTTATTTTCATGAATCAGCTGAGCACTTTGTGGTATATCCT
Organism: Misgurnus anguillicaudatus; assembly: GCF_027580225.2. Lineage (NCBI taxonomy): Eukaryota > Metazoa > Chordata > Actinopteri > Cypriniformes > Cobitidae > Misgurnus > Misgurnus anguillicaudatus. Next base: position 6,692,200 of record NC_073361.2, on the reverse strand, counting down.
GGGTCTGTGCGTGAAGTCGGGGTGCTGAGCCCTGTGTAACGTATCAAAATCACCCGATTGGCTGGTCTCTGGTCGATTGCTTTGCTTTCCCGTGGCATCATGGGAAAGCTGGAATAGAAGTGTCCATCCGATGCACGCTTCAGAATCTGGGCAGACTCAGTAGGGCATCCGGGGATTTCTCACCTACTGATTTTATGGATACTGAGGATTCGGACGTACTACTCTGTTCACGTGCTGTTTCCCCTACTACATTTTCAGCAAGTAGGCGGTTTCGGACGATACTTAAGTACACGTGCCTCTGAATCTCGCGAGAAATAGTCCAAAATCCCGCTAATTCTCGCCTACCCTTTTACGTATACTGAGGTTTTGGACATACTATTCGTTCGCCTACTGCTTTTTGCCTACTATATAGTATGGCAGTATGCAGTTTCGGATTCAGCCAAAGACTTTTATTATGTAGACTAATATTTTAAATTTAATGTCCTAATGATCAGCCTACTTATTTCTATATCCCACAGCTGACATGGAGTGTTATTAAGCGGTTCGGGGGACTTTATTTTTTTTGTTCTAACCAGAAACGTCAAATTTAGGGTTGAACAGAAAAACCCGAACTTTTTATTTACATTCTGTTCATTTTCCTGCAATGATATATTATGATTTATTACCTGCCTGGGTTTGACTATATGGACTCTTTTGGATGTCGAAGTGGAATTACTTCCTACCTAGACAGAAATACACACACTGCATGAATCATGTGAAATGCATCACAATATTAGATGAATGAAACCACTATCTTATAATTTTATTGTTTTTGTTCAGAAAACCTTTAATGTTTTAAAATGTTGTACAGTACAGCAGCATCCGTTTTTTGCAGCATTTATTTTGTCTCTGTTTTCACTGTTTATCTATTTTATTATACATGCCCTGCCTCATGCTTGGCAACGATGGGCTGTCTGCAGTAGATAACTGCTGCTGTTATAAAGATAACATATGACAGTACAGCGAGTGGTGCTCCGCAACAGACTCTTTGTCAGCACAGAAACCGAAGCTTTTACACTCTTCTAATCAATTTAACAGCCAGTGAAACTGATACAATATCTATAACAAACCAGTGACAGATATTGACATGCTATCTAAAAAATGTTAGAATGGTCCCTAGCTGTCACTGGGGCAGTGTCCTTTAAAGAGGTCTTAATATGCACCATTTAGGTACAGATATGTATACATTTGATACCAATTTGAGTTACAAACATGCACTCTTTGAGAGGTCCTAATATGCACAATTTACTGTAGGTACAGATATGTTTAAATTTGGTACCAATTTGAGGTACTAATATGCACTCTTTGGTACCAGTGTGTACCTCAGAGATAACAATATGGACTCTTTAGGTGCACTCTTTAGAGGGTACCGCCAATGTGGTGTTTCATAGTTTGTTTTAATGTGGTTTTGATTCTGGTGTCTGCTACAATCTGAACAGCCGGGACATTTATAGTTTTTTTATTATGCTGCTAATTTGCAGCCTTGCTGGATTTTATTTGATTTTATTTTGTTATTATTATTATAAGATTTTTTTCGACCACCCGGATTTAATCATGTCTGAATACTCTATTCTACTCTACTCTACTCTACTCTACTCTACTCTACTAACCAATGATCTCCATCAGTTTGAACATTGTGTGCCTCCTGCTACCTGTGCTTTGGAAATGCTGCATTTATTACACCTTCTTCGCCGGCCTAAATACATTCACAGAGGCTCCAGTCGGAATACCCAAATATCTCCTTCTGTCCAGGTGCGGAATGTGGGTGTGATGTTTGATGGTCAGCTGAGTTTAAATTTTCACACAAAGTTGCTTTAGATTAGAAAACATTAAAAAATCTGTTATAAAAACAAAAGATTACCACCTTTTTTAGTGAGACGTCCTGCATGTTTGTACACAGATCATCAAAATTCAGGGTAATGGATGGCAATTTTTTTAAACTTCACATTTTTAGTTGCAATAACTAAATACAAATACTCTGGTTAAACTTCACATTTCAGTTGCCGTTACTAAATACATATATTCACTGTAGATTAGAAAATATAAAAAAAATCTATTATAGACCAGTTCAAATGATGTAAACAACACTGGTCCAGAAACACTTCCTGTTACAGTTTGTGACAGTTATTTTTTTATTTTACATATATTATTATCTTTAAGATGTTTGTTTAACTTCAGTTAATTCAGGTTTATATGTTCTGTTGGTTTATTTTATCCCAACGTTTATCTAGTGTTAAAAAACGGAAACAGGAAGTGCTTCTGGACCAGTGTTGTTTACATCTTTTGAACTGGTCTATAAACCCGAAAGCAATGTAACGTCACTGTATTTGTGTTCCTTACTTGACATTTTCTCACTCTGGCATGTAGGCCTAATTCTCTTGACCAGTACATCTCTGTTAGGTTTTTCTGTTCCCGCCTCTTCACTCCGTTCATTATCATTCGAGTGTCTTTGATCGGGTTTTTCTATATATTCAGCACCGTGGTTGGAAGAGGCCGATGTAGATGGCTCATTCCTGTCCCTTGATTTCTGCCTGTTTTTAACCAGGTGTCCATTTTGAAGAATGTAGTAAGTGAAAAAATAAATGAATTAATTATCAGTTAGCGCCTAATATGAAGAGGGCAGGGTTAGTGTGACACAGATGTGCTTGTAAAATGAAATTAAATCAGAAGTAATTTATAGCTTGTAATGTGAAATTTTATTTCTTAATAAAACTTTCCCATGTGAAGTTTACCACAGTTAAATAAGTAAAAATAATAAAGAGCCAATCTTTCCCTCCGCCATAACAAACATTCTCTCGCGCACCCCCGGTGGTCTAAAGCATCCCAGTTTGGGAACCACTGGTCTAAAGCATAGAATCATACTGTGTATTCTTTAATATTGCATATAAAAATAATTTAATACATAATTACATTAAAATTGTGTATTTTTACTTGAGTAAAAATAATGTTACTTGAGTAAAAGTATTTAAATGTTAAATCTAAAACAAAAACTTGTATTTATGAAATGTAATAGAGTAAAGATTATAATAATTTGCTTTGGAATGTATGTTTTCCAAAGAAAATCATGAATAAAATACTTTAAAAAAATACATAAAAATACATTAAAAAATTTTTTTTTTAGCTAGTCATCTTCACGTTATCGTCATAAAAAGGTGCGTCAATAAAATAATTTTATTATCATCATCGTTGACGAAAACAACACTGTTAATGAATGAAATATAGTCAACTTAAAGGTATTGCGAATTATTTTTCTGGGTGGATCATCAAAACTATTGATCCTCCTAGTTGTCAATCATTTTGGTAATATCTGTCACACGGGGCTCGGAGTCAATAGCAAGTTTACAAAGTTTATTTAGAAAAATGGATAGAGAGAGGGCAGACCAAAAGTCAGATCTCTAGGGACCACACACGACGACCACCTTCAACTCACTCTGGATGGTATCTCTGCAGACGGCATGATGCACACGCGACTGCAGGAGAGAGTGAGCCGGAACTGAAGATGAATAATCCACTCTGACCTTGATTGGAGAGCCACGCACACCGCCGATGATAACCAGCACAATCACCTCACACGACAGAGGGTATGATGCACACTCGACTAAAGGTGGGTGAAAGGTGGAGATGGAAGATGTAGACAGTTCATAGACCGGAGAAAATCCACTCACGGATGATAGTAGTAGCCGATGAAACCCGGAAACAACTGGTGTACCGCCTAAAAACGAAGCGAACCAGCTGTACCGGGAAACAGTCAGAGTTCAAATGAGGTCAAGTTCATATAATCCACAGGCGTGTAAACTCCGGGCAAAGACGAGCCTCCGGACGCCGAGAACCAAACCTGGGATCAGATGAGAGAGAGAGAGAGAAAGCACAGAAACTTCCAACAGGACAAGGCAAAGCAGCAAGACTGTGACCGAAAATAATGAGCGCGCGACGAGAGACAGGACGACGTGCTATTTAAAGGAAAACATTAACGAGACACCACCGGTGAACAATTACCGAAACGAGCGGGCGGGGCTAGTGAACACATGAGGAACCGTCACCAACAGGTAAATAAACAAACACATACCCACACACAACCACCGATCACCCAGGAGTCATGACAATATGTTTACGTAGGCCATCGTACGTGCTCGTCCCTTTCTGTGCATGCGCACTTTCAGGTGTACATGTGTGGTGAGCTACAGTCTTACCGTGTTTTTTCAAATGTCTGTGGGTCGCAAGAGAAAAAGTGTCTACGAATTGTATGGCAAGAAGAGAAATGCCTCTGAAAAAAGAAACAAGACCATAGTGTTTTTGGGAGAATATTTCACATGCTGGCGTGCGCTAAAAGCACAGGTTGGGCTTCCCACTGATGCCACAGTCACGTTTAATGGGCGTTCCCTCTCGGGAGCAGTTAGAGTGTTGCGCATGTGCATTTTTTTAAAAAGTGGAGGGCGGTTCTTTTCTAAAATTCTGGAAAATCTTCCCCTATACCTTTAATTTTATAAGTTGTAGCAGCTCATATTTTGTAAAGATAAATAAAGCACTGCTGCAGAACCAAAGTTCGCTTCAGCTTGAGGTCACGAACAGATGGCCAGACATTGTCCTTCAGGATTTTTTGGTAGACAACAGAATGCATGGTTCCATTTACAGTGGTGGACAGTAACGAAGTAAATGTAATTCGTTACTGTACTTAAGTAGTTTTTTCGCGTATCTGTACTTTACTCAAGTACTTTTATTTTGGGAGACTTTTACTTTTACTTTACTACATTTTAAAGTCAAATATCTTACTTTTTACTCCACTACATTTTAAAAAATCGGTCGTTCCTTTTTATTTATCAGTGGATAAAAAACGTAACTGGGCAAACTAAAGCTGCACAAAAAAACTAAGATGCACACGTGATGCGTCACACCACCAATCAGGGTACAGCATGCGCTTAGTTTCGAACTTGTTTTGGTTGCCACGCTGTTTCACGTAAGCTACGCGAGTCACGCGAGTGCAGCAGCCAGCCAATGCATCATTTGGAGAATGAAACTGCACTCAAAAACAACGGAGGAGATAACTGACCCGTCACAACAACAATGGCCTTATTTACGCGCGTTTTTTTAAGTCCTTGAATAAAAGAACGAGTCCTTCGTGTCTTCTCTGCCTGCCTTGAAACTGTGCTATTTCGTTTTAAAAGAATACTCTTTCAAATCTAAGGAAACGCGTAGAGGTAAGTCATTTTTATTCTGTTTATATTTTTAAATGAGCAATCTTAACAGTAGCTTGCAGAAAACTGTTAATTGTGTTGCTAAAATATATACGACGTTATGATGAATGAACTTTAAGGTATGCAGGCTGAAGCTATTTTTAGCCGTATAGTTAGCTGTTTCACTTAAGTTCATTGTATTTGAAGCTCAGTGCTCTGTTATTTTGAAATGACAATTAATCACTATTAACACTGTTGTAAAATATAAATGACATTTTGACTAGCCATGCAGTGTATGATGCTTAAACAGGCAGGTGGATTGGAGTGCTCCCTATTAACTGAGATTGTTATTAATATTTTCATATAATAGTTTTGCTTCCAAAATATATAAATACATTTAATAATGCATTACAATATACATATGACATGCTAAAGCACATGAAACGTTTCTGAAACTATATTCTGTAAGGCTTGTTTTATTTGTCAAACAAAGGGAGACTGATTTCTAGATAACGTTATGTACTTAATGTTTTGAAAACTATTGTGAACCTGTGCTTAAGTCAAGTTTTTATTACACTTAAACTGTTAAATTATTTAACAAATAAATATTGAAATGAGACTTACTGCTCTCAAATCCTGTTATTTCATTTGATGCTAAAGGAAATTTTTTGTTTTTAAGGTTTTAGGATTATGATAATTTAAATAGACATCAGTGTCTGATTTATTAATGTCCTTCTATTAATTGATTGGTTAGCCAAGAGAGTTATTTCACATTATTTGAGTTTTGTGACAAAAATGATACGTATTTTTCCTTAGCAGCATACTACTGTTGTCAAAATGCGCGTGCATATCCATCTATCTATCTAATAAGTCCACAAACATTCACAGACACAAAAACTATTTTTTCCCTGTGTCTTTATATTTCACTCTCTCTCATCACCCCGGCAACCCCACACCCTTCTTTTTTTTCATTTGATATTATTTATATTATTTATAAATACAATTTCTTTATTCTGCAACACAATAAAATGAAATTATTTAATCCAATATACCATTTCACTTATACACTTGTCTTAATGTGACAACATGTTAAGAGAAATGCCCTGAGGGCAATTATAGTTTTTTCTGATTGCTTAAGCACATTTTTTGTAACTTTTGGCTATTTTTGCAAAACTCTACACACAAATAAGAAAACCTTTCACCCAATTATCAAAACATTGTAGTTCTCTTGCAAAAGCGAATACAGCTAGATTAACTCTGCACACCTTCGTAAAAATGGTGTTTTCATATCAAACAGTAACACAAGCCATCATCTACTAAGCACACAATGTGTCAACTACACACTGATGGTATGAATACAAAACACATCTGGCTTTTGCTTTCTCTGTGTACAGATGTCAATTTGAGGTCATACTTTTGTCATAGTGTCATGTAAACATACAAGGATCCAAACTTCAAGTATTGGTGTTTATTCCCACTCATCAAAACCAAGATAAAGTCAGAACACAAAATAGTAATTTCACAAAAAAAAGACAATCAGCCTATATCATGTCGTCTTTCTGGGTCCGGCCACAAAATTTCGTCCACATCACATGCAATATCCTCCAGTCCAAGGCACCGGGGATAATATCTCCTTGAATGCCGTATCCAGGCGTGACATGATGCCTGGTCAATATCTCCACATGCCTCCTCCATTGCCTGTAAAAGGGCTACCTGTTGATGAGGATGATGGTCGTACACTTTCCAGCGCCAGGCAGAGAAGAACTCCTCGATGGGATTTAAAAATGGAGAGTATGGAGGGAGGTTGAGTGCCATGAAAAATGGATGGTCTGTAAACCAGTTGCGGACCAGAGCAGCCCTATGGAAACTAACATTGTCCCATATGATGACATATCGGGTATGCTCTGGTCTCTGAACAGTGAGCATGTCATGTAGTGTGTCCAGGAATGCAATAATGTGTGCAGTGTTGTATGGGCCTATGGTTGCATGTTGGTGAACAACACAATTTTGGCTTATAGCTGCACACATGGTTATGTTACCACCACGTTGTCCTGGGACATTGATGATGGCACGGTGTCCAATAATGTTCCTGCCACGTCTCCTGGTTTTACTGAGATTAAAACCGGCCTCATCTACAAAAAGTAGCTCATGTCCCATGGCATCTGCTTCTAGTTCCATCACTCTCTGGACAAGACAAAACAAATGCAATACATCAGGCCCATACACAGCACTACAGTATGCACTTCCAAATTCAGAACCAATGACACTATAGCTTACCTGCACATAGTCATATCGCAGTTGCTTTACACGTTCTGTGTTTCTCTCGAAAGGAACTCTGTAAATTTGCTTCATTCTTATTCTGTGGCACGCAAGTACACGACTTAGTGCAGAAATGCTTACACTGTGTATATTTTGAAAGATGGTGTCATTATCAATTATGCGCTGCTGTATTTCACGCAGTCTTATTGCATTATTGGCAATCACCATGTTCACTATATGGGTCTCTTGCTCTGAAGTGAACATTCTTCCTCTGACCCCAACATCTGGACGTCTAGCAATTCTGTAAAATAACAATTTCAGTATTTTTGCATGTATGGTACTATTGTGTTTTTCATTAGAGTATGGCAGTGCTACAAAGTACTTACCGATTCTCATTTTGAAATGTCCTAATGATGCTTGCCACAGTGTAGCGGCTCAAATTAGGCCGAACCCGTTGGCCAGCTTCCCTCAGGGTCATCCCATGGTTGATGACATGGTCCACTATTGTAGCTCTGATGTCATCAGTTATTCTATGTCTTACTCTTCTTACCTTTCCTCTTTTCCCTCCTCGTCCTCTTTCTTGCCCCTCCTTGTCCTCTTCCTCTAATTTCCTCCAACCCTCTCGGTTCTTCAACTCCACATCCTCTTCCTCTGCCTCCTCGTCCTCTTCTTGCTCCTCCTTGTCCTCTTCCTCTAACTTCCTCTAACCCTCTCGCTTTTTCAACTCCACGTCCTCTTTCTCCAACTTCTTCACCTCCACGTCCTCTCCCTCGGCCTCCTCTGCCTCCTCTGATTCTCACTCTTCTTTCTCTTACTGCTCCTTACATTGTACTCCACACAGACAGCTTACCTGTGGCTTATTTATACTACTTAGGCTGATTGCAAAGTGAACTAATTATCTAAAACAGTTTTCACATGTGAAAGTGTGCCAGACAGTTGGCAGAATAGTGTTAATGATAGCCATACATGTGAATAATTTTTCTCATGTTTTGCTAGGAGTGTGTTGGAAATTTGGTAATTGAGTGTAAGCAGTGAGTTGTGTTTACAGTTCTGCAAAAAGAGTGTTGTGCAGTGAATTGTGAGTACAGTTTTGCAAAGTGTGTGTTACAAAATTGCAAACTGAGTGCAAAGCAGTGTTTGTGCTTTTAGTTTTGCAAAATCAGTGAGTGGTTTTGCTATACGTATTAATAGTTTTAGAAATTGTGCTACAAGAATCACGATTAGCGCTTAAGCATTCAGAAAAAAACTGTAACAAGAAAGCCACAGATATGCAGTCCTGTCTATGAGTTAGATTTCTTATCAGATTTTGTCTCAACTGACACACTAGTCAGCTTGCACCTAAACTGATGTAGATGATTCACAACAATCATTGTGGTTTTAATTGCAGGGAACACACATACTGATAAAAATGTACAACTTGAATGCACTGTTGTTGCTTTGAATAAAAGTGGAAAATATATAGCGTTGAAAGTGCACATTGCAGATTCTCTCAAGCTTTCTCTCCCATATCCTTTTTTGTTCTGCTACGGAATACACAAATGCAACCAAACTCTCATGTGCTATTCCTGTTCTATCTGTTTGTTTCTTCCTGGTCCTGAGGCTTTATTTGTGGCCCTGCTGTAGATACAAGCCTACCTGGCTCTACATCTCAGCTTGCACATGGGCTAATCTTTTATCAGGTACCCACTGGGTTACATGGGTTCCTGGAAACTCTTTGGCTAAGCCATATGTTTTGCTAGTCCCCCTGCATTAGTCACAGTGGTTTATTTATCCTCGCCAAGGGAAGCTGTGCTCAGCTGCAGCCTTTTGACACAAATCCTGTATTTTCTTTTCTTGAAACACAACTATATTGAAGCGTTTCAGCAGTCACAATGACACAAGTGTCACATTAACACTGGATTTTCTGCTATGTCTTTGGAAGAAACCTAGAAGAAAGTGGCCAAAAGAGCCTTACGGAGTGATGAAAAAAATTGAGAAACAAATAATGTAATATGGCGTAGTGTGGGGGTAGTGGATAATGACTGGCCGTGGAGAGCCCAAAGCAGGACATCTGTTCTTGTATGTACATCTCAGCTGAATTATCTCTCCTCTGGTTGTCCAATCTGGCTCAAACCCCAGCCATGCAGCTCAGATTCTATTCTTGTAACACAAATGGCGTATATCATCATAAGGACTTTTCTCTTTGCATATGCCTTTCCGCACCTTGTCCGGGTTCTTACAACTCACTGACTACTGTAGTTTGCTATTGGCTAGACTTGTGGGATGTATGAATAAACCTTTAAAGGTCTGTGAACTTTTATTTTTATTTATTTATTTATTTTTATTTATTTTTTCTACCCAAATGATGGGTTGAGCCTTTTGGGTCATTTAATTGAGTTATTTTCTCTGCGTTTTTAACACGGACAGATTTATGTGAATAAACAAGGTTCGTATCAATATATTTATCTATAAAACCATTACTGTTTACTACAAAACAGTCTAGTTTACATGACGGTAAATATTATTACATGCACCACTATGGTCATTAGCAATTAGCTTGTTTAATAAGTGGCTCCCACAGGATCGTAAATATGTTGGCTAATCTTTTTTTTGTTTTTTAAATCAAAATCCAAAATATCCGCAGTATATGACTTGCGTGAGAATTTTATTACATAGCCTTTAAAAACCTAAGGAAATGACATGTTTTAATAAAGGAAGATGAGTGACTCGTGACGCAATTAGTTATGTACCCAGCTGAAAAAAACAGCATACCAGCAAGACCAGCATATGTTGTGTTTTGGTGCTGGTTTGCTAGTGAACACCAGCTAAACCAGCATCAGCAGCAGCATTAGCACCAGCTAAACCAGCACCAAACCAGCATTAACACCACCATCCCATGCTGGTCATACCAGCAATACCAGCATATGTTGTGTTTTGGTGCTGGTATGCTGGTGACCACCAGCTAAACCAGCATAGACCAGCATAATTCCCATGCTGGTCCATGCTGGTTTGATGCTGTTTTTTTTTCAGCAGGGTAAACACACACCATCTGCTTTTTAAGATAATAAAAAAAAGGTTTTTAACCATTGCATAAACTGCTTAAGCAGCTCTCAAAATACATTTCTGAACATCTTCTTGTGTCCACTTTTCCATGTTTAAGTGCTATAATTGGGTCCCCAGTGCTTCTATCAACTTAGAAAATGTAAAAAAGATCAACCCAGTAACTTAGTTTTGGTAAACCATTCTCTACAAGCACATGAAAAAATAGGTTGTTGAAATTAGGCTCTCCTTATGATGTCATAAGGAACTCTTATTATAATAATACCATCCCTCAATCTGCACTATCCAACCACAACACTGCTATTTAGTGTAGAGAAAAGCACAATTTAGTTTGAATTGCAACAAACCACCATCATTGTGATCAGTGTTTGATTTTCATCCACTTATTTGCATTTTAAGGACACACCCAAAACGGCACATTTTTGCACACACCTACAAACCTATTTTAACATGCTATAATAAAGTATCTATTGGGTATTTTGAGCTAAAACTTCACATATGTGCTCTGGGGACACCAAAGATTTATTTGACATCTTAAAAAAGTCTTGTGCCATTTTCCCTTTAAGCTTTGTATCGTTAGAAACCCAGTCATGTTTTTGAATGGTCGTGCATCATTCCCTCAGTTTCCCATAAGATGGGAGAAATACAGATTTCAGTGTTGCACTTACTTCTTTCAATGATGTAAAAATCGTCATTTTGCATCATAGAAAGAAGTGTAATCAATATGATATGGAAGAGGGTGATTTCGTGTGTGTGCATTTTCTTCTTTGGGTTTATTTACACATTTTGCCAAGCACTCTCAAAAAAATAAGAAACTGAGTGAAGCCTGCTTCTATCACACAATTTGTTTGTGTGGTGAACCAACAGTGTTGGGAACGTTACTTTAAAAAGGTAATTAGTTATAGTAACTAATTACTTCTCACAAATAGTAACTAAGTTAGTAACTGCGTTACATCATTATAAAACTAACTAATTACCAGGCAAAGTAATTACTGCATTACTTAAAATAAATTCTAATATTTCAAATAACTTTGATGCCCCTTAAAATTAAATATGTTAAATGAATAAAATGGATACTAAAGAGAAACCACTAATTTTGTGGCAGCATGTGAGGATGTTAGGTGCTTTATTAGATCAGAATTGCTTGCCACAGATGTGGAGAGACTTTTTCTTCCCGTGCATAAGTTGCACATTACACAAACATTCTTGCCTTTCACCTCAACAATGGAAAAGTAGGGCTTAATGTACTTTGTGTTTGCGACCACTACCTTTGAGTTCGTTGTATTTGCCATCGCCCTGTCGCCGGCAGTGATTCGGGGGTTTTGCTGCGCGGGGACCGGGCTGCCTATCAGTGCTTTGAAATGGGGCACGGCAGCAGCAGCACCAGCTGCTCGTTCAGAAGAAAGAACGACGCGTGTTTTCATGTCAGTCTACAAAAGTCTCCAACCACGCCAGAAAAGATAGCTATATTTGTCCTAGTCGCTTTTTTGAAATAAAGTTGCTAAAGCGATAGAAAGTTGCTAAATCTAGCAACAAAGTGACCAAGTTGCTCAGACTTTTTTACACTGTTCTGAGTCGGACTCTCACTGTGCGTGCTTTTGTGTGAGCTCTGCCTCTGGTTGGCTAACGATGGAAATTAAATAAGGAGTAGAATGTGTGCACATCCAAAAATATTCTTGAGACAGGTGCTCGATCACAAAAACACTAAATCAAGAAAAAACAAAGAACGGCACACTGCTACTATGGCTCTCAATATTTATTATTTAAAAGACAACGTTTCGACCAAAAAGGTCTTTGTCAAGTCAGACACACATTTTTTTAAACATCAAAACATCATGATTTAACAACTCTTAAGAATTCATCACACCTGATATCACACAATCGGACACACCTGATACTACTAATTGGCTCCAAGTGAATAAACCTCAAATCACCACCAAGGAAAGCAAAAAAAGAAAAAAATTTAAAATTATTATACATGTAAACAAAATCACAAAAAAGGTTTCAAATCAAAATCCAAATTTAAACCCTTAGGAAATAGGGTATTTAGTGTATAGATATAAAACGCCTCCCTCTGTAACAGAATTTTATCAATATCGCCACCCCTTCTGGGTACTCTGACATGTTCAATCCCAAAATAACGAAGAGTCAACAAATTATGTTTCAAAGCATTGAAATGTACAGCAATAGGGCTTTTTTGATCATTTAGCCGTATGTTGCTTCGATGTTCAGCAATACGCGTTTTTAAACAACGCTTTGTTTTACCAATGTATGCCAATCCACAAGGACATTTTATCATATAAATTACATTCTTAGTGTTACAGGAAATAATTCCCTTTATCTTGAGTTGTTTTCCAGAATGAGGATGGCTAAAGGTTTGACACTTGGTTGTAAAATTACATTGAGCACATTGTCCACATCTGTAATTACCCTCAGGAACTGAAAAAGGATTGATCGAACGTTCCGATCCCCGATCGGCTCTGACAATCATTTGCCGTATGTTAGAGGCTTGTTTGTAAACAATTCGTGGTGGCTCTTTACAGACTTGTTTCAAGGATGGATCAGAACTTAAAATGTGCCAATGCTTGCGTACTACATTGGCCAACTCATAGCTTAAGGCAGAATATTGAATGATACATGATAACCTGTTGTCGGTTGATTTTGACGCTGTTCGAATAAGGCACTCTTTTTGATCATTATTTTCAAAACGTGCCACAGCTTCTTTGACCCATGTATCAGCATAACCCCTTTCATAAAATCTTTGACACAAGTCTTTACATTGGGTTTCATAACTTTCCTTATGAGTACAAATCCTACGGATCCTCTTAAACTGGCTAATCGGAAGGCTCTTCTTTAGATTCGTCGGATGAAAGCTCTGACCATGTAAGATGGTATTTTTATCTGTAGGTTTTCTATACAGATCCGTCACTAGTCTAGTGTCCTCTTTTATTATAAGTAAATCCAAAAAACTAACCTGAGATACATTAAAATCTAAGGTGAATTTCAAATGTTCACTGCTTCGGTTTAAAAAAAGATGAAAATCAAGTAATTCACTCTCCGAGCCACACCATATGAGAAAAACATCATCAATGTATCGACGCCATAAAAAGATATTCGACAGAAAGGAATTGACCATAGGATTAAATACAAAGTCATGTTCAAATTGACCCACATAAAGATTGGCGTAATTAGGGGCCATAGTGCTCCCCATTGCTGTTCCCTTAATTTATAAAAAGTATTCATCTTTAAAGATAAAGAAGTTTTTTGTCAAAACCAATTTAGTAAGTGTCTTTAAACAATCAATACTAGGACTCTTATTGCTGTAACCATCACGTAGAAAAAAATCAATAGCTTGTATGCCACCATCATGTGGTATGTTGGTATATAAGGACTCCACGTCTAGTGTCACCAATAGTACCTGATTGTGAGGTAATATAATGGACTGTAATATTTTAATCATATCCATAGAATCCTGTACATAAGAAGGAAGACCCTGGACATAAGGTTTCAGAAAAAAATCAATAAATACCGACATTTTTTCTGTAAGTGAGCCCATACCAGCAATAATAGGTCTACCTGGTGGTTTTGTCAAAACTTTATGTATTTTTGGTAAAATGTATATCACAGGTGTAGTCGGGTAATCCACTTTTAAAAAATCAAAGGACTTGACAAAGACCTTTTTGGTCGAAACGTTGTCTTTTAAATAATAAATATTGAGAGCCATAGTAGCAGTGTGCCGTTCTTTGTTTTTTCTTGATAACGATGGAAATTAAGCCAATCATCATCAGCTATGTGGCTGTCCCACCCCCTCTAACATACACACACCAATCATCATCAGTTATGTTTCTCACAACACACACACACACACACACAGTGAAAAACAAGAGAAAAACAGTGTCTGGCTGAGAGAGCGAGCCTACACAGGTGAAAGTAGTAACGCGCAGCATTTTAATCAGTGTTCGAATTATGTCAAAGCTTATGGGGGTCCCCTACCTGAGCCCCACCCCCTGGCCAAGCCCCACCCCCCTCATTATAGGGTCGCTGTGATTTGACAAAGTAAGATGTGATCCTGGATCAACAATCATCTGATCCTGGTTTTAATAAAAAAAACCCAAATTACTCAAACCCTTAACATTTTTAACCCCTCAAATTAGTGTGAAACCCTGCAAGGCCAGAAATTTTCAACAGAATAGGGGTGAAATAGGGTGGACCTCATTCTTAAATTACATAATTTTAGTATATAGTAGTGGTTAAATGGATTACATTGCATTTTTTAAATCATAGATCGAATAATTTTCGGATCAGCAAAACTGGGGCTAGGAAAATAAAATTAGAACAAATTAAGAAATGATGAGAAACATAAGCAGATAAGAAAGAACTGCTACTTTCAGACCAACACAAAGATCTGACTTCTTTCTGAACTATTCGCACTCACTTTAAGACATAAATGAATGTTTTTATGAGAATAGGTGCCAAGACTGTGGTATTACAAAATAATTTTGTGTTTGCATGCTTTAGAATTGTGCGTCTCCGTGCGTCCGCTTATGAGTGTGCGTCAATTTGAGTGTGTGTGCGCGTCATTGCCTGTGCACACACAAAACAGCTGAGCTTACTTTAACATCTTGCGCTCAAATTGTTTAAAATCGCTTGCATGTTAACATTTGCAAGGCTTAAAACCACACATGCAAAAGATAAGCTTTCTATAAATAGTTATATATTTCTGAATGATGCGTATTTGAGCGATTAGTATTAACTCTTTCACCGCCAGCATTTTTTTAAAAAGTTGCCAGCCAGCCCCAGCGTTTTTCATGATTTTCACCAAAGTTTAATGCCTTCCAGAAAATTTTCTTCTTTAAATATATAAACATACAATATACCAAATGAAAGAACAGACCCTCTGCTTTAAAAAAAAAACAAAAAACGTTTCATCCTACCTTGAGTGGTTCTTTTGTAATCAGCTTTTGAATATGGGTAGGTTTCTGCAAAAACACCACATTTTGAGCAAAAAGCAGTTTAAACATTTTACCGTTTAAACATTTTGAAGATTGTGTGTGTGATCTTGTGGCACATTTACATGTAATAGCATAATTACTTATTATTTTTGTCTATCTGTTGTAGGTGGATCATGAGTGAAGCTCTGCAGGTCGGCCATTGACTTGATAACAGTGGTTTATGTTTATTCAATTCATGAATAAATCTCTCGCCAAGCATTCACCTATTTACTGACAAAACTGGTAGCTTGAGCAGAATCATATTAAAACTTCTGTCAAATCATGTTTTACATACAGTATGTAAGCAAACTCCAGGCTAGTATTAACTTGTTTTGTCTCTATGTCATATCCTTTCACCCATGTCCAACAGATCCAAATCTTGTTTGGCCTGATGCTCAACCTTGTATGATGATGACCACTGCAAGGTGATGGGAATCTGTGGCAATCACAGCCTGCGTCTCAAGATCAACATGACAATAGCAGATCATCTCTTATCTGACTAAATGTTCAGCATCATTGACACAAAACAAAGAACATTGGATGAAGTATGTACTGTACAATGATCCAGCAAACAAAATAATATGGACTTTTTCGGCGAGATTCTACAAACACTGACACAATCCTATTGACTTTTATTTTTACAGTTAGTAATGTATTATTTACATCCCATTCATTTGTATTCTATGCCATCTATCTGTTTGTGCTAAAGTGTTTAAATCTGAATGTAATGTCATAATATGTTAATATTCAGTATTTATCATTTGCATGTTTTGATGTTGCATGTCATGATTTTATTGATTTCATGTTATTGTTGTTTATTTAGAATGATTGTCTTTGCCAGATTTTATTGTTTATTTATTTAATTTTGAAGCTGTCATTTAACATCCATATCTTATTTGAGTAATGATTTGTTATATTTGCATAATAATTCATATATTTATTTTGATTGTGATTTTAATGCACATATTTATTATTGTATGATATCTCATGTAGTGAAAAAGTGAAAATTAAAGTATAGTCTTGCAGTTCTGTTTTTAAACTGTTAAACTGTGTAAAGTGCTTTAAATAACAAAACAAAAATATAAACAAAAATAATCATCCTGACTGCTGATAAATGAAAGGGTTCTTTATAGCACCACTGAGGTTCCATGTAGCACTTTTCAGGGCAAGGTTCTATACAGAACCATCTAAAAAATGGTTCTATATAGTACCAAAGAGGGTGCTGCTATTGTTACGAGCTGAAGAACCCTTATTTGGTACTATATAGAACCATTTTTGTGTAGGAGGGTTACTTACACATACCATTCCCATTCCCCTCTGTCATAGTGTATTGTTCGAGCCACACACACACACACACACACACACACACACACACACACACACACACACACAAGGGCATGTCACAAATGCAAGTCACGTGCAGCAAACAAATCAAACAAAATGACAAATTCACAAAAGGAAAGAAACACTTAAAGTCGAAATGAAACGGAAGTAGCGATTGCCTTATTTTTCCAGTGGTGACGTATATCCGAATGAAACGGCTTTTGAGATGAAATAAGGCAGGGCTGGATTTGAATTTGTCCATCGATATCTGATTGGATCGTTTGAAGTTGGGTCGTGTTGCTAATCGCTGCGATCTTCTCCCGGACCCCGCCCACCTGCCATACTTATGACCGGAAGTGAAGAGGGATCGTTTTTAGGAGGGGAGATTTGCATTTTTGATTAAAGATTATGAGCACACACAATTTTTTTTTAAATAATGAAGCTCACAGATAAGTCATTTGTTAATAATACCACAATAAAAAAAAATATATATATAGTTTTTCATTTCAATTTCATTGCGACTTTAATATGTATCAGACAGGGGAACCACAGAGCTCATACAGAGTGTCATTTAATCTATAAAACATAAAATGTTCATGTCCTCAAAACACATATGAAGTAGAGCACTACGGTGCTATGTTAAAAGACCGACCAGACACCAGCAGCACCCTTTAATGACGTCACGTCCGCACAGCAGGCTAAAATAGCAGCGCTAAAACAGCGCGAAGAGGTAAACGGCCTGGAACGAGAGGGAGAATCCTAAAGTGAATACAGATATAAACATTACGAATACACCTTACTCCCACTTAAAGTTGTGGGTTACACACTTACCGCTTCTTACGCCAGGCACAACACCTTACGAACACCGGCATACAGCTGTCGTAGCAGCCACCAGTGCCCTGGCATACAGGGAGTCAGCCTGATAGGCTAGCACTCTTAAAACCCATTGCACAGTGCTAACAGGCACCAACATCGGAGCCAACACACACTAGAATTCAAATTTAGTTTTAAAATCACACACAACACATTAAAATAACCATATGCTAGGGGCTAGCACGCTTACCTGTAACGACCATCAACAGACGCAGGGGGAGGGAAATCAGACGTGACAAATACACAGCTTCAACCAATCAGCCTTTAAGTAGAGAGCCCTTCTCTCCAATAGGTGAACACAGCTGTCAATCACCTTGTCCCACTACACTTACATGTTGGAATATCATACATTTTTAAGTAATTTTGGCAAAAATGGCATGTAACCAAATTCAAGGTTATTTAGGGTAGAAGTGGGTTACTCATAGCCAAACTATATTGGGTCTATAGTTAGCCGTCATTTCAACATCTCAGTTTTTGCTTGCTGGGGTCATTCCTGTCTGTTGTTGAAAGTCAAGATTTACCTGTGAGCAATTTACCAATTCAGGACAGATTTAGAAAAAAATGTCTAATGGAAATGAATAGAAATATGTTTGACCAAACCCTTTATTATGACAACTTGTTCAACCATTTTGCATGTAAAGACGTATATTATAAATGCCTAAATGTTGTGGGGGTAAGACTATTCAACAGAGACCCATTATAATACAGATAACATTTTGATCAACAGGACATAAGCAATTGATAATGTAAGAAAAAACAGAGAATTGTACATAATAATTTGCATGGATGTACCAAACCATTTGCAACTTGTTAAAAAAAATGAGAAACTGCTTTTTTGATGTGCACAAGTGACACAATGATGTAAAGACTGAACAGGTAGTTCTGATCTGAGAAATTTACTAAAACGACTGAGAAAAACTGTAAATGATGCTTATCAGTACTGTACTTAGTAAGTTGTTATATATTTGTACAGGTGGGAGTTTAAGGCATGTTCCTGTACAAACAAATTCAGGTTGCACCACTAAAAAGACCTATAGATTTTTTCTGTAACTGATGGCATGAGATTTGACCAGGTGAAAGGTAGCAGTGGAAAAGAAAAGAAAAAATAATATTTTCTTTTAAACTGGAAAAGTAGGTTCCATCACAGTGCCTGACAGGCATAACAAAGATCTTGTTTACACCTGGTATTAAGATGCATTTTGGTCGATCGGATCACAAGTGGATAAGAGAGACGCATTGTGTTATAATCCGTCTCTTTTGTCTACTTTGGACTGCTTTTGTGTCATGGGCTTGCCAGACCTTTTGTACTAGACTCAGGTCTGAGTGTATCTGTCAAGACCATGACAGTACTATGTTCTGTGTGGGGACACGTGGAGTCATATTGTGTGTGTGGCTTCCACGTGTTCCCAGTGTCTTGTCGCTGTCATGGTCTTGCCAGACCTTTGTGTAAGATTCAGGTCTAATTTCAGAGGGCAAGATTATGGCAGCATTGTGTTTTGTGTGGGGACACGTGTTTTCACATTATGTATTTGTGTCACGTGATCCCAGTGTCTTGTCACTTTTACCCGACTCCCTTATGTACTCGTGTCTTGCGTAATTAATTATGTTCACCTGTTCCCCATTTGTGTGTGTCGTTATAATGCCCTCTCGTTCTCTGTCGTGTGCTCGTTCGTTCGTCCTGATTCAGTGTGTGTTGTTCCCGTCTTCCGGATCACCTAAATCAGTCATTCTCAAAGTTCTTGTTATTTTGTATCCCGTGTTTGTTTCTCTGTTCCGTGTTTCATCACCATTGTTTTGTTATCATCTGTTTTACCCCCACGTGGGTCTTTGTGTTTTCATAATAAACCCTCAGTTTATTATTTAAGTCGTGTCTGCGTGTGGGTTCTCTCTTTTGTGTAAGACCAGTCGTGACATTTTGTCCAGACTACTTTAAGAGGATAAGTCATTAAAACATTTAAGTTGACATGCATTAATATTATGTCCGAGTCCTCTGCTTATTTTACCCAATTTCATTCTGAAATACTAGCCAAAAAATGTTAAGAAAATTAGTAGGAAAAAGAGCAAAATGTGTGCACATCCAAAAACAATTTAGTACACGTGCTTGAAAAACTAGATAGTAAAAGAACAAAAATTGGCACATGGCTTATACTGCTCTCAACATTTGGACCCCACAGGTCTTCGTCAGGTCAGACAAACACTGTGTCATCATCGAGTGACAATTACTTAACATCTCTTCAACAAGATCAGTCACACCTGATATCATTTAATCGAACACACCTGATAGACATAGTTTAAGTAAACAAACCCAAATCACCACAAATAACAAAAAATAATAAAAAAATGTATATAAATAAATGACAATAAAAGGTTTTAAATTAAAATCCAAATTTAGGCTTTTCACACCTGAAATTGTTAACCCTGGGTTATTCTAAAACCAGGGTTAAAGGCATCCTGGTTTTTTTTCATGTTTCACACTGTTCAAACTTAACCAGGGGTTAAGAGATAACCCTGGGTATTCATAATTTGACGTTTCACACTGTACATTCCTAAACCCTGAGTCAGGAGTCTCCAACCCAGCTCCAACACACCTGTCTGGAATTATCAAGCAACCCTGAACACCTTGATTAGCTGCTTCAGCTGTGTTTAATTAGGGTCATAACATTCTAACCCTGCTTTGTTTCACACTGCATGCTATTGGCACCGCAATGCAGGGTTAACACCACAAATGCGGTGCTAACCCTGCTCCGGAGCAGGGTTTCATAACCCTGGGTAAAAAGTGGTGCTAACACGCTTTCAAATAACAGGTGTGAAACGCTCCTTAACCCAGTGTTAAAAGCGGGGTTTAGAATGAAGATAACCCAGGGTTAAGCGCAGTGTGAAAACCCCTATTGAGACCATTTGGGGACAGGGAATATAAGTCGGCCCAGAGCTCATGACATACTGTATAAGACAAAAAAAATTAAAGACAAAGGCAATTATTTTTTCTTCTGTTTTGCTGTAAATACTTCAGATATTTAACTGGGAGCCCACAAACAGTTTCACAGCACTGCATTCATGGAAAGTTGTAAAACCTTTTTGTGGTAATGCATTATTTTCAACTTCGTTTTCATGCCAAGACCCTGGCTGTTTCTCAATATGCATTCTTCAGCGATCTTGCGTCCTCGTGTTCTCTATCTATGTCATCATTAACTTTCGAAGTTCAATTTCAATCCTCAGGAACACAAGTACAGAGGAGGCATGAAAATACCCAGATGTGTTCTTGATATCGAGGATGCATCGAGTGCAGACTTGCGCGCTGAAATTTGGGGAGGTCAGGTGACCAACAGGAACATCACACATCTCAATTCTCACAAGTGTGTTCTGTGTTCTCGCGACCTTTTGAGTTCGTTCTTCCAAGGTCGCTAAGCAAGACCAATCTCCACGAGAACGCAAGTCCGTTCTTTGCGTTCTTGGAATTGAGAAATAGCCCATGAGGGTGGTAACCATTATAAAGTTGCCATGGAAACTAACTATACCGTCTTATTCTAGCTTTTAATGTTGAGGAGCCTTCATATTCATTTACACTGAAAATTTTGCAGCATTTTTGTCAAATCAACGCATATTTTAATGTGACTCTAACCTAAAAGAAAAATAGGTTAAACAATTTGAACTTGAATCTATAAGATATGTCAACTTTTTTAAGCCAAAATTTAAAATAGTAGGTTGAATTGACCAATTTGTTTAACTTTGTGCTGCATTTTACAGTGTATGCAGATGTCACAGAGTGACTCAAGAGCGGAACCAAAAGTGGCAACTAATAGTTCCGCCTGGACGATGATCTGTGATGCACCCGATAGTACATTCTGGTAACTCTGGGCAACCAAAATTGGGCTTCAATGTGTGCAGGTGCGGAGATAAACATAGCGATTGACGATTGGATGAAGCAACGAAGAGGTGGAGTATAAAAAGAGCGTTGAAGGAACAGGAAGTGCGGTTGTTATTACAGTCGAGACGGGAGGTGAGACGGAGCGACGAGTGGGCTGAGAGAGAGAGAGAGAGAGAGAGAGAGAGAGAGAGAGATTTTTTGATTTTTACAATCATTTATTACAACATTCTTTCTTCAATTAATTATCTACACACTTAACAAAAAACAATAACAAAAAATAAAATAAAATAAATGAATAAAGTACATAAATAGTAATTAAAAATTACATCAACTCTCTTACAAAAAACAGTTCTTCATTAACAACTGAACAAAGAACATTACAACACCACTGAATTTCAAAAGCAGTTAACTTACCCATTAATTTATAAAAATAAAAATCAATAAGTATTCTTGACTTGACCATACTTTTAAAAACTGGCACAACATTTTGTCCTGATTTATCTTCTATCTTGTTCCTTCTAGTAATATAAACAGCATATTTTGCTTGTCCCACTAGAAAATTAATAATTTGACATTTTAACTTTTGTTTCGGACTATAAAAAAACCAAGAATAAAATCTTGTTTTGTAAAACAAATATTAAAAAAATCAATAAAAATATTTAACAATTCAAAAAGAGGGTTAAGTCGATCACAGTCCATAAAACAATGAAAAATAGTCTCACGTTCCATACAGAAGGGACAGTTATCACTTACAGTGGGATTTAAAATAGATACAAAAGAATTTACAGCAATAGCTCCATGTAAAATTCGCCATTGTAAATCACCAAGTTTTTTAATTAATGGTGGTTTGTACATTGCTCTCCAAACCGGCTTAGTTTCAGAATCAATTCTTAATTTTTCTCTCCATACTGTGTCTGTTTTGGTACTTAAAATATGCTGGTGAATAACTTTTACAATACATTTATACAATCTTTTCCCTTCTACTTCACAAAAATCTATATATTCATTTATTTCTGATTTTAACAAAGGACTAGTAACATAAGACTCATCTATAACAGGAGAAATCTCAATATCTGGAAAAAGATTTCTATTACTAGGGATTAAAGCTCCTTTACCAAACTCTTCTAAAAGTTCCTTCTCTTCATCAGTTAAAACCAAAGTCAATTTATCTAAAAACTTTTTTTGCATATCGTGTTGATCTAATCCCTAAAAAAGTTGCTACTTTTTCAGGTCTCTGAAGATCATATCCGGATTCAGTTATAATGTCTTTTAACTTAAAAATCTTTTTACTACATAACAAATCTGTTAGACCAGGAAGATCTTCTCCAGAAACATCAAAACGAGCTCTAAAAATAAGTGGTTCTTCCAACAACCAATAAAGAGATGTGGCTGATTCCAACCACCGATGTTTAAAAAAACCCCACACCTTAAACAAGCTTTGATAAAAAGTAGGAATTCCAGAAAAATTCAGTCTTTTATGATCCATTAGAAACAAAGTTAAGTCCATCTTCATATCACCCACTTTTCTCAAAATGTTTAAAGCCAATGGCCTCCACACAAGTGAGTACGGTCCCATTAAAAGTTTTTGTATATATTGGAGACGGTAAGTGGCTTTTCTACATGCGAGATTTACTAATCCTTGACCCCCTTCTACAATGGGTAAAAACAGAATGCTTTGAGTAGTCCAGTGATAATTGTCCCAAAAAAAGTTCACCAGTTCTCTTTGAATATTTACAAGAAGTCCATTTGGAGGGTCCAAACAAGCAAATTTATGCCACAAAGAAGATGCCACAAGATTATTAATGACAAGAATATGTCCTCTGTAAGACATCTGAGGAAGTAACCATTTCCATTTTTTTAATAGACCTTTAATTTTATCAAACATTCCTTCCCAGTTTTTCCTGATAAAGCTTTCATTTCCCAGATAAACACCTAGATATTTTAAGCCTCCTCTTTTCCAAATCAATCCTCCAGGTAAACCGGGAAGATCTCCACTCCAGTTTCCCACCAATATCGCTTCGCTTTTCCCCCAGTTGACTTTAGCAGAGGAAATAAGTTCAAAATCTTTAACAATTTTTCCCAACTTATTCACATCATCTCTTCCATTTACAAAAACAATAACATCATCAGCATAAGCAGAAAGATGTATATACTTATTACAATCAGGGAAAACCAAACCTTTTAAATTATCTCTTAACTTTTGGAATAAGGGTTCAATGGCAAGGGAATAAAGCATGCCAGACATGGCACATCCCTGCCAAACTCCTCTCTGAACTTTAAACGGAGCACTCAAACCACCATTAATTTTAAGAACACTCTCAATGTCACTGTACATAGCTTTAATCATTGATATGAAAAAGGGATTAAAACCAAAAGCCTCTATAGTATTCCATAAAAACAGATGTTCAACTCTATCGAAAGCTTTCTCTTGATCAAGAGAAATTAATCCAGTTTTAATTCCCAAGAGTTTTGAAGCATCTAAAACATCTCGAATTAAAGCAATATTGTCGAAAATAGACCTATTAGGAATGCAATAAGACTGATCAGAATTAATTAATTGGCTTAAAACTTTACTAAGTCTTATAGCCAGTGTTTTGGACATCATTTTATATTCGGAACATAACAGTGAAATAGGGCGCCAATTGCTGATATACTGAAGATCACCTTTTTTAGGTAACAACGTAATAACTGCTCTTCTGCAGCTCATTGGCAGTTGACCTCTTTCCAGGCTGTCATTCAAGACTGCCAACAAATCTTCTCCTATGACAGGCCATAGAGTTTTATAGAACTCCACTGTCAACCCGTCAATTCCTGGAGATTTGCCATTCTCCATGCTCATCATGGCAGTATAAAGCTCTTGCAATGACAATGCCTGTTGTAGTTCATCGTTGGACTCCTCATCCACCTTAGGCAGTCCTTTAAGAAAATCATCAGCATCTGCACCCCATTCCATCAGTTCAGATTTATAAAGGTCAGAATAAAAATCTACAGCACAGCTACGTATATCAGCAGGCTCAGTAAATTCTTGTCCTGCGGCTGACCGTAAAGAAAAAAATATTTTACTTTGACCTTTTTTCATTTCCAAATTAAAAAAGAATTTAGAAGGAGCATCCATTTGAGTAACGGTTTGGAAACGTGAGCGAACTAAAGCTCCTTGGGCTCTAACTCCTAACAGGTCTATTAACATTGTTTTTTTTATTTCTTAATTCATTAATATACTTTTTATTTTTTGTAGATGTTATAACCTCTTGTAAGGCAGCAATTTCCATCTCTAAAATCTTCATTGACTGTGCTATATCCCGAGTAACATTAAGAGTGTACTTTTGACAAAAATCTTTTTCTTGAACTTTTCCACAATCCCACCATTGCTGCAAGGATCCATAAAAATGCTTTTGTTGCTTAAAAGTTTCCCAAAAAAATTTAAAATTATCTATAAACTTCTCATCACTTAACAATGAATTGTTAAAAGTCCAGTATGCACTCTTACACTTAACATGCTTAATAAAAACACTGCACAAAACTAAACTGTGATCAGAAAACCCTGCGGGAATGATTTTACAGAATTTAAAAGCATTACATTGATGCTGAACACTATAAATTCTGTCAAGACGTGCCATAGAGATAGAATGCTCAGTACTATGAGCCCAAGTGTACTGTCTGACATCTTGATTTACACTTCTCCATATATCACATAAATCGTGAGTTTCCATCAACTGTACTAATGTTTTCTGAGAAGCAGCATGTGGTTCTAGATGATTTCTATCTAGCTTATCATTAACAGTACAATTAAAATCTCCACCTATAAATAACAACTCTTCTGGATTTAAAGCTTTCAAAGCAGAATCTACCTTTCTAAAGAAAATAACTCTTTCAAATCCTTTAGTAGGTGCATATAAATTCATAAGCACCATAGTGGTTTTTTCAAACTTTACTTTAATCTTCAAAAACCGGCCTGCAATTATTTCATCCACTTCACAGGATATAGGTAAAAAACGCTTCCACTTATAGGGGATTTATGACTTAAGACAACTCTTCCATCCCATTCTTTTCTCCAATCGGTCTCATTTTTTAAATCACTATGTGTTTCCTGTAGAAACACAATATCAGTTTGCTTTTGCCTAATGAACTCATATAACATCATTCTTTTATGACCATTTCTGGCACCATTTATGTTTAAAGTTCCGATCTTAAAATTTGTCATATTTATTTTAGAGACCAGAACAAAAAAAAGGAGAAAAATAGCCAAAAGATTTATCTTTGGCAAAATTTTAGGAGTTGACAACTTCATCATCTTTACTCATTTGTTTCTTAAGTTTGTTCACAAGTTTTCTTAAACGATAAACTTCTACATCTTGAAAAGCTCCCTCCTTCATAAGATACCTCACATCATTAACAAATTGTTTGCAATCAGGAAAGAAATCTTCAACTTGCACCCCTTTCATTCCTTTAGTTTCTTGTAGAAACTTGCTGATATCTTCAACTCTATATAAACAAATCAAGTTTTCATTTTGAGAACTAGCAGACAAATTTGAGCACTGGGACATATTTGAATCAGATGAATCTCTATCGCTATCTGATTCCACATTCTCATTAGCACCCTCATCCTTCTTGACTTGTTTATTAGCCTTTCTACAGCTTTTTTTCTTTCTTTTAACTGGGACTTTAAAGACAACTTCTGCTTCATTCTCAAATTCAACATCATTGTCTTCAACACCAATTTCATCAGCATCTACCATGCAAACATTTTCAGAAGATTCAGCCTGTTCATCAGACATCAAACCAATGTCATTAGACTTAGTAACAGTCTCTGTTATTTCAGTTTCAATCTCAGCAGCTACCAGCACAATCGGCTCAGGTTCAGCGGCTTCCAATACAGACGTACCAGCAATACTCGCGTCACTCGCGATCTCAACCGGAGCATCAGCTGACACCTGCTCAGAGTTTGCACTAGCCGCTTTTTTGGGACAATCACGAACAAGATGTCCGATTTTTCCACAACTAAAACATTTAATTGTAGTGTCAGATGTTGCAAAAACTGTGTAATCGAAACCATCAATTTTAAATTTTAAAACCAGATCGATGTCATCAACTCCGTTATTCAACACCATGAAAACCTGTCTTCTAAACGAAATTAGGTGTTTCACCAGCGGAGACTTGCACCCGAGAGGGATTTTCTTAATAGGGGATACCAATTTACCATAGCGAGATAGCTCTCGCACTAGTACTTCGTCTCTGACAAAGGGAGGTATGTTAGACAGTATAACCCTTTTAGACGGGCTACTCAAAGGCATAACAGGCACGAGTGAACCATTCAACACTACGCCGCTTTGCACAGCATCATTTGCTTTTTCAATTGATTTAAAAAAAAAAAACAATTGCACTGTTCATTCGCGATGCCGACACAATATTATCATGTCCCACTATCTCTCCCACCCCTAAACAACACTGTTCTACACTGACTTTAGACTCCAGTTTTCAAAACTCATCGTGTTTTAAGTCGTCGTGCTCCCAGCGCAATGCTGGTCGCAGACGCAAAAACACGTCTAAAAACCAAACAGCCGAAACACTTCAACAATAAAACACAAACACACAAATACAAAAAGATAGAAGATAGAAAAAAGTTTTTAGCATACAGCTACAAACGCACTCACCCACACCGCTCTCCGTTCACACTCCCAGCATGCACTCCGACAGAGAGAGAGAGAGAGAGAGATGTAGGAAGGAGATTGTGGATTTGGTAGCACACACGAAGAGGAATCGATGGAGTAGTGAGTTTATTATTGAAGAGGTTTCCGTGTGGCCTTGTGTTTACATGCACTGCTCGCTTTACAGTCTCCTGCATTGATCGACGGCGTCACTGAGGGACGCGTTGGAGAGAGTAAGGAGAGTGTTTCATCTGCCTTGTGTTCGGTGGACCTCCGAAGGAATAGGGAAACTGTCGTGTGCCGACGAAACCGCGAGTATGCATTGCTACAGCTCTTTCGAATGCTTTGTATGCACGGTGTGTGCCAGCACGACCCAATAAGGAACGAGCGGTGTGGATTACCGTCACAGGGTGACGCTCATTTAGCCATCCTTCGCGTCAACCTGTTTGTCTGCCATCCCGGATCTACTCTTAAGCCAACGTGGTGGTGCGGCCTTAAGTGACAGTTAGTTGGTGGATTGCTGTGGGTGAGTCTTGTCATTGCTGTGTTTACACGAAGATTTGAGTGAGGTGTTGTGTAAATGTTGTCAGCACTCGCCCCTTAGGCCGAAGAGGAAACCCTGGATGAAGGAGAGTGAGCTGACGTGGGTGGATGACCGATACCTTTATACATACCCGGACGGCGACTGGTAATCCCTTCCCCCATCTGTTGGTGCTGGGAACTCTGTAAAGAGAGGGGATCGCTGTGAGTATTGTGCGAAGTACTGAAGGCGTAGAAGTCAGATCAACTACTGTGTGAAGAAGTGGATGTGCTGTACTGTGTGAGATTACACGCTGTGTTTCAGATGCCCACCCCTGTCTATATCTCTGGTCACGCTGTGGAAGAGAGGAGAGGGAAGCGATAGGCAGAATCATACAATACACCCCTGGTGTGGTGCTATAATCTGGGATATCCACACGAGAGATCTTACCTGTGGCCGTGATAGGCCCTACATGCAGCAGCCTGCCACCAGTGCCCTGGCATACAAGGAGTCAGCCTGATAGGCTAGCACTCTTAAAACCCATTACACAGTGCTAACAGGCACCAACATCGGAGCCAACACACACTAGAATTCAAATTTAATTTTAAAATCACACACAACACATTAAAATAACCATATGCTAGGGGCTAACACGCTTACCTGTAACGACCGTCAACAGACGCAGGGGGAGGGAAATCAGACGTGACACATACACAGCTTCAACCAATCAGCCTTTAAGTAGAGAGCCCTACTCTCCAATAGGTGAACACAGCTGTCAATCACCTTTTCCCACTACACTTACATGTTGGAATATCATACATCTTTATGTAATTTTGGCAAAAATGGCATGTAACCAAATTCAAGGTTATTTAGGATAGAAGTGGGTTACTCATAGCCAAACTATATTGGGTCTATAGTTAGCCATCATTTCAACATCTCAGTTTTTGCTTGCTGGGGACGTTCCTGTCTGTTGTTGAAAGTCAAGATTTACCTGTGAGCAATTTACCAATTCAGGACAGATTTAGAAAAAAATGTCTAATGGAAATGAATAGAAATATGTTTGACCAAACCCTTTATTATGACAACTTGTTCAACCATTTTGCATGTAAAGACGTATATTATGAATGCCTAAATGTTGTGGGGGTAAGACTATTCAACATAGACCAATTATTGATAATTGATAATGTAGGAAAAAACTGAGAATTGTACATAATAATTTGCATGGATGTACCAAACCATTTGCAACTTGTTAAAAAAAATGAGAAACAGCTTTTTTGATGTGCACAAGTGACACAATGATGTAAATACTGAACAGGTATTTCTGATCTGAGAAATTTACTAAAACGACTGAGAAAAACTGTAAATGATGCTTATCAGTACTGTACTTAGTAAGTTGTTATATATTTGTATAAGGCATGTTCCTGTACAAACAAATTCAGGTTGCACCACTAAAAAGACCTATAGAATTTTTTCTGTAACTGATGGCATGAGATTTGACCAGGTGAAAGGTAGCAGTGGAAAAGAAAAGAAAAAATAATATTTTCTTTTAAACTGGAAAAGTAGGTTCCATCACAGTGCCTGACAGGCATAACAAAGATCTTGTTTACACCTGTTATTAAACAGGTTTCATTGGCTTTCAAACATCATGGACTCCGCCTTTAAGATGCGTTTGGGTCGATCGGATTACAAGTGGATAAGCGAGACGCATTGTGTTATAATCCGTCTCTTTTGTCTACTTTCGACCGCTTTTGTCCAGATTACTTTAAGAGGATAAGTCATTAAAACATTTAAGTTGACGTGCATTAATATTATGTCCGAGTCCTCTGCTTATTTTACCCAATTTCATTCTGAATTACTAGCCAAAAAATGTTAAGAAAATTAGTAGGAAAAAAAAGCAAAATGTGTGCACATCCAAAAACAATTTAGTACACGTGCTTGATCAAAAAAACTAGATAGTAAAAGAACAAAAATTGGCACATGGCTTATACTGCTCTCAGCATTTGGACCACACAGGTCTTCGTCAGGTCAGACAAACACAGTGAGCACGTTTACATGCACAGAATAAGCGGATAACTATCAAAAATCTGCTTATTATAAAAAACTATTTTCATGCGTTTACATGCAAATCAATAAACCGGCTATGCAGATAACTGCGTTTACATGAGACCTTTTTTACAGTGAATATTTTTATATACTTAAAATACGCCATTTATAAGAGAGCTCCTCCAGGCCGAGTGCCGAAGGGCAATCCCAGCCGTGACGATATAAGTTAACCAAATACCACACGACTCCGAGAGCAAAATTGCTTTTATACAACAGTTTGACGGCACACGTTTGAAAAACGAAAACTAGAAAACAACAACAGAGTTATTTTAAAAACCTTTTTGTTTGGGAACTACTTTCTTCCGCCACGGATTTCACTCGGCTGTTTTGAATCTCATAACAAGTCGTTTCTTAATATTAGCGTTTCTTTGTCACAAGATGTAGTTTTAAGATTAGTTCAGTCGAGAATATATATGTATAATATTCAAATATGCAGTCGATAAGTTAAGAGAGCGCCTGTTTGAACGTTTGCTTAAGGAAGCTACGGTACGTGAGAACCAGAGAGCGGACGTCAGTGTTCACTCGCCCCGCTGACCACCGCCCTCTCTGGGCTACATCTCTGACAGGGATTCCCTGGCTCTGATGTTGGCCTTGTCTGTTATTAACTCGCTTATTATTAGACTTTGTGCTTGTCAGTACTAGGGATGGGACAATAACCGGTTTCACGGTTAACCATGATAAAATGTCCTAACGGTGAGTATTATCATTTAAAATTTTATTATAATTACAACCGTGTTTGATTACCGTGATTTTGAAAACTTGCGGTAAATCCTGTGCAGCCAGGATGCGCGCACACATGCAACATAGTTTTTTTGCACAAGAAGGCATTTAAGGGATAATGTATTGTATTCATTCACGGTAAACTTATTAGACAGATTTGTTTCTTTTTTTTACCACAGAAATAATTTCAGGGACATAAAGCTTGTTCAAATGTTTTCAGTGTGTGTATCAGTTCTTTTTGAACATTTCCATCTCATTTTAACAAAACCATGATAATATTGATAACCGTGATAACTCTGGTCACTATAATCATGATATTAAATTTTCATACCGTCCCATCCCTAGTCAGTACTATATAAAAGTTTTTTTAAAGTGTCAGAGAGATGTTTTTGCATGCTGCTTATAAATATATCAGTGGCGATATCTCATAACGTGTTTTAATATTCACGTCACGATAAATTCGTTATCATCAATTGTCCAAATTTAAAAGCTGCAGTGCTTACCTGCAGTTCCACTATGTTTTCGCTTTCTCGGAGTTGCTTATACAAACACACACACACACACACATATATATATATATACACACAAAGTGCCCTTCATAAATATTGCGATATGTTATTATATATGTAAAGTGTATTTCAGGTCCAAATATAATGGGACAGTTAGCTTAAAAGCTGTTTTATGGACGTGAATTGTGTACATGATGTGTGTTCACAGCCACAGCGTCCAAATGCCAAACTTCAACTTCAGACCACAACATGCTTCATATATGAGGAAATTATTTAACACATACAAAATTCATGTCCATTACAGCTTTTAAATCAACTGTCCCATTACGTTTGGCCCATTTAAACGACTGAAATTCCTAAATCCTAAAGACAAATTGGAATTTGTGAATACCCTCTAAATACAGCTCAGAGTGTGCACTCTGTCCCAATATTAATGGAGGGCACTGTATATTTATATTGTTTTTAAGGTTAGTGATTGCAAACAATTTCCTTAAAAAGGTGGAAAGTTAGTCAATGAAATGTGCTTATTTAAATGTAGCTAAAATAAATTGATTGCAACCACTTACCTTAAAAAAATTAGTAAATTCAATGAATAATTTTTCATCAGTCATAAATAAATAATATGAGAGAATGTAGGATAATAAAATAGGGCTGAAATTACTAAACTTTTTTATACTAGGGTAACTAAATAAAATTAAGTTCAACTAAATTTTTTTGTATAAATGTAGCTTAAATAAATTGATTGCAACCGCTTACCTTAAAAGAATTTATTAAATTGAATGAATAATTTTTTTCAGTGTTGGGGGAAAAACACAATATATTTTCAATATAAAAAGTGATTGTGGACTGGATTTTTTTTACCTTTATTTTATCACAGTCTTTGGCATGTCAAAGATAAGTAAAAACATTGGCTTTGATGCATTGTGTCAGCCCTGTATGTATTTTCCCTTGTTTCATGTGACAGGATCATGGCAGCCCTTATTGTTGTCTTGTTTTTGTGTGGAGAGTCACATGACTTGTGTTTTGTGTAGCTCGTGCTTTCCAGGCTTAAGTCTTGATCCTGCCCCTTGTTTTTTTGTTAATTATTCATTATAGAGGGTATGCACGTGACGTCATCTTTGGCGAAAGTGCCTGCGGTTAAGCCCACTGAGTGGCAAAAGACAGAGCGGCAGAATGAGTGTACAATGTGAAATCAGCGAAAACACGGTGAAAATGCGTCAAAATGAGAAACAGCTGTTGTGCGATAGACTGTACCAACAGATTAACAAGAATTTGTTTAGCTATCGTTTTACAGACTGCCAAAAAACATCAAAAGGAGAAGTAAATTGATCGTTCATGCCAACGTCCACAGACCACAGATGGGCTGATAAGTTGCTAGGGTCACTATCAAGCAGAGGTTTTACTTTCTACTTAAAAGTATTTTTTCAAGTATTTGTATTTTATCAGTGTTTTTCTCTGGAAAACATGCATTCCAAAGCATATTATCATAATTTTTACTCTATTACATTTCATAAATACAAGTTTTTGGTTTACATTTAATATTTAAGTACATTGACGTACTTTTAATTCAGGAAAAGTACACAATTTTAATGTAATTAGGTATTAAATAAATTTTAATATGCAATATTAAAGAACAGTGGCGTGCAAAGGGGAGGGGCCGCAGGGGCCCCTGCCCCTTTTGTCTCAAAATGTAATGTGCCCCTCTCCAGTAATAGTAAATAATATTGATTATTATTATAAATATTATTATGAATAACAATACGCGTCTATATACAACTGCCACTAACATTTATAATACAAAAAATAATATAATGTTTTATCCTTTGGCGGAGGTGGGGCAGTAGGCAGAGTTTCCTTTGCAGCACGCACTACGTAGCAGTAGCCGCGAGTCTTCAAAAATAGCTACACGAGCGTCACAAGCAGCAGGGCAGCAGGTAAGCTAATAGGGAAAATATACATTTATCCTATATGCTGCTACTGTAAAGGCTGCGACAGCAAGTGAGTTATGCTTAACTAATTAGTAAAACTAGATTTCAGCTGCTTTCTAAAAATGTTCTCATCATTTCTGTTAAATTCATCGAAGGCCAATGTTACGTTACATCCTCGTGTTATTAGTTTGGAGAAATTCCTCTAGTGCAATGAAATCTAAGACCATGTCCATCTCTAAATTGTAAGGAATTTATCTTTGATTTCATGGTAATGCTTTACATGAATGCTATATAAGCGCAGTTCCTTATTAGGTTCATGTTAACATGTAGTTAATTAAAAGCTCTTACTGATCAAATATCATCGCGAGTGCAGCCTGATTCTTGTTGTGTACTTATTTAATGTAAAAGATGGTACTTAACACAACAAACAATACATCATTAGAAAGGTCTAAGGCTCAAGCGTTTGTATTTGACTTTTATTTTATTTTTAAAAATTTAGAGACATTAATGTCTTTATTTGTGTCACAAGTTATAAATTTGAAAATCGGACTCCATACCGGTAAAATGAAATATGACCCGCAGTTGTCATGAAAGCACTTCACAAAACAACATTACTCTGGGTTTCTGGTTCAAAGGCACGCATATTTGGAAACATATTGATTGATTTTATATGTTTACTTCTAATTTCTAAAGAAAGGAGTAATATTTATTCCATTTTTATTCCAAATGCAGTGATATGAGCCACAGCCACTGGTTCCTAAACTGACCTTTACACGAGTCTGTTCATTCATACGTGAAGCCTGAGGGTGCCCTCATGCACCATCGTGCAGAGACACTTTAGAATTGACACACGAAGAACGATTCGGTCCGATTCAGAATTTACACTTTTAAGGGCATTTAATTATCTACCCTGCTGCTAATAACATGCAAATAAAGATGTTCTGATGGATTAAACAAGAAGACAATAAACTTAATTTTATATATGGTATATCTGTGTTGTTCCAGTCACGTTGGGTATTTTCATAATACAGCATATTTATTTATTATAATGCAACTTTAGCACTGTGCAGAATACCAAAAAGAAAGAGTGTGTTATCTGTTTCATTTGGCGATCTGAAGCCACATCAGCTCAAAACACTCGATCTGCTATAACGTTAATTTGGAGCAAAAATATTAATCCCACTATTTGTCATGTTTTGATGGTGTGGTAAACTAACAAAGCGGTGTGTTTTAGCTACGAAAAAGAATCATTTCAAATGGTTAAGCTTATTGTTTCTTTTTTTTTGTAAGTGAGACATTTAATCAAAGAAATAAGCAATTAAAACACCGTGATAGACCGTTTAACTTGGCGATTTAATGATTGCTAACACTTTTATACATATACACATATAAAGTTTACAACATGAAAATGAAGTCCTCAAAACTTGATTCTCGCTGTTTTGTTAGCGAAAGTAAATAATATTTTCCTAACTTCTCTATTTTAGTTTGATGTGTTATTCATTTGTTACAACATTATTTAAATAATGCCAAGGAAAGAAAGAATAAAAACACCAAAGTAATAAATACATTTGATTGTTATTTGACATAAAAAATTATGCCCTTTTAAGTCCGTCAGCCCCTGCCCCTGAGGAGGTCTGTGCACGCCACTGTTAAAGAATACACAGTATGATTCTGTCACGGAGTGACTTTTATAGGCGGAAAGAACAAATACAGGCAGAACGAAATCCTTAGAATCACCAACACTTCCTCAAAAATAATTGGTCTCACTACTCCAAACTTGTCAGTTCTTATTGACACTGCTATCATTCGTAGAGCACGTACCATAATACAAAATCCTAGTCACCCTCTCAATTCATGTTTTACTCTCCTTCCTTCAGGCCGTAGATACAGACAGCTACCATACAAAAAAACACATCTAGGAAAACGTTTTGTACCTGTAGCTATAAAAGCCCTTAATTCATTAAACGTGTAATCTGTTGGCGTTATATGTGTGTATTATGTGTTGAATGTGATGGGTACAATCTGTGGAAACAAATTTCCTCTAAAGAGGACAATAAAGAATGAATCTGAAAGATGGCGGAAATGGCTTCGCCGGACCGATTCCAGCAAACACCAGGCCGGTTCCGGTCGACTCCGGGCAAACAAATTAAGCATTATTTGGATCAGGTGTGCTTAATAAATGTGGTGGTTTGTGATTGGGCATTGTAAGGAAAAAGAGGTATATAAATAAGGCGTCAAGAAAACCGAAAGGGAAGTTGGCACCGCGAGTTCGCTCTGGGCGCCCGCTGGGTTTGTTATGAAAGGGGGGCTGGTAAGGGGAAGCCCGCAAGCCGAAACTGAAACCGAAAGTGAAGACAAGTGTCTGGAGGACGAGGCCAAGGGCAGAAACGAAGTAGCCTTCAAGGAAGGAGGAAGTTTATTCCAGCGAAGCGCTGTGGGAGAGACGGAAATGTTTGGTGTGTTGGAGAGACGTGTTGCGGCGGATATTGCAGACTGGGCGAAGTTAAAGCAGAGGATTGGGCTGAAGAAAAACGGAGTTAAGTGTTGAAACATTCCCTTTGAAGTATTTGTGTTTACATGTGCTATCTACCTTGAAGAGCTTGTGTATATTGAGAAAACACCGGAAACGCATTGAGAAGAGGAAAGAACAGAGAAACTGTTGTACTAGCGACCTGGGATACACCCGACATCTGGAAAAGAGGGGGAAGTATTCAATATCAACAAAACTGTGAGTTATGTTGGAATTGTTGCCTTGCCAGTGACATCTTGCTAATACTGTATCCCAGTGTGTTTTCTGTACGTTCGATCAGTGTGCGAGCGGCACCACCCATAAGAAGGATCGGTGCGTGAGCTGGGATTTACTGAGAAGAGGGAGTGGGTTTTGAAGGTCGTGGTCCCCACGTTTTCATATGGTCGTCATCTTCACCAGCCCGTTGACTATTCAGGACGATAGCCCCGACCCAACGTTGTGAGTCTGGCCTTAATTCACCATGAGTGTGTGGAGTGCGGTGGGTGAGTCTTTTGACATGTGTACACCTGAGAGTTTGTAGTGTTGTGCTGTGTCAGACATCACTTCCCCAGGCCGAAGAAAGAGCCCTGTCATAGGAGAGTGGAGGGGTGACGTTGGACAGCTGTCCTCTATATATATCACCCAACTGCGACTCATTAACCGCTTTTCTCCGCCTGATGGTGGTGCCGTGGCTGTGGAGAGTGCCAGCCTATGCACAGTCCCCTTCTGCCCTTTCCGCCGAGTAATCAGGTGTCATATCCCTCCTTGTATGCCCATGGGAGTATTAATGTACTTCCGGAAATGTGTGTGTGTGTTCTCTGCTGTCAGCTGCAGGTCCTAAGCTAAGGGCTCGGAATCACCGTTGGACTGTTTCCATGAGAGGTTGGGAAGTCAACGCCTGGGGTTTCACCGGTGTACTTACATGCACGTGGAAAAGCCCTGTATACTCACCTGTACGCCCCAATCCAAGAGCCCAGTGTACTGTCCTGCATACTCACCTGTACGCCCAAAGCTAAGAGCCCAGTGTACCTTTCTGTATACTCACCTGTACACCCAAAGCTAAGAGCCCAGTGTCCCGTCCTGTATACTCACTTGTACGCCCAAAGCCAAGAGCCCAGTGTATTGACCTGTATCCCGGCTTGAATGCACCTCCCCTGTGAGAGCCTAAGGATAAAGGACTTGAGACTCTTTTTAAGTATTTAATCCCCCTATGGTTGCTTTTAATATTTAATAAAGACTGTTAAATTTTATTTCCTTCGTTTGTCTGGTCATTGGGGTGTTTTGGGACCTCCTCGGGGTGGAAACAGAAGGAGGAGCGTGATCCACGACAGGGGCGGTCCGCTCTGACCTGTGACAATTCTATGCTTTAGAATGTAGTGAAGTAATGTTTTTTTCCCCAATACAAACACCCTAATAAACCACATATGTTTGAAAAATGTAACTAAGTATTGTCCACCTCTGATATCAAGTCCAACTAAATTTTATTTAACCTGATAATAGTCAGTTTTACTGGATTTTCGCAGCAGCCGCTATGAAAACTAGCCATTTTGTTGAACATTTGCCACTCGACAGAGCGTGTTCCGGCATGGTCATGTGGAAAAGTGACGTCAATGCATACCCTCTATGTTTATGCCCTGGATCATTGTTTATTTTATGATGACAGTGTTTGTTCCTGTCTTGTCTCGCTTAGTGTCATGTTATTTATTTGGATTATTGTCTTTCATTTACCCCCTCAAGGGTGTTTTTGTTATATAATAAAAGTCTTTTGGTTGAGAGGTGTCTGCGCTTGGGTTTTATCTTCTCCTCACATGACACATTGTTAGTTTGATGCATTGTCAGCATCAGAATTTATTATTTTTTCTCCATATTTACGGTCCGTGGCTGTTTGTGCCCCATTGACTTCCATTATAATGACATTATTTGATTGCAAAGACATCATCATGCAATCTTGATTTTTGGTTGTTTTTCCTTTTGCAGAGAGATGTAAAATGTGTCATTTTTACTGTTGATCACCATGTGGCACCATTAACCCTTTAGTAGACCTGTGTAAAAACAAAGCTTGATTTCTGGTTTGTAAACTGAGTTATATGGAGTATAACAAATTGTGTGTGCGTGTGTGTACCTGGTAATTATCACGTTAAACAAGCTTATAAATCAAACAGAATTATGTTTCTTAAAAATCGAAAGGTACAAGAAAATTTTCTGTGATGGTTGGGGTTAGGGGAAGGGAATAAAATATACAGTTTGTATGGTATAAAAACCATTACCTCTATGGAATGTCCCCATAAAACATGGAAACCAGAATGTGTGTGTGTGTCTCACGTTTGGTTCAGACTATATAGAATGTACATGTAAACAACCAATTTTAAGGGGGGGTTCAATGGTATTTCAAGCATTCTGACTTATTAACACAGTTATAGAGTTGTTTCCTCATGCTAAACGTAGGCAAAGTGTCAAAACAGCAGTTGGATGTGTTACAGAGTATTTCTGTGCCGAATGCACTTCGCCAGGGTTCGTACAAGTTTCTGCAAATTTTTTTTTCAATTACGGTTCTAACTGACGTTTCGGGGGTTTTCGATACGTATCACTTCTTTATATGGGCTTCCCCCGGAAAACTTCCCCCGGAAAACCCCGCCCACCCGTCAATCAGCGGGAGACGATAGAGCTTGCTAACAGCTTATCACGCCACTCAGCTTTGTTTAATTTCAAAAGTCAACAATTGCACGAAAGAAGAAGTGTGTTTTTGGATGTAAGGAGACATCCAGCCTTATGGAAACAATGGATATAGTTTATTATCCGGGGTAGCAGCGGAGTTTTGCGTGTGTGTTTGATACGGTGGATTTTCCCAACCGGGTCACGACGAGTTGCACGCGGTAAGTAAGACTTCTGTGCATACTATATAAATGACACGAGCATGTAGTGAATCATAAGTTAAAACAGTGTTGTATAGTGTTGCATGACTCGTACTCGCTCCTCCCGCGGTATAACTCCTCCTCCTTCATTTTTCGTATGTTATCGGAAAGATTCTGTAAAGCTAATCTTTCTTTTATAAATCTGATTAAACTAAAGACTCTTCAGAGATTTAAAGGATGTCATACTACTTATTAACATCAGAAATGCCGAAACAGCGTGTGTTACGTTAGCTTTAATCAATGTTTAGGGTGCATGTAAACTGTACCGTCGTAACATTGGATAGACAATATTATGTGCACATAAACATATAGCTATAGTTTTATTTCAGTGTAAGTTCCTAACCCTATACCAAACCTTACCCTAAACCCAAACCCTTTTTATACAAAAAAAGTTTTTTATATTATGCAACGTAATGGACAAAAATGTGTAGGAACTTTTTTGCAGAGGTGGAAAGTAATGAATTACATTTACTCACGTTACTGTAATTGAGTAGTTTTTTGTGTATTTTTACTTTTTTGAATAGTTTTTAAAATCTGTACTTTTACTTTTACTTAAGTATGTTTTATTTAAAGTATTGTACTTCGCAACATTTTAAATCATATCCGTTACTGAGTAAAAAAATATTATAAAAAGCAAGGTGATAAAGACGCGCAACGGATGTAAATGGGCGGGGCCCGGGGAATGCGCAAAAAGAACCATGGAGACGGACGAGACAGGCGCGCGCTAATGCAGACCCGCCTCAGTTCAAATCTTATGAAAGAAACCCCTGGTCATATTTAAGCGACCACTTTCCACTGACGCAAAGCGAGTGTTTCATTTCTATGAAAGTTAGGATTCATGCTCTTAAGTACGAAATTGCACGACGCGTTTTTAATATATTATCTTCCGAGGTCTAGCAGCTTCAAGTCAAACAGAACTTCAAAACGTCCTTCGAGAATGTGCAGGTCATTAAGCCTTGTTTATGGTCGCGCTTTGGTCCGCAACGCAAGCCTCCGCGGATCGCGCGCGCGTCTCACCAAACGGACGAGGCGTGTATAGTTGACGCGCTCGCTGTTGCACTATTTTTTGAACCACCGGGGGGCGACGCGAGCAATAAAGTCAAAAACAAACACAAAAAAGAGGATAGAAGAAGTCGTCCGCTGGAACAACCCTGGTGCTTTTAACATTAGAGTTTGATATATATATAAATATGAGAAAATGAATAAAACAACAATCTTTTATATATATCTTTATTAAACATTATCATTTCATTAACGTTTTTACTAAACAAACAGTACAGACATCTTAAGGTTTGTATTTTATTCCTCGTCCAGTGGTTTATTTAATACAAATATAAGCCAAACATTCTGAATCATGTAAAATAATTTGTGTTTTAAACTGCAAAGTTTCCAAACTTTACTTCCAGAGTGTCAGATAAATTTATACATTGTTTTGCTTGGATTGATCAAAGAGATACGCACAGGCTTGCCTGCTCGGACAGAATCGCCTCGAGTTCGGTCATTTTCAGATGCGGAGCCACGCGGAAAGTTACAAAAAATGCCGTGCACAGCGCCACGCGAAATGGGGTCTCGCGCACCCAACACGCGCGACCGCCCACTCCGCGTTGACGTCATTTTTGCCGCGCCATTTTAGTAACTTTTTGTTATTGCACTTTAATTGTAAAGATGTTCCTACAATTAAAAACAACTAGTTTGAGATGTATATTCCCTTGCCGTTTTTGAACTATACTAGAATCCTCCACCTCTTCCCGCTGTAAAAAAGTAACTTTTACCTACCTCCCTTTGCCATAAACAAAGTAAAACAATAATATTAGATGTATTATTATTATTATTATTACAAATAAATTGGCGTCAAACCCCCTACATCCCTTAATATGACAAACAATATTTACAAGAGTAATTATAAGCTAATGACAAGAAGACAATCAATTGAACTTGATCTCACGTGTTATTATTTACTAAAATAGGACATCAGGGGGTAGTTTCCCGGATAGGGATTAGACTAGTCCTAGATTAAAATAAATGTAAGAAACTAAAAACAACTTGCACTAACATAATCTAAAATACATCTGTGACCTTTGTTTTGCCTCATTATGCACACCAGTAATGGTTTTAGTAAGGCATGTTTGTAAAAACTAGCAAAGAGTATAGAAGCCCAAGAGGCGAAACTCAATAGAACGCTCCATAGCAACAGTTGCCCCCATGACGTGACGGCGCAGCCGCCATTATGGACTGAAAACTGAAGGAAAACGCCGAAAAATAATGAGAGTCAATGGCACTGAACCAACTTAACATAACAAAAACTTGGGATAACTTATTTTTTTTTCTGGTCGTCATATCTAAATACGAAAACAACGTGGTTATGCATGGCCTAATTATTCTTAGGAAAATAGTATTTTGGGACAAAATATTACTATAAAAGTACGATAAGACTACTATAGAAATACTATAGCGGCTCTAGGATATTATAGAGGTATTACAGAACATAACATACTTCTGTGATGTTCTAATACCTCTAAAATATTTTAAAGCTGCTATAGTATTTCTATAGTAGTCTTATCGTACTTCTATAGTATGTCCCAAATTACTATAGTATTCCTATAAGATTACTATTCTATTTTGTCCAAAAATACTATAAGATTCCTATAGTACTTTTTCGTAAGGGTATGTCCCCCACCGCGGCTTCATTAGCTTACCACTTACGGTTTGCAAAGATACAATTATAAAATTACTGCAAAACTTTAATCTATCAATATTTATGTTCTATTATGCATTTTCCTTGTTATATGAATAACAGAAATTCATGAAATAATATATAGGCAGACACACAGTAATAAGATATTTATTCAAATGTTGATTTTGAAATGAGTGAACATCACCATATGATTTGGAAAAATAAATAAATAAAATTATAAATGAACATTTCTTAAGCGTTAATATTTTACATAGAATATCACAAAAATATTAACAAGTTTCTGGTGGACTGATAATTTTTGCAATTTATTGCAGAACACTGCTTGCGTTTTAACCACTTGCTCATCTTCACAGTTGTGAGGCGCGCTAACGATTTTAGCAGCTTACAGTCCACAATGGCGGCAGTGGCTCCGCAGCGCCATCTACAGACTGTTACCCATAACACAACAGAGTTTCGCCTCTTGGGCTT
The DNA here is from genome assembly GCF_027580225.2 of Misgurnus anguillicaudatus. NCBI lineage: Eukaryota > Metazoa > Chordata > Actinopteri > Cypriniformes > Cobitidae > Misgurnus > Misgurnus anguillicaudatus. The sequence goes on along the minus strand of NC_073361.2, from coordinate 6,650,631 downwards.
CTATACTCTTTGAACTAGTTATATTTCCTAATTAAACTAAGGCCTAGTCCTGGTTTAAGATAATCCCTGTCCGGGAAACCACCCCTAAAAGTAACAATGTCCATAAGACAAAGGTAATAGTTTACCAAACTTTTACCATCTCTCTAATTTAAAACTCTCTCAATCAAACAACGACGAACAAATGACTAACAGCAGAGGAACAGTCAAGAAGACAGACACCATAAAGTGACCGATCAGGGAGGCACAATGGCCCTGTACGAATGTTTGGGGTGGTCCTTATATTCAGGTCGGAAGCTTGACAGGACCAATCACAATTTTTCACAGAGAGACAAATACACCCAATTACATAGACAACAAATCTCAGGGTCTTAACAACAAACATACTTGTGCAATCACAATTATTTATTTATGGTGAATTTTCAAAAGCAATACCAAAAGTAGTTAAAGCTGCAGTCGGCAACTCTGGAGGATTGAGCAGTTTCCAAATGTTTACAATTTCATGTCCCTCCCCCACTACCATCGAGCAACCTCCCTTCTCGAGCTCATCCTCGTAACCGCGTGTGCACTATTATTATTGTGAACGCATACTTAGCAGGAATACTTAGACTACTTACATAACACTCCGAAATACAACAAATGGTTTGATAAAGCACAATTACCTGTAGGGAAGAAATGTGGCAAGCTCTGCATCCAGCTTGAACCCTTTAAAATCTCATAGATTCCTCCACATTTGAAATGCTGGTCCGATATTGATCCTAGTTTTATTACGGTCGCTTTCTATCTTTGTTTCCTTCTTTTCATTGGTTGTTTTCCTAGTTGTTACCCGAGGAATCAGAAGTTTATTAGTAAAAGTTCTCTTTGCCATTATGCTGCGTTTAATCCAACACGCGCTTGTGAACTTCAGACGGATGCACATGATATTGTAACGAGCATAAGGGGGAGGGGGGATCTGTGGCGCGTGCAGGTACTGTGATTGACAGGCAGAATTTACACAGCCCTGCGCTGATTGGACCAAATGAACCGCCCTGCGCTGATTGGACCAAATGAACCGGAGCGGTGGATTTTTGCAAAACAAATAACAGGCCCTAGGTGGCGCTAGAAGCGCAGGGTTTTTTCTTAAACAGTCTAATTTATGTTGTCCTATCGGAGAATAGTGTTGGTTTCAGTGAATATGGTAAAAAATATGATCAAAATAGTTGCCGACCGCAGCTTTAAAATGCCGATGTGCTGCAGCTGCTGTCCTCTCTGGAGTTTTTGAAGTACAGAGAAGAAATATTAAAGTTAATAATACACGATAACGTTAATCCGGCTTCTCTCTATAAAGGCGTACATTTCAAATTTCAAAAATACATTGACTAAAAGATGCAAAATCACAAATCTGTGAGGTAGCACGCAGGAGCCAATGAGCGTTTGATATCACTGCCGTAAAGCAATGTGTTGAAATGCTTCTTGAGGCGCAATATTTGAATTTGAATTCAAAACAAACACAAGATTTGACATTTATGGTCGCTGATGAGAACTGGGATTGCTGAATAAAAGGCTAAATTTGGATCTGTTTCTTGCAATTGTATGATGTGGATTACAGCGAATTAATACAATTTACATCTTTTGTGAATTTATGTTGTGTTTTGGTGTAATTGTTGCATAAAAGGAAACGCGTGTGTCATTGAAAACAAACTAAATATGGCAAAATGGTTAAATGATTATGATGAGTCTTGTGTAATATTGTGTAATTCTCTGAAAATCATGAGCATTTCATTGGTAAAAGAGTTAACTGTCTTAAATAAGTAAAAAATATGACTGAAAACATGCCATTAATATGAGAAATGCCAATGCCTGCTATTTTAATATTTATGAATAGGAAAACGTCTGTAAACCTTTGATACATAAATAATTCATGTATTAGTCCTGTCAACACATCAATAGTATACATTTCAATTTGTTTTAAAACGTAAGTAAATGTGTGTGTGGTACAACCACACTTTATGTAAAAATACACACATGTTCTCATGAGATCACATTAATCTGGCTGTTCAGTGCACATCCCACATTTTTTCATAGAACTAGTTTGCTTTAATGGTGGACGTTGTCACCAGCATGCAAACTGAGCACCTGGGCTTGAGGATTTAAAAGCGCTTCTAATGTTTTTCTAATGTAAATAAGGAGTATAACTAACAGCCTTTCCTTCATCTCACCTGGGAGAAAAATTAAACCTTTCATGAGTCTCTTTTTAAAGGAACCTCTGCCCCCAGATTTGGTGTCTCATTTACAACATTGACAGAAGGAACTTCCTTTGAATACACAGGTCATTGGATATTGTCCATTTGATCCCTGTAGACGTTTAAGCTAATTTACATTTGGGGGATTTCACAGAGAATGCAGGTGATCTTTTTGTATGTACACTATAAAAATGTCCCTATTAAAACATTAAAAACACACCAAAATATGATAAGAAATATTCTACAGTCAAGATTCATGAAGTAAGCAAAATAACATGGTAAGAATTTTGAGGTGAAGTTTTACATTTGAGTTTTCTGAATCACATACAATACCATAAAGGTACATTCACATTATAAGCGACTTTGTCGCTGTGTGTCGCTCATCTCTTTCAAAAGAGGTGTTTCTAAATCTGGCTGTCATAAACAAACGAGTACCGTCCACTCCAGTAACTGACGAGAGAAGGATGATGTAAACTCCACTGCTTCGTTCTCATAATTTGCATAAATTTAAACATTTCTCACTTTGTTGCGCGACTGGACATGTCCTATCCAGTCACCAACGGTCACTGTCGCTTGTGTCGCCGAAAGTTGCAGAGCTTCCATTGAAATAAATGAGATCGCGCCACTCTTCTGCTAGTCGCTGCTAGTCTGAATGCAGCTTAACTCTGATCACTGAATGTCAAATATAATATTTTACATTTGTGCTCTATTCGGTGAAAGTCATTTTTGTGATTCAGTTTTCTACATAAAATCATCATACGTAATACAAAGAACATTCTATAAAAATATAACACTGATATTTTTAGTAATACCTGAATAATGTCAACATTGAAATCAATGAAAGAAATCAAACTTTGATTCTTCAAATCTCATAAAAAGAATAAAGGGATAGTTCGGCCAAAAATGATATTAAACCCATGATATACTCACCCCCAAGCCGTCTGAGATGCATATGTCCATCATTTTTCAGACTAACACATTTTCAGTTATTTTAGAACATGTCTTAGATCTTTCAGTTAATCAAATGTAAAGTTACAGTTATATACTCCTTCAAGTCCATAAAATGTGCATCCATCCTTCACATAAAAAATTCAAACGGCTCCACTGAGGATAATCCGCACAATGTTGTTGTAGAAATATCTGTTCGTTTATAAACGAAAATAACTAGCTTCCTGTACCGTTGCCATCTTATGCTGCGTTCCAGGAAGGTTTTTGAGCCCGTAAATTACAACTTCAAACCACGACTCGCGACTTTGTAGCGTTCCAGGCAAGTCACGGCAAACTACCTGAGCGCAAGGAATTTACGTCACCTTAACATGTCCATGCCGCGATATACCTTAGCGACATACTTATTGTTTTAGACACATAACATTGTAATACATAATCATGTGTGTATTATTTACTATTATATTATTATTAATTTGACTGCAACATTATATTGTCCTAAAGTGTATTCCCACCGTGTACCACTTGCAGAAACACTGCATCCTTGGGGGCCGCCATTGTTGTTTTGTATGGTTTCACGGTCTATGTGACGTCAGAGCTCAGAACTGGGAGTACATCCAGTGCTTTAAGTGGGCCGGAACGCCCCAGTACTCAGTACCGCCACTTCCAAAAATAGCTCTTGAGCGTACCACCACCTCTACGTGCGCCCAGAACATGCTTTTAGCGTACCGGAACGCTCATTTGCACATCTGTTTACAAATCAGTTTAATTTAGTGTACGCTTCCTAATTCGTCCCACCAAGAGCACATTGTATTTATGTTCAAAAGCTCTACAGTAGCTCTTTCTAATAGTATTTTTTCAAAATCCTTTTGCACATTTTATTTATGTTCAGTAGTTATTTCTAGCTCAATATAAAACCCCTTCAATATAGGAGTCGAGTCAGCAAAAAATAAAAATAAAAAATAGAGTACCGGCACCTCTTTTGGGCCACTTAAAGCACTGAGTACATCGATCTAGTACAAGTTCACGGGTGGGAAGTCACTGTTTGACTGCCATTCCAGTGCACTTTCACGGGTTAGAAGGTTGGAAAAACACGGTTACAGGTTGCCTGGAACGCGGCATAAGTCGCGTCCGCATTCAAGATGAGAGTGTACGCAGTTTGCGGAGGGTTCTGTGCTGCTGCTCTGTGTCCCCAACTATATATTGACATTACATTGATGCGTTTAGCAGACACTTTTATGTAACTTACAGTATATTGTACAGTGCATAGTTTTTCTTGAAAGGTATGCATATGCTGCCCTCCTTGGCATCTAATGTCATTTCATTCATACAAAATGTAAAACATATTTCATACCATAAAGACTGCTGTATTCTTTCCCCTTTAACCATTTTATTGACAATGTTACCACCCCAACCCTACCCCAAACCTTACCATAAACCCAAACCCTTTTTATACAAAAATTCAAAAAATGAAATCAATGTGAAATCAATGAAAGGAATCAAACTTTGATTCTTCAAATGTCATAATAATTTTAAAGGAATAGTTCGGTCAAAACTGACATTAAAACCATGGAGGCGACTAAGATGGCAGCGTTACCGGAAGCTAGTTCTTTTAGTTTATAAAGTTTTAAATATGGATATTTCTACAACAACACCATGCGGATTACCCCCAGAAGGCCTTTGTTTATCATCGTAGAGCCGTTTGAATTTATTTTGTGAATGATGGATGCACATTTTTGGGACTTGAAGAAGCTGGACCCATAAATTTACATTTGATTAACTGAAAGATCCAAGACATTTTCTAAAATAACTGAAATTGTGTTCATCTGAAAAATGATGAACATATGCATCTCGAACAGCTGGGGGGGTGAGTAAATCGTGGGTTTAATATTATTTTTGGCCAAACTATCCCTTTAATATCGCTGGCTGCATGTATCATACTTCCCTTTCTCTATTTTTTACAGGGCTAAGTCTCCAACACCTGCTCCCATAGCTTCTGCTTCATACACAAATAATAGCAGCAACTACTTGAGCTGTTGTCATGGCAACTCCACAAGACATTGTGTAATGCAAGAAAAGACATGCTGTGGTATTCAGCCATTATGATATAGCCTACATACACAAAGAACAGTGACGCAAACTGCAAGATGTACAGTATTTATGTAATGCTGTAAACAAAAGAAAAAGAAAACAAGTTGTTTTTAAATGAAGGCAACTTAAAGGCAATTTAGTATGGTACTGGGATAAGCCCTGTCCAGGAAACCACCCCTTAATGTTGCTTTTGTGCTTAATAGTCTACTTAAAGTACATGTGCTGCCTGGAAGAAATACATTCATTCTTCTTTAAAAGAGTGTTGTACAAATAGCTTCAAAGGAGAGGAACAGTAGAGGAAAATAATAAACCCTGACTTTTGTCTCTGTATACGTCTTTAGTGTTTGTATATAAAAAATGTTATACTGGTGTGAGGGTTCAGTTTAGCTGTCACCTAGACAGCTCTTTAACTCACAGTTAAACATCTGAGTGCTTTGTGATGCCATTTGAGACATTTTAATCAACATTGCAGCAAATCCAGTAAAAAAAAATTTGTGCATTCCCAACAAACCCATTACCCTGGCAACCCTTCCCAACACATGGCAACCCTGGCTGCATATAACTTCAAATTTAGATATGCTGTTTAGAAGTTTAACCAATAAATAAGATGTGGCCAGTTCTCAAATATCACATTTTTAAAGTTCACATAACAATAACTGATTTGACACCTTGCCGTAAAAGATGCTGTTGTCTGGTATAAATATTTCCTTGATGTTTTCTGTATCAGATGTTTCCATTAAAGCAACTTGTAGAACAAGAATTGTTTTGATAGTCACTATGGGACAATAAATGGAAGTCGTGTGTAATGCATAATGGTGATATCTCTGTAACTAAATCTCATAAGTGATCCCTATGGTTTCTATTGCCATCCCAAATCTTTAACCATTGTGCTCATATAGAGTTCAATCTCATATTTGACACATTTGCATTAAATTTGAATCACATACTTAAATCATATATGTATGGACAACCAGAAAGTATGCAAATACATTCTTCATATTTAGAAACACTATATTACATTACATTGATGCATTTAGCAGACACTTTTATGTAACTTACAGTGCATTGTACAGTGCATAGTTTTTCTTGAAAGGTATGCATATGCTGCCCTCCTTGGCATCTAATGCCATTTCATCATACAATTGTAATTTCATTCAACTGTACACCCAAAGTCTGAATACATTTTGAGGCCAGTGTATCTCTATGTACCTTGGTGAAACAACAACTGACTACAGAATAGAGGGTATGCACATGACGTCACCTTCGGTGAAAGTGACTTAGGTTACATCCACTGAGTGGCAAAGACAGAGGGGCAGCATTTGTGTACAGTGTGAAATCAGCGAAAACACGGTGAAAACGCATCTAAATTGGAAAAAGCTGTTGTGTGATAGACTGTACCAACAGATTATCAAGATTTCGTAGCTATCGTTTTACAGTCTGCCAAAAAAACACCAAAAGGAGAAGTAAATTGATCGTTCATGCCAACGTCCACAGACGACAGGTGGGTTGAAAAGTTGCTACAGTAAGGTCACTATCAAGCAAAGGTTTTACTTTCTATTTAAAACATTCCAAAGCATATTATCATAATTTTTACTCTATCGCATTTCATAAATATGCGGAGCCCCTAAGGGGACATGGAGCAAAAATTACATAAAGTTTAGTTTCGCGTGCGCACGTGAAAGTTTTGCGTGCTCAAGTGAAACTATTGCGAACGTAAAACTATCGTGTGCGAACGTGAAACTATCGCGTGTGAAAGTGAAACTTTAGCGTGCGCACGTAAAACGTTCACTTTTGTGTGTGCACGAAAGTTTCACGTGAGCACGCAAAACTAAACTCTGCACATTTTTTACACCAATGTCACCTCAGGGGCTCGGTATTAAAGGTATAGCGAACCTAGAGGCGAGCACGTACGATGGTTATACGTCAACATATAATCAGAATGATTGACATCTGGGATGACCAATAATCTTGATGATCCACCCGGAAAACGAAAATCTTGCTGCACATGCGCACTTTCACGTGTATGTGTGTTGTGCTACGGTTTCAACCATTCATAGAAGCTCGCGTTTTCTATGTTTTTTTTTTCAAAATGTCTGAGGGTCACAAGAGAAAAAGTGTCTACGAATTGTATGACAAGAAGAGAAAGGACTATAAAGAAAGAAACAAGACCAGAATGTTTATGGGAGACTATTTCACACGCTGGCGTGAGCTAAAAGGATAGGTTGGGCTTCCCACGCGAAGTTTCTACTGGAAAGGTACATTTTGTCATGCTATTTGGAGAAATCCATTTAAAATCACTGCTAGTAAAAGTTAATGTAAGCTATGAGTAGCGATGCTAGCCCTGGCACAAGTCACGAACCGCACAGACACGGTAAACATGCCGACAGAAACTTGTAAACAGAGCGAAAAGACGTTTAACAGGCGTTCCCTCTCGGGAGGAGGGGAGAGTGTTGCGTGTGCATTTTTTAAAAAATATCGAGGGGCGGTTCTTTTAAATAATTCGGGAAAATCTTCCGCTATACCTTTAATACAAGTGTTTGTTAACATTTAATATTTAAGTACATTAACATACTTTTACTCAAGAAAATTATTATAAATTATCAAGTAAATTATGTATTAAATAAATTTTAATATGCAATATTACAGAATACACAGTATGATTCTATGCTTTCGAATGTAGTGAAGTAAAATTTTTCCCAATACAAACACCCTAATAAAGCACAGATGCTTCGAAAATGTAACTTATGTAACTAAGTATTGTCCACCTCTGCTATCAAGTCCAACTAAATTTATTTAAGCTAATAATAGTCAGTTTTACGGGCATTTTCGCAGCAGCCACTATGAAAACCAGCGAGTTTGTTGAACGTTTGCCACGCAACAGGGCGTGCTCCAGTGTGGTCACGTGGAAAAGTAATGTCAATGCATACCCTCTATACATCAAAACGCCCTAATTTTGACATTGCTTAATGGGTAATTTTGTCTGTATCTGAATGTTAAATAAATTCCCCACTCACCCTAAATCACATTCCCCAAAGTGACAATTTAACAGTTGTAACCATTTTCCATATGGCAAACATTTAAAGCAAGCCCTTACACCCCAGCACTTGAGCAATTTAAACATTTAGCACTCACTTTTTTCCAAAATGACTTTATAGTGCAATCAAAGACTTTTTTTATCAGTTTGTGCATTCCCAACAAACCCATTACCCTGGGATTGGTAGTACCAATATCAGAAAAGGTCTGCAGTAGCTCAACTGTGAAAATGTTGAAAGATTTATTGGTATAGGGGCTAGTGTCTGCAAGTATTTATAATTCAGTGGCTTTGAACATTTTTTCTGTTAAATGTGTGCATTTTAAGTACCACTCGATAGAACCTATTATTGATGTTATAAACAAATATTGTGCAGTGATACAGTTCTGGCAGGCTAAAACACTTTGTGACATTTCATTAATATGCTAATTATGTAGTATTATGTAAATACTATCTTTTGTTTTTGCATATAGATGATGAAACTTTTCAAAAGCTTTATTGGCAAAACCGTCCTGGAACTACGCATCAATAATAATTAATACGTTAAGATTTTGCAAATCATTATTATGACCTTTTATTTAGTAGAATGAGAAATATGCCACATAACACGTAACATTGGCATTCATAAAGTATGTGCAGTGCGTAAAGTTTAATGATTGTCATTTGATTGATTTAGAACAAAATTAGCATCACCTGTACTTGGCATAACAATTTTGATCAGTTTTTGTGTTACTATAACTTCTCATTCCTAACTTGTACAGAGAGCAAATGAACTGAAATTCAAAAACTGACCTGTAACATTTAAAACAAAATTTGTTTAATTTAGAATGTGGTTTGTAAAATGAATTGTTTTCCAATTATGGTTTATACAGTAGTTGCTGAAGCCTACATTCATAAGGCCATTTACTAAGGTTAAATGGCTATAAAGCAACCTAGAAAAACTATGACATTCCAGAAAGGGTTTTTACAATTCAAACACCTGATCTGGGATAAAACCCATTACCAGTTTATGTTGGATATTTGTTAGCTTTCTCAGCTGAGAGAGCTGTATCACAGTTTGGAGGCAGTCAATAAAGATTTCCTCAGGTCCTTTGCCTCTCCAGCTGTTCTTATACGCTCATAACCCAGAATGGCCATTGAGTGATAGCAGTACTCCTCCACCTGTTTTATCTGCTGTATACTCAACACTGTTCTCCATGCACTGGCAGCCTGGGTCGCATTCCTGGCCGACACAGTAAATGGCTTTGAAGAAGAGCTTGTGCCATTGGTCATGTTAAGGGCAAAGGATTCAATGTCCAGGTTAGCACTGAGATTGGCAAACTGATAAACATTCCGGAGTACTTTGACAGGCTTATCCACTAGATCCTCATAGCGCACTGCCATGTATTTTCCTTTTAGCCAGCTGGGTGGATTCAAAGCGGTCCTCAAGGTTCTGTATGTCCGATCACATATCACCTCCATAGCCCCGACCGAGTGATAATCTGCTCCATCCTTTTTGCTTATTTTGTGCCCGGGATCCACAAACGGTATCCGGCGAAGTTTGGGGTCCCTGCTTCGGACCACCTGTAAGTTCTCACGAATCAGTCCATGCCTAGATTTGATCCTGGAGTTAGCCACGGCTCTAGGATCCCGCACGAGGTGAATCACTTTAAGATCCAGAGATGGATCCTCCATCAGGGGGGCCAAAATATTGACATCCAAAACACGCACGCCTTTAATGACTATAGTGTTGTACTTAAGGCATTCTTCCTCTAAGAGCCTGAGGCTTTGCGGAGGACATTTTTTACACACTTTGTCATCAACCATCCCAACCACCTCCCTCCTATAAGCAGAGCAAAGAGGATACGAACAGATGACTTTATTAAGGGTGGCCCCAAAAAGTCCAAGAGAGGTGAAATTTTTGCTCCCCGGACTGTTGTACAGCTGAAAAACAGAAAAATCACAGCGGTACAGCGTGTTAAGCATGTCCCTTGCTGCTCCTTGTAGAGACACGGCATCACCCGGGTACAGTTTCTGCCAGATGTGCCACATAGGTTCGTACAGGAAGAAAACATCAGGGTGTTGATTAAATAGCTCTCCGAAAAATGATGATCCTGACCTCCATGTTGTCAAAACGTAGACAAGCTGTCTCTTCTTAGCGATAGATGGCCTGTAAAGAAATCGAATGTCTGATCTGTCCTGATACAAGGTGCTTCTCATCTGAAGACTACACTGTTGAGGGTCTTTAGCCCACCTGTAGTTAGCCAAGTTCAGCATGGTGAGAACTAACAGCAGAAAATAGGCTATAAAGAGAACAAATCGTTTTCTCCGCAATACTTTCATTACGATCCCAGGTTGTGAGATTATTTTCGTGGTATGATTCAGATTTTTGTCGTACACAGCATTCTTGTCCCCCAATGCAGGCGACTGAAGTTGCAGAAACTGTTTGCCTCTCATCTGTTGGATGACAGAGTGGATTTGGCCACTCAATCACACTAGACGAGCAACAACAAAAAGAATTTCAATGAAATTCTGTTCTCATGCAAAAAATAAAAACGCAAAGGTGATGTTCCCGTATGACGACATATGTGCGATATCCATCACATCCACAGTTGCTAAACGTTTGTTGACGAATGTACCGTTACTGCAGTGCGCAATGCTCTCCCATCAGCGCGCATTAAAACAATGCAAATGTTCACAATATTATTACCTTATGTTTAAAACATCGGAGGCGTCGTCCATCAAACGCGTCCGCCAGAAGCCTTTATTTGCAACCGTTGCTATGTTGTACTATTGTAGCTTGACTATAACGACTGAAGGACCGTTAATGTATTATCAAAGAGAGCTGTTCGCTCGATCGACATCATCAAATGCCGTCGGAATGCGTTTATTAGACTTCAAACATCTACCGAGGTTTCGTTTTCTTTTTTAATTGTGAGATTTTGGGTATCTTTCTCTCGATGTGCTTCGGTCTAGCTCTGTCTGATGTCCACAGCAAGTCTCTCAATTCGGGGGTAATAAAGACCCTCCCCTTCCCCACAGACAGTGAAAGGACTTCGACTCCCCCACCCATAAATTAATTATTTTTTGTCATGATTTTGGGAAGGGTAGCCTAGGTGTGATTTTGAAGAATATCCAGTTTTAGGCTAATCAAAAATTGCTAAAGGGATCATTTTGGAATATCTGTCTTTTAAGATTTCCAATTAAACAGATTTTATACATTATATATTACAGAAATGTATATACATTTTTAACTTATTGAATAATGTTTAATGTTTTCCCTACCACCTACTTGTATTGCATTGAACTATTGTTTCTGTTGTATTGGATTGTTTCATAACAGTGTCATTTAAAATGTACTTAAAATTGTATTATTTAATTTATTCTTTCATTGGTTCCTTTTGTTTTTAAAATAAACGAGGAAGGTAATTTACCTGTGCTAAAACCCTTAAAACATATAAGGCAGCTGCAAAACTGTCTAGCACCAACAATATTTTTGCCTGGGCAGTGTAAGTTTAAACTTGTTTATTATTTCTCCGACGTAACTATCTACCATAGGACTGATCTGAAGACTTTTCAATATTTCCATTATTAAGTCGATAGCCTAATATCAACCAGGGGCGGCGTTTGCGTATGTCAGCGTAGTTGCAGTCGCCATACCCTGGCATGATGCTCGTTGAAGATAATTTCGAATATTTGTAGTAGAACAGATCTATTAGTTCCTAATAATATATAGGGGTGTATGACATCATGCTGCGCCTCAACAACCGACAGGCGGATGACATCAAAGTACCGCGAGAACGACTCGAAAGCATAATTTTTCGCATCGCCCTCGCGGCATTTTGATTTCATCCGCCTGTCGTTCTTGCAGCGCTGAAGTCGAGCACATCTATAATCCACCCCGCTCATGATTGGATCCCACTTCGGGATTGTGGGTACTGTAGTTCTTTACTAGTGTTTTCACCATTAGAATCCTTTAATTTCTTTTAAACCAAATAACTTATATTATTTAATTGAGTTATTGAATTATTATGTAAAATAAGTTTTTTTTGTTTTTTCACGCAAAACTCACATTAAAACATGATTTTCGTACATTATGCTAATTTTGTTTTTGGTGACATCTGATGGATCAAAATAGCAAGTATATATATATATATTTATATATAGTTTCTAGATTTAATCACAAGTTAAAATTATTGAACTGCAAAGAAACATTGTTGAGCTTTATATGCTTATCTGACTGTGTTATGACGAAAATACAATGTAGGAGAGGAGAAAGCCTAATCATGTATTTGCAGCAACATTAAAATTTCAAAAATGGGATCCAGGGTCTCTGCTACAGAAAACCTCTTTCATTGTGCTGCACAGAATGAGTTGAAAACTTAACTTTAGCAATGTTTTATCCAGAAACATTATCAAATCTTGCAGGTGGACTGTGATAATTAAAAACAAAATGTTTTTGTCCACAAACTTTATAGGATCTGTCAGATTAGTACAGATTATTATTTTGCCCAACTTCCTGTCTCCTCCAACTCAGGCCGTTTCTCAAACAGAACAGAAGGCTGCATCCTTCGAAGGTCGCATATGTAGGCTGCATATTTCATTACTTGTCTTATTTCAGAATATTAACAAATATAAAGTTTACTATTAGTAATCGTACATTGTTGTAATATGCTTGTGACTTGCGAATGTAATGCTTATCTGAAACCAGTGTTGATGACGTATGCTTTCATATGCGACCTGCGGGGAATGTAGCCTTCCGTTTGAGAAACGGCCAAAGTATTAATTTAGCTATTTTCACCCCTCCCCTCAATGCAGCCGCCTACTACACTGTCTCTACTAAATTTCAGCTTTGAATCTTTTCCTGGAAAATGCTTTATTTCCCATCCTAAACAGGGAGTATAAATACACAGGGAAACTATGCACAGGTGAAAATCACAGGTAACCATAGATATAGACAGGGGGCTAATTAAGCAATAAGAACAGACCCCAGACGTTGAATGGTAAATGCATGTGTGCTTCTATAATAAGAATTTAACATTAAACACATTATAAACAATTTCTCATCAGAGCCAACAGATATTGTAGCAAAAATTATTATGAGACAAGTTAGAGCAAAACAAAAAACTTGAGATACAACGAGACACATACAGTAACAGTATACACGGAGTATGTTTGTAGTAACGCCTCCTATTAAAACAGTGTAACCAATATCATACGTGTTAGTGTGTCTGTCAAAATAGGAAGGAAACGGAGTTAACCATGTCTAAAACAGCTTCAACTAATTCTTCAGGTAAATAATTTATAGAAATCTGATTAAAAGTTTTTTTTGACGTTTTAACTTTTGTTTTAATATTTTGTTCTTTGTCATCTTTAAGAAACTGTTTATTAATACGTAACTTAAATATATAAAATTATGTTATTATTGAAAATGACTTTAACGTCAATAAGTTACATGAAAACATAAAAAATGTATGAGAAAAGATAGAAACAGATCTATAATTACAACCGCAAATTCTCACTCATACAGTGTGTTTTAAGTTAACAGGTTCACTGTTCGTGGAATTTGTCTAGTGGCGCTATTGCTGTGGACACTGACCAGTTTGATTGTAAGTTCATAAAAATATTAAGGATTTATTAAAAATCATTTATTATTTTTTGGGAAGGTGACTTTAAAGATTTGGGTTTAAATTGATTTAAATAAATGTGAAAGAGAAATGTGTTTAACTTGTGTAACTTTTTTACATTTAGATATTTTTCCCTTCACTCAATCTTATAGCTCATTGGTTTTTCTGTGTAACATTACTTTTAAAGTTTAAATATTACATATCTCACAATATGAAAAAATACATTATTACGTGCATTTAATCTGACATAAATTGAACATTTATTAATTATTACGGGACCCGACATCAAATCCTAAAACTCCAATAACTCCAATAACAAATACATGATAACACAACTTGAATAAAATATACAGTATGCTACTAAAGAGAAACTTAACAAAACTAAACATCACAAAAAAAATCTGTAAATATTTAAGGGCTCAGTTGTAAACAGAACTGTCATATGAAGAGTTTAAGCATATTTAGGCTAAAAGTAGCTTTCGATGATTTAGAAGAGACATCTTAAAAATAATGTGTCAGTCCTAATATTAAGACTCCAAAATTTTTTGCTCTATGAGTATTTCACAAAGTTTTAGTCTTTTAGTTTTTAGCTAAAAATAGCTCCTAAATCTTTGAAAGGTTTGGTACTCAAGAGGACTCCAATGTCAGTAAGACCAAATTACAAACAATTTTAAAGTGGCTTTTGCCTTATTTTCAATGTGCAAGTTGAGCAAGAAATAACAACTGTATCCAGTTTAGTTTTCTTTTATGTTTGCATGTGTTACTATAATTTATTATTCAAGTCTGTTCATTCATGACATCCATTCTCGTGAAATGCATATAAATAGCACGCAGTATGAAAAGTCGTGCATACGCCAAATTCCAATGAAAATGTAAACAAATTTTCGTTTTTCTGTTTAATGTGGATCGTACATTATAGCAGACATGACGCACACTCTTTCAGTGACATTTTGCCGTAATAATAGTAATAAGCGCACATATGAATTGTCCACGCCCGTCAGTATTGCGATTCATCCAGATCACTCATGTCCAGTTACAGTGTTTATAAAAACAATGTATCGAAGTGCTAACAGAAAGACAATAACATGCAATTATTTAGCTATGACGCATTTAATTTACCTTGCTGTCATTTGGCCTATAGATATTTTGACCAAAGAATGTGACATATAAAGCATATCACGTCAAATGTGTAGGCTAATACAGTAATGTGAAAAACACATATGAAATGCAGGCTAAAATGTCAATTTATTTAACGTTACCTTATTACTTTAACATGAATTTAAGGAAATTAAAGTTAAAAGAGAAACATCTTGTGGACTTAATTCATTCATATTTTATTATTTATAAAAACACCTCTTCCATATCTGTGACTAGGCAATCAAAAACTTTTGGAAATACCACACTGTAACATCATGTAATAACAATGACGTAATCAAACATTTTTTTATTAAATAGAAATCATATAGTCGATAATCAAATTGTCAATAACATACGTGGCTCCAAACTATAATATTTATGTACGTCTCTGGTGAACCAACACCCCCCCCCCAAAATAAATAAATAGATAAATCTGCACAAACAGTTATATATATATTTTTATTTAAACAAAATATGTGAAAGAGAAAAATATACTTCTCAGTTGCAAAAATCCTTCATTAGAACATTCGAAAAATACTTCCAATAAATCCAGCTATTTAAATATTGCAATTACAACAAGAAACACACTTTTTAGGGGCACAATCTCACATTGCCAAAAGACAACAAACACAAATATGCACAAAATATGACACTATAAGTTATAAGAACGTAAATAAATATACGCTAAATGTATAAATGTGCCAAAAATATATACAATCAGATACATAAAAATGTAACACGAGCAGAGAGCAACAATATGAAATATTAAGAATAATATACAAATAAAATAAATATAGAACTGCTTTATAACACAAATGTAAAGAGAATCTAATTATTACTCTATTCCACTAAGAAAAGAAAACACAAACTAAAACTAAAACCTGACCTTCAACCTCAACAGATCTCCTGTTTGTTAAAACCAAATAATTGTTGTATAAGCATAGCAAGTATGGCAAAAGGGCGAACAAACTTAAGAGTTATAAGTTACCCAATTAACATTAGCACTTCATTCATGGATACCGTAGTAATCATACGTCGCGCCCCGCTTTCCCAGTCTCATTCAAGCTTGTTTGAGATGCGGCTTGCCTCGCCTGAAATACAGGCGAGAGTAGGCGGCTGCAGTGAGAGGAGGAGTGAAAAAGTGCAGACAACCCGGACACCTCCTGAATTACGCGGTGTTGTGGGCTGAATCCGAAACCGCATACTACCGTACTACATAGTAGGCAAAAGCAGTAGGCGAACGAATAGTATGTCCGAAACCACAGTATACGTAAAAGAGTAGGCTAGAATTAGCGGGATTTTGCACTATTTCTCGCGGGATTCAGAGGCACGTGTACTTAAGTATCGTCCGAAACCGCCTACTTACTGAAAATGTAGTAGGGGAAACAGCACGTGAACAGAGTAGTACATCCGAAACCTCAGTATACATAAAATCAGTAGGGGAAAAATCCCCGGATGCCCTACTGAGTCTGCCCAGATTCTGAAGCGTGCATGGGATGGACACTTCTATCCCAGCTTTCCCATGATGCCACGGGAAAGCAAAGCTATCGACAGGAGACCAGCCAATCGGGTGATTTCGATACGTTACACAGGGCTGTTCCTCAGCACCCCGACTTCACGCACAGACCCAGGATATACCACAAAGTGCTCAGCTGATTCATGAAAATAAAGCCGTAGAATTGTCACAGCTGTGTTGAGATGACAGTAAATATGTGATGGTTTGTTAGAAAAATACATTTGAAAAAAGTTTTGTTTCATATTGGAATTCACTTCTATAGGTTTTCATTTAATGTGATGGTTTTATTCATTAATTTTTTTATTCATGTCTTCTGGTGTTTTAATTAAATACAAGAGATTGCTTCACTTAATAATCACATTGACTGCATTGTCTAGTGTGCATTCAAGCACAGCTGTCATCTGACACAACCGTATATCACGCAAATACGTGACTATTTCACGTATGGACCAACGTGAAAATGTCACGTTTTGCCGCGTTTGAACGTGAGCATGTCACGTTTTCTGTTTGTGTCACTGTCATGTATTGGTTACTCAACTTTTTTGTCCTATTTTCAAACCATTGTCGCTTCGGTTTAGGGTTAGATTTGGTGCTTGCGTTATATGTCACTTAAAGTATTTGTCACTTTAAGTATTGATTTATAAAAAGAAAGATACAAGACTTCTTTTATATTTTCTAAACTTTAACCAATTGTCACCTGTTAGAGTTTGTTTAGGTAAGGATGTCATTTTATGTAAATCTAACCCTAAACCGAAGCGAAAATGGTTTGAAAATACAACAACAAAGTTGAGCAACCAAAACGTGAAAGTGACACAAACAGAAAACGCGACATGCCCACGCTCAAACGCGGCAAAACGTGACATTTTCACGTTGGTCCATACTGATATTGGGTTGTCTGACAATAGATATTAAATTACAATCTGCTTGTTTTACTTATTTTAATCCACTACCAAATCATGTAATATCTGTAACACTGACAGAGACCGTAGTAGAGTTGTCAAGTTACTGATGCAATCAGGTGTTAGTGCACCTGTCCCTCATACACACGCATACGTTTCATGTCTGTTATTAGGTTTGTTCGAGTTTATGCACCGCTGTAAGAACCAACAGGTGGATGACATCAAGTACCGTGAGAGCGATTCCAGAAATCACACAGAGAAGTCTAATTTCGAGTTGCTCTCGTTGTATTGTGATGTCAATCTCCTGACGATTCTTGTGGTTCAGCATGAACTCGAACAAGTCTACTACGTCATATGTCATGATAACGTCAACAAGGCGAATGCTGTCCATACTTAACGCGAACGTAGGTACTGTCTTAGAGCACGTTAAGTAGGTACCCAGTGAAATTCAGTACCTACACAGTAAGTATGCGATTTCGGATTCAGCCGTGGACTGCAAACGTCAGCAATGAAAGAGATCGCGTTCGCATATTTTATCGCGGTTTAAATAGATGCAACTGAAATACTAACAAATGCATTTACATTAAGATGTTTATAAGGAGAATCAAAGGTGAACTGTTCATTACTGAAAAGGCTACTTAGTAAATGTTGGATGTTATCCAAATCTAGTGGTAATACAATTCTTTTCTGTGTGAAATATAAACAGCTCACAGTACAAATAATTCAACACCAATAAAAAGGTTTTAAGGAATTCATAAAAAATATAAATGTCATAAGTCAAGAACAAGTTGAAAAAATATAAAAACTACTACAGGAAGTGAAGTTTTTAAATTAAAAAATTGACAGCTGACATTCCTGGGCCAATGAGCACTAAGCTGTGTCGTCAGCAAGTCTTTTCCCATTGGTCTGAATGCTCTTTCGCAAGGACTACTGGGTTGGTAAAGTGCACAAAGCCTGCTGCAGTCCGCATCAAGGGGGCAAAGGGGGCATTGATGAGCACACTTCGAAGCATAAAAATTACAGATGGGACACCCTATGGATTCGTAGACTAAGGCCCTGTCCCAAATGGCGCACTTCATGTGGACTTTCGGTCTCGTGGCCTTAAATTGCGCATGCTCGCTTAGTCCACGAGTCCGTAGGGTGTCCCATCTGTCATTTTTATGCTTTGAAGTGTGCTCATTAGCGCCTCCTTTGCCCCCTTGATGCGGTCTTCAGTGAAGTCCGCACTGCAGCAGGCTTTGCGCACTTTACCAACCCAGAAGTCCTTGCGAAAGAGCAATCAGACCAATCAGACGATGGAAGGGAGGAGCTCACACTGACGGGCAACTTCTCTACCTATTTCCGGTGTGACGCTTGAGTCTGTCCCAAAATACGACTCCGACTCGCATTAAGGGTCCCTAAAGTCTGGACTACGTGATGTCATCAAAGTGTGGACTCTGAGGAGGACCACAAGTCCAGAGTGTGCCATTTGGGACAACACCTAAGCAGCACGCGCATTTTAAGGGCACGAGACCTAAAGTCCACATGAAGTGCACCCTTTAAGGCCCTGTCCCAAATGGCGCACTTCATGTGGACTTTCGGTCTCGTGGCCTTAAATTGCGCATGCTCGCTTAGTCCACGAGTCCGTAGGGTGTCCCATCTGTCATTTTTATGCTTTGAAGTGTGCTCATTAGCGCCTCCTTTGCCCCCTTGATGCGGTCTTCAGTGAAGTCCGCACTGCAGCAGGCTTTGCGCACTTTACCAACCCAGAAGTCCTTGCGAAAGAGCAATCAGACCAATCAGACGATGGAAGGGAGGAGCTCACACTGACGGGCAACTTCTCTACCTATTTCCGGTGTGACGCTTGAGTCTGTCCCAAAATACGACTCCGACTCGCATTAAGGGTCCCTAAAGTCTGGACTACGTGATGTCATCAAAGTGTGGACTCTGAGGAGGACCACAAGTCCAGAGTGTGCCATTTGGGACAACACCTAAGCAGCACGCGCATTTTAAGGGCACGAGACCTAAAGTCCACATGAAGTGCACCCTTTAAGGCCCTGTCCCAAATGGCGCACTTCATGTGGACTTTCGGTCTCGTGGCCTTAAATTGCGCATGCTCGCTTAGTCCACGAGTCCGTAGGGTGTCCCATCTGTCATTTTTATGCTTTGAAGTGTGCTCATTAGCGCCTCCTTTCCCCTCTTGATGCGGTCTTCAGTGAAGCCCGCACTGCAGCAGGCTTTGCGCACTTTACCAACCCAGAAGTCCTTGCGAAAGAGCAATCAGACCAATCAGACGATGGAAGGGAGGAGCTCACACTGACGGGCAACTTCTCTACCTATTTCCGGTGTGACGCTCGAGTCTGTCCCAAAATACGACTCCGACTCGCATTAAGGGTCCCTAAAGTCTGGACTACGTGATGTCATCAAAGTGTGGACTCTGAGGAGGACCACAAGTCCAGAGTGTGCCATTTGGGACAACACCTAAGCAGCACGCGCATTTTAAGGGCACGAGACCTAAAGTCCACATGAAGTGCACCCTTTAAGGCCCTGTCCCAAATGGAACACTTCATGTGGACTTTCAGTCTCGTGGCCTTAAATTGCGCGTGCTCGCTTAGTCTACGAATCTGTAGGGTGTCCCATCTGTCATTTTTACGCTTCAAAGTGTGCTTATCAGCGCCCCCTTTCCCCCCTTGATGTGGTCTTCTGCGAAGCCCGCACTGCAGCAGGCTTTGCGCACTTTTGCGAAAGAGCAGTTAGACTAATCAGACGACGGAAGGGAGGAGTTCACCCTGACGGGCAATTTATCTTCCTATTTACGGCGTGACGCTCGACTCTGTCCCAAAATATGACTCCTGTGCACGCATGTGGACTCACATCAAGGGTCCATAAAGTGTGCACTACATGATGTCATCTAAGTGAGACAAAAAATGAGGAGGACCACAAGTCCGGAGTGTCTGGAGAGTTTTTTGGCACACGTCAGTGTGACATCAGAGCAAGTCGGACGTAACTCGGACACTTTTCTTATCGGCATGCATCTCACGGCGATCACCAGTGATCGATTCTGCACAGAATTTGCTAATCTCAAACAAGCCTAATCGACTTAATGCTGCGCCGCAATAACCGATGGACGGATGACTTCAAAGTTCCACAAGAGCCATTTAAAAGCAAAATCATCCGTATGATTTTGTGAGTTGCTCTCGCAATCCGGATGTCGATTCTTGCGGCACAGCATGAAGTCGAACAAGCCTAAGTGGTGTTGCGCAGACCGATCGGCGAAGTTTGCCGGTTGCAGTCAAAGGAGGAGTTGAATACGGAGCCATCAAGCCGGAAAACTGCTGCTTACTGTAGTGACGTGTGTGCCGTGTTTCCTGTTTTTTAAATCGCGAATGAAGTAAATTTGATGGGGAATTTGTAAAAAACTAAACTTTTAATAAAAAGTTTCAACTAGAAACATTTTATATCTAATATTTTAATTGCTGTTTATACTGTATGCCAGAAAATAGAGTTTGGTATTTTCATTTCCTTATTTTTTATTACGACACAATATAACATATGTATGCATATTAATGTGTTTTACCTGTTAAAAACACGAATTTATAATGTTTATTAGTGGAACTGAAGGTTGGATTAAACTTGAAACGCACGTGATCATTGTCATCAGTGAGGCAATCAAACATGAAAAGCTGTGTCGTCAACACAACTCCGTGCAGCCGCTCTGGAGAGGCTGCGCGGGCTGAGCCAGCTGGCTACTCTCGAAACGCTCTTGCGTTACTTTAAAACCATGCATTACAGTCACATGCCTGCAGCGCCACCTTAAGTCAGACAAAATTACTAACCGACATGCACTGCTTTAAGTTAGCCGCCGATCGGTCTGCGCAGCGCCGCATGAAGTCGAACACACCTATAATGTTTTGCAATGAGGATCTTGTGATGCGTAAAAAATGTGTACACCAGTAAAAGCAGAAGGAGGAGATTAAATGGAGTTAAAATGAAGTATAGTTTGTCACACTGCATGATATGGCAACTTTTATTAAGAAAATGGGAAAATGTACTGGAATTTGACTGGTGTCTTGTTTTTTTTCCAGACTGTATGGACATTTCTGGATGGTGGTTTGATAAACATATTTCAGCACCCCAGTCCCGGATCTCTGTCAATTACAAGACAAATACATACAAATGTGTCATCCACAAATGTAGTTCTTGACATGGGAATCAGTGAAAAGGAGTGGGATAGACTCCAAAAGGCTCTTGACTGGGCAAGTTCAAATCAAGAAATCACTGATCTAAAGCTGAGCACAAGTCCAGTTCACACAACATTCACTATTGTGGGACTCAATAAAACCTACAGAGTTGGACAAAAGATTAAGGTTATTATTACAGCGAGAGATCACAACAAGAACTTGAAATCATATGGAGGCGACTTTTTCCAAGCAAAGCTTTTCAACTCCAAATTACAGGTATGTTTAAATATCTGCACTGTGTTTAAAGGCAGAGTCCATGATGTTTGAAAGCCAATGTTGATATTTGAAATCACCTAAACAAACACGCCCCTACCCCAATAGAATCTGGACCTTCTGTTGATAGACCCGCCCCACACATACGCAAGCCGGCATTTGATTTGATTTGATGGGCTATAAGTGTGTTTTGGTAGTCGGCCCGTCTCCTTTTCCAACGCGTTTTTCAAACATCGTGGACTCCGCCTTTAAGTCCACTTCAAGACATCCACTCGCAAACTTCTAAGTCTTCCTTTTAGGGGAATCTCTGCTGTCGTTTTGAAGAGTGTTCGACTATTATGTACAAATCTAATATGTACACTTTAGGCAGCTCCATAGACCATACATACAATACAATAATGACCAGAAACAACAGAAACTCGCAAGGTGTGCACAGTGTTCTGGTTGTACCCTTATTTCATATACTGTAACAATCAGTGAGCACAGAATAGCATGAAGTCAAACACACCTGCAACAACTCTACTTAATTTATCCCAAGTAATCAAGTACTACTTAAGACCTCACTCGTGAAAAGTACACACTTAGAAAGGATGTTTTAATTTTTATTTTTTATCTTTGTGCGTTAACCTTTTAACACATTATGTGTAATTTTAATACTATGTGTCATTTTGTGTTGATCTTGTTTTAAAATAAAACACAAGTTGTGTTAAAAGTAACACAAAATGTGTTGTTTCAATAATAACACAGAGATGTGTGGATTCTGGGACAACGCATTTAGTGTGTTGTCCCAAAATCAACACTAATGTGTTGTGTTTACAGTAACACATCCATTCTAAGAGTGTAAACTTCAAGGCAAACAAGATGGAGGAAAGCTAAGCCATTTTCACACAGACATTCCGTAAAATACACAGGAAAGGCATCCGGAATTTTTCCGGGATCCTTAGATTTTTTGTTCATTCAACTGCCATGATTACTCGGCATCTGATGGTCCCGGAAAGACACGTGACCTTTTGAAAGTCCCGCCCTCTCTTCTACGCAGCGTCTGAAGTTTGCATATTATATATTATTTCTCTCTCCAAGAACCACTTGCGTGCATTTTTGTTTATGATAAGATTATAAAGGAGTGCGTGACGCGCCGTTCTAATGCTGGTGAATGATCTCAGCTTCAGAATGGATATTTGACGAGCTCCCTGATCTCTGCTTTAATACAGTTTTCAGACATTTCTCATCTTGATTGTTTATATGCATTTAAAACCCGCATTTTGAGGAGCTGAACGATATATCTTGTTGGGATGACGGACGGGTATTTTCGTTTATTATAGCTCAAATGAGCACGTGACGCGATATTCTTTTATGCTGCTGAATGATCTCCGTTTCAACGCAGTAAGTAATGAGCTAACTTACCTGATATCTGCTTCAGTCCAGTTTGCTGACATTTCTCGTCGTGAATGTTGTAAATCCCTCATTTTAAAGAGTTGAACCAACTTCATGTTGCCATGACACGCGTGTCCACACTACGGCACGTGCGTCATTGTTTATGCGTCTCATTTATCATTTCCTGATAACTGCGTCAATATAGTTTGCAACATTTCTCGTGGTGAATGTTTATATGCATGTTATCTCTCGTTTTAAGCAGCTGAACCATAACTTTTGTTGTGATGATGCGCGTCCTCACTAAGACACGCCCATTATGGCATTGTTTCGGCTTCTTGTTCACACAGAGGGTTATCCATGTATCTGACTAGGTCCTCTTTCCGGCAACGATCCCAGTAGATTAACGGGACGAGTTTGTGTTCACACAGACGCTTGTCTGGTATTTTCTGGGACCAAAGGTCTGTGTGAATGGGGTTCTAGTGAGGCAAGGGCTTAAAAGACTTAGTTTGTACCCACAATATCCAAACCAAACCGCGCTCAGACGCGTTTGACCCACAAGCCTGATTTGTTTGACCAGTGTGATCGCTCTGTACCACGCCCGGATCGCCTGATCATAATTCAAATGGTGAAGACGTCGCTTGCAGTATATAGGAATTTTCCTTACTCAAACATGTTCTAAGGGCAGAAAGAAATATGATTGGTTCACAAAAACGACCAATCAAAATGCTCGTTACTGGTTTAAGCCCTCAGCAGAGCATTCAAGGCACCTTCTGCAGTGAAGCAGTTAGAGCTCACCTTTGGTCAGGTGAGTAGCGCAGATATGGTAAAATAGGAATGAGACTGTTTTTGAAATCACCTCGAAATGTTTTGAGCATTTAAGTGACGTGTTTACGCATTTTCACGTGTCTGTGACACGACTTTCTTTTTCGTGCCAGTTTCACGTATTGTTTATTCAAATTTTTTCCTTTTTTCAAACCATTGTCGCTTGGGATTTGGGTTAGATTTGGGGTTTTCGTCAGATTTTTAAACTGTTTTTGCGCGAGGATAAAGTTGTGTTTGGGTTAGAATGGCATTGGTCTATATGTTTATTTGTCAGAAATTTACACTGTTTTTGCTTGGGGTTGGGGTTAGAGTTGGGTTAGGGTGAGGATGTCATTTTATGTAACAGTAAGTTGTTCTAACCCCAATCCCAAGCGACAATGGTAAAAAAATAGGAAAAACAATTGAATAACCAATACGTGAAACTGGCACGAAAAAGAAAGTCGTGCCACGGACACGTGAGGACGTGGGAACACGTCACTTGAATGCTCGAAGCATTTCGAGCTGAATTCAAATACGCCGTGTGTCTCAATTCGTTCCCTAGCTCCCGAGGTCGTGAATCAGTATATCGTGTACACAGGTTTGGGCACTGGTAAGGACCCTAGCTCACTTCACATTGGGACAATGTTCACTTATTTTTCTGTCACGTGGCTGCTTAAGCGCGTTGTAATCACTCACAGCTGTTACTCATCAGCAAAACCAACATCTCTCTGACTTAATTTTAAAAACAGTACATTGTGAAAAATGCTGTCATTATTCTCTTACATATCTGTGCATAAAATTGGAGGCATAATTACATTTTAAAATGTAATAAATATATTTACAATTTTAAATAAATATTATTATTTAAAATATTGATTAGATTGTGGTTCCTTACTGTGTAGCAATGTGTGTTTATATTTACAACTAAAACAAACGTTTGTCTTTATAAAAATTCTGTAACATTTCATAAAGTTTATTGAGTTGGATCACGTGATGTTCGGTTGGTGAGCTTCAGAAAAGGTCACGTGATTTCTGATAAGGAAACATAGGGACCATCAATGCTCACTGATTTTTGCATTGCATTGTGGGAATTTTTAGAGACAGAACGTTCCAGTGCACTGAACGGATTTTGCGATTGAGACAGCCCTTAAAATGGCCGACTCCCTGATCAGTGCCCTGACTACTGAACAAGGGAGCTGATTGAGACACACGGATAGTCTCATTCTTATCTTACCATATCTACGCTACTCACCTCACCAACGGTAAGCTCGAACTGCTTCACTGCAGAAGGTGCCTTGAAGGCTCCGCTGAGGGCTTAAAGCAGTAACGAGCATTTCGATTGGTCGTTTTTGTGAACCAATCATATTTTTTTCTGCCCTCTGAACATGTTTGATTAAGGAAAACTCCTACGTGCTCAATTGCACAACCACTCACCTTCATCTGCCTCCGTAAAAACCTTTTGATGTGCGCAGCAGGGTTACGTGAACGTCGGAGCTACAAACGTGACAGATCAACTAAGCAATATGATGACATCCCTGCTGAAAAAAACAATAAAACCATTATTGAAAATAATTAAATTAAAATACCAATAGAAACCATTAGCTTTTACCATTAAAACCACTACACTGTAGTGTATTTTGGGCCATATTCCATTAGAACCAATAAAATTCCCAATAATCTGTAATGGTTTTATTGTTTTTTTAGCAGGGATGTGAGGGGGCTGTCAGTCATCGCACACAAAACGACTCTGAATAAAAAAACACAGATTTAACATTACGATAAGTTCCAGTGTTAAGCGAGCACTTTACATCCTGCTTTTTTCAAAACAATCGCATTTTAATGACGAAAGTGCGCCGGGGCTCGGATCAATTAAAATACATGAGTGCGTGCATCTGGGGGAGTAGGGAGGGGTGACAATCTAATAAAGTATATACCCATCTGTCACTTTGGGTGAAAGCGATTAATGCATTAATCATAACAACCTTTAGACATTTACAAAATTAATGTCTACCAGATTACCTATTCAAATTTTATTTCTTCTTTAAGGCAAGTGTTTTTGGGAAAGTTGATGATCATCGTAATGGGACGTACACTGTTGATCTTCTGCTACCCTGGGAAGGTCAGGCACAAGTGTCTGTGCGACTGGCCCACTCCAGCGAAGTTGTGCATATTATTAAAAAATACAGGGACTCCTCATTCCCACGGAGTCTTTATTACGGTTACTTTGAAGGGTCAGGACCAAAAGGAATCAGGATTAAAGAAAAAGTAGAATGTAGTCTTAAATGGGGCTCAGATGGAAGTTGGACTAAAGGCAACTGCTGCTGTGAATATAAGGATGTAAAAACAGGAACGGAATGGCAGTGTGAGAGACCAAAGAAACTGACCTGTGACAAATGGGTGCTTCATGAAAGAGGGGCTTTGAAAGACCCATCAAATAAATTTGAACAAGAACTTTTTTCAAGGTAAATAAAAATAAAAGCCACAATTCTGCAAAAGCATATTTATGTATTTAAATCATTCATTAATTTATTCGTTCATTCATTCAACCTCTACAGAAAATTAACAGATGTTGATATTCCTGGAGACAATCATAACATAAATGTTGTTCAGAACCCTACAAGCAATGGTACAAGTACAGTTAAATTATAGTAAAGAATTTTGATAAATAAACCTTAAATTAAATATGCTGTTTCTCTTTTTTTTAGGCAAATCAGTGAAATGCAGATCTGGTTTGACTACACCAGTACCTGCAGGGTTTTATTTTAAAGATGTCTGGAAGTCTTTTGTGTGTAACACCCGGGAATTCAGTCCTGCACAAATGGGAAATTGTCTTAAAAACAAGATTGTTTACCTGTTTGGAGACTCTACCACAAGGCAGTGGTTTGAATTTTTAGAAAAAACAGTGCCAGGCAAGTTATGAATAATTATTTGTCTGTATTTTTGACTTGTTTGAACTAATAAACAACAATACTAAGCATATACTAAACAAATAAACAAATTTATACTATATAATGAATAAATAAACATACGAATGTAATAACATTATACATACTTAAAAATTAATATTTTTAAAGTATACCTCATATTTACATAGTCTAAAAATAGTAAGTCCTCTTTTTCTGTGTCCTGTGTTGTTCAGTATATCTGCCTACCTGCAAAAGATTGATAACCAGGTGGTCACCCTACAACAGTGGTTCCCAACTCCAGTCCTTAGGGCCCCCCTTCCAGAACATTTTAGAGGTCTCCATATATAAAACACCTTAAATTGCGCATGTCCGCTTAGTGTACAAGTCCGTAGGGTGTCCCATCTGTCATTTTTATGCTCCGTAGTGTGCTCAGCGCCCCCATTGCATCCTTGATGCAGTCTTCGGCGAAGCCCGCACTGCAGCAGGCTTCGCGCACTTTACCAACACAGAAGACCTTGCGAAAGAGCAATCAGACGAATCAGACGATGGATGGGAGGAGTTCACACTGACAGGCAACTTCTCTTCCTATGTCCGGCTTCCTATGTCAAGGGTCCCTAAAATCTGCACTACATGTGTCACGACACGGTACACTGGGAGGACGAGAAAAACCCAAACGCAGACTTAAATAAACAATACTTTAATAAACATGAACATACGGAACAAAAACACCCACGAGGGGGTAAAACATACAATGACAGGTACAAGAACTACACTGACTAACATCAATACTGAAAACACTAACTACATAAACTTACACAATATCTGGAACAGAAATAAACACTAGGAACTGGGAAAGAAACAGAGAATAATACCAACGCACAGAGGACAGGACAGAAGGGTATTAAATAGGGAGAACTAACAACATACACCTGGAGCTTAATCAAACATAAGGGAGCGGGAAACAATTGACGAACCCTGAGAGAAACGTGGACCGCGGAAGGGCATGTCACACAACTCTCTCAGGGCAGACACGTACTGTCACAACCTAATCTCTCAAACTCGGATAAGACGAGAAATAGAGAGATCAGGTCATGACAGTACCCTCCCCCTAAGGGCGGATACTAGACGCCCTCAGGAGGAGACACTAAACACAGGACCTAAAATTAGACAAAAACCAGGAAAACAGAGAAACCAAAACCAATGGTAGACATGACAACATAATCACAGGGTTGGGATGGGTTAACAGAAACAATATACATGGAAGAGGAGGGGGAGTAACAGTAAAGTTTGTATTATGAAACTCAGTTTGTGTCCTTACAGTCTTATGAGTCTTTTTGGTGGTATTGGTGACAGATGGAGAAGTCCGGGGGGAAGAACCAGAGTTCATGACAACGGGAGGGGGCTGACGTGGGAACACAAGGGGCACAGGAAGCACAGGGGGCTCAGGAACAACAGGAGGAACAGGGAGCACAGGGGGCACAGGAAACAAAGACTGAACCGGACAAAACGGTTCTGATCCGCAGGAAAAGGCGGATTCCTCAAAGTCCATCGGACGCACAGGTGACTTAAGACGCGCCGGCGACTCTGGACGTGCCGGCGACTCTGGACGCGCCAGCGACTCTGGACGCGCCGGCGACTCTGGAGATTTGGTGGAAGTTGATGGTACAGACTGCACGGGAGAGGTGTTCGTCCTCCTCGTCTTACGTCTGGGACAAGGAGCGGAAAGCGCCGGAGGAGTGGGAGACAGCATGGCCGGACCACCTAACTCCGAGGATGAGCCACCCGATGCCGAGTCCCAGGAGGCATGTCTCTCGCGTTTCCCCCTGAGACTGTCGGGTGGACAGGACACCGGTGGCAGAGACGAGAAAGGCCTGTCTGTAAGAAACACCCCAACTCGCCGACGCTCCGGGATGGTTGCCAGAGGAGCAGGAAAAGAAGTCCTTCCTCCATGGAATGCCCCTCTGGCGTTGCTTCCCCCGCGTCGTACCAGTCTTGTGCCTTTAAAAGCAGCATAATCAATCCTTGGGTCCAGATTCATAGTCCGCTGGGTTTTAAGTTTGGCGTTGGTATTCTGTCACGACACGGTACACTGGGAGGACAAGGAAAACCCAAACGCAGACTTAAATAAACAATGCTTTAATAAACATGAACATACGGAACAAAAACACCCACGAGGGGGTAAAACATACAATGACAGGTACAAGAACTACACTGACTAACATCAATACTGAAAACACTAACTACATAAACTTACACAATATCTGGAACAGAAATAAACACTAGGAACTGGGAAAGAAACAGAGAATAATACCAACGCACGGAGGACAGGACAGAAGGGTATTAAATAGGGAGAACTAACAACATACACCTGGAGCTTAATCAAACATAAGGGAGCGGGAAACAATTCACGAACCCTGAGAGAAACGTGGTGCGCGGAAGGGCATGTCACACAACTCTCTCAGGGCAGACACGTACTGTCACAACCTAATCTCTCAAACTCGGATAAGACGAGAAATAGAGAGATCAGGTCATGACAACATGATGTCATCAAAGTGTGGACTCTGAGGAAGACCAAAAGTCTGGAGTGTGCCATTTGGGACAGGGCCAAACATTCTTCCCTGCTGAAAAAAAACATATAACCATTTCAGAAAATTCTAATGGTTTCCATTAAAATACCAATAGGAACCATTAGCTTTTACCATTAAAATCATTACACTGTAGTGTGTTTTGGGCCATATTCCATTAGAACCAATAAAATTCCCAATAAAACCAATAGAATTTCTGTGATGGTGTCTATTATTTTCTGGCAGGGTTGAAGGAGCCTGATGAGTGGAATCAGGTGTTTCATATAACGAGACATCTAAAACTTTCTGGGAGGGGGCCCTGAGAACTACCCTCGCTAACGTCCCTCAGTCTGGTTCACTTGGATGTACGTCATTGCTTACATTGTACGATTGCCCACTACTGCAGAAATACTTGAAGTAGATTCAAATGGATCGCCCTAAGCCCTTGATCACATGGAAAGTGGAGACCGCCCCCTCCATCATTTGAACTGTGCAAAGTTGCTGAAGTGACGTCACAATCGTGTTGCATTGTGAGATATGGAGCCGCATGAAGTGTACTTATGAAGCAGACTCGCTCCCTCAATCAAAATTGAAGGTGCGAGGGTCTGTCCATACAAACTTCCCTCGTCCTCTTGACGAAGTGGAATGCACTTCAAAATGGCGACAGGGATTCCCAGAGGGGAAGTGTTTAAGGAATTTCGTGAGTGCTTGTCTAAAACTGGAGTGGAACACACCCCTGGAGTTGGGAACCACTTCCCTAAACCCCTATATACCAGGGGTGCATTTCCCAAAAGCATCGTTGCTAACCGGTTAGCAACTTAGTTGGTTGGCAATGGTAAATTGCATTGCAACCAATAAAGTTGCTAACTTAGTTAGCAACGATGCTTTTGGGAAACGCACCCCAGTTTAGCACCAGTTCGTAATTGCAAAGTGCTCTCAATAAGTTTTGAGAAGTTGCATCATTTTTATAGATGTAATTAAGTTTTATATTTTGTTATCTAATTAGGCAACAATTACAAAACATCTAATGTTCGTTTGATTTCTTTTTTAGGGTTAAAACGAATGGACCTCCACACTACTCGCACTGGTGGACCCCTAATGGCTGTAGAATTACAAAACAACATCATTGTTCACTGGAGGCCACATGGTGTTCCCTTGAGATTCAGTAAATTGTTAATTACAGATCTGCATTATATCAGCAATGATATCGATGAAATAGCTGGTGGTGCTCATGCTGTTGTTGTCGTCACATTTTGTGCCCATCTGGTTTTTCACCCACTAACATTTTATGTCCATGAAGTGGTCAAAATTCGTCAGGCTATTCTTGCACTGCTGAGCCGAGCACCAACGACTACTGTGATTATCAAGTCTGGCAATACTGGACACTTTAAGGTAGAGTTGGTCAAGAAGTATTTATGTGTCCATTATTAAACAAGCAGGTTATATTAATGATACATCTATAATGTAGAAAATGCATTAAATGACTAACACTTTGAAGCAAACTATTCGTATTTAAGGCCCACTGAGTTGCCTTGGAAGGTGCAACATTTTTTGATGTAGTGACTTCAGCTGCATCCGAAATCTGTAAAATTCTGCCTTCTGGGGCAGCATTCCAAGGCAGGAAGGCATCAAGGCATGTCCGAATCCAATGTTTGCTTTACTTTCTGACTCATACGATACCTTTATCGTTTTGTCCCACCATTCCATTACACTCCTA
Source organism: Misgurnus anguillicaudatus (assembly GCF_027580225.2). Lineage (NCBI taxonomy): Eukaryota > Metazoa > Chordata > Actinopteri > Cypriniformes > Cobitidae > Misgurnus > Misgurnus anguillicaudatus. The sequence continues at coordinate 6,619,392 of NC_073361.2, read as the reverse complement.
TGAAGGCTGTCCGAATGTGTTACCCATAGCTGCCTTCATGCTGCTGAAGTCATTGCCTCATGAGCCAGCATGGCAACAAGTCAGCTGCCTTGAGTTTCTGATGCAGCCGTCAGATTTTTAAAAAAAATAACCAATTGTGGTTGTTTTATGGCACAGTCCGGCAAAGCCACATTTGACAGCTTGTGAGCCACAATTGTATTAAAATAAATTCTCGGCACAGATTCACGCACACTCTTAGAACCAATGTGTTAAAAACAACACAATGGGTGTTAGAATACCCACATCTCGGTTATTATTGGAACAACACTTTTTCTGTTACTTTTAACACAACATGTGTTTCATTTTATGTGTTAAAATGACACAAAATGTGTTAAATAGCATAATACAGGGAAAAAAATTAGCACTTTCTTAGAGTGCATATGATCAACTCTATATATTACTGCGTTGGACTGGAGCACACTGTTTATGCGCACTGTTGTGGGGCGTGTAACACTGACACAATATCAGACTTTATTCCTCAACGGAAAGCATATTTATACTGTCTGAATTGTTTCTTATGTCCTACTTCATAGGTCCCCAGGCTCTGTCCTGAAGGGGCGGTGTCCTGCAGAGTTTAGCTCCAACTTGCCTCAGCACACATGCCCTGGAAGTTTGTAGTATGCTTCGTAAGACCTTAATTGATGGCTTTTGGTGTGTTTGATTAGGGTTGAAGCTAAACTCTGCAGGACACCTGCCCTCCAGGACCGAGTTTTGGCACTCCTGCCCTTTTGCACTATGTGCCATTATATAAGAATTACAAAATGTATTAACATATTTTAATTTCAGGTGCATGTGATTTTAGGTGCAGGTTCCGTGTTGTGTAGGAGGCGGGTGTGTTTAGTGTCTAGAGAGCATTTAAATGGACAGGAAATTTGTTAAGAAGCTGAAGTGTAGGATGATGTAATAAAAATTCTAGACTTTTTTCTTGCACGTGGCAAAATACATTTTTTGAATGCGTATATCCCTTTGAATTCAAATTTTGTCCATGTTTTGGACCATAGTTGCTTGACGCCGTGCCAGATAAGCTTCTGTCTGTTCCTTCTGGCTATTACCTCCCTAAAGTGAGTAGGAGACCTTTAGACCATGTCAGTATCTCCTATGTGTCTTGAGTTAGCCCCAGGGATGGAAGACTAAGGATAAGTCCCTACATTTTTGGCGAAAAGGTGGTCCTAGACTCCAAGCTGGGAATGCTGAGGGCTGCCCCTAAAGTACTCTTAACACACCAAAGACGAGTCTCGAGCGATTGTGGTCCTCGCCGCTTACTTTGTCAGGTTTCATAATCTGGACCTAGACTTTAGGGTCCCAGGTGCTGTTGCATTGACTGTGTTTAGTTTATACATGCTACAGGCATTATATGGTGGTGTGGGCATCTCATTCCCCAAAGAGTTGCTATGGCGACGCAGCTCGAGTTCCCTTGAAAGAAAATGTCTCAGGGTACATAAGTCTTCGATTACATCTGTAACCCTGGTTCCCTGAGAAAGCAGATGCTTAACGAGACACTGCATCTCCCTGCCATACTCCCTGCATCCCTGTAGGCACTTGCTTCTGCACTTGGTAAGCAAGTGTGCTTATTTGGGATGTCCTCTTATTCTTTTGGTCTGCGCAGCATCCCAGTCGTTATCTCATAAGTTTATTTGATACGCGTGGTTTAGATCAGTCACACCGAGGATTTTCTTATGTGTACATTATAAAAGTTTTGAAATAATTGCCTAATATTAACTCTCAGCAGTCAAGCAGTGCTTGTTTTTTGGCTCTGCGCTTATTTGTTTTTTTCAGATGCTGTGCAGATTGTTTGGCATACACATGTTTAAAGATGCAATTTGTATTATCTGCGCCGCTAGATGGTGCCAGATCAAATCAATAACAATGATGTTGTTTAATGACGCTCTGAAGCAGCGTGGAATTATGGGATTTGTAGTCTTTAACCAAAAATCACGTTGACGGATAAGGTAATCAAGTCTTATAAATGTTGCGTTTGATGACATTGTTTATTTCATTATGTAAGTTTATATGTGATGTTCAAAACGAAATCGTTAGTCATAGATGTTACAGTATTAGTCCAAATTCGATGGTTAACAAAGCACAGAATTAAGTTTTCAACTTACAAACTACAATGATTTTTCACACAATGTATTGACAGTACAAATCTTATTGTGAAGTGCCTTATATTGCTGTACAATACCTCTTGATGTGAATATCGTCCGCGGGAAGATGCGCTGATTACAATCTACACACTAATGTTGTGATCAATATAATAGCATATGTTTTTTGAAGGGTTACGAATAAAAACAACTCACCCATCGCGTAAAACACAAGCAGGATCAGAATCGATGTTGTCGCAAAGCTCTCTTCATCCAGATAATGCAACACCAAATTGATCTTCATTCTTTCTCTTGTTTTGTTCCAAACTCTTCTTGGGTCGTTTGGTTGGCCCGTACGCTTACGGGAGCTGTCTTTGCTGACACAACCAGCAGCAGACTGTAAAGAGTAATCCATAAGTCCATAAGCAAGCGCGTAGCCCGACAGGCGCTATCGCATAGTTTCGCATTTGTCCACAACACTGGGTGCGTCCGAAAACTCAAGGCAGTGACTTGTTGCCTCGCAGCCTCATTAGGAAATGACTTCGGAGGCATGAAGGCAGCTCAGAGAAAGGCTGTCGGACACACTTCAAAGGCAGCGTGTTAGAAATATAAACAGAGAGCGCCTTTGTGATAACTAATCACATATTTTATAACTACAATACTAATTTCTCGCTAGAAATGCAGTTAAAATGTGTAAAAAGTGAAAATATACCTTTATTTACACTACATTTGTGCTCCAGTCGCTTCCTTGGTCGCCATTTTATTTTTTCGAACTCGGCCACTGTTGTCATGTGGTATACGTCAGTAAAGGCGGTGACAAAGGGTCACATGGATATTAACGTCATTGACAGGAGACTGCACTGCCCCGTGTCAATGTTTTGAATGGCACTTTTCTCACGATTTACAAGTAGTTGAAAACATTACAGATATTGATAGTAATCAGCTGGACAAAATATATAACACTGGCCTAGTGGTTTTTGGACATTTTACTGCAAATATCTAACAAATTGCACCTTTAAGGATGAAAAATTTATAATCAGGGATGCAAACATATACACTTTTGTCTGAATTTGTTATTTTATGATAATGATATTACTAATGTAATGTCATTTGTAATTGTCAAAGTGACGACAAGAAACATTTCTGTTATTCTGTGTTTATACTATCATATTTGGTAAGGTGGTCGTTTTAATGTTTTTGAACAATCATGGCTGGGCCATAAGTTACAAAAGATTTAGAACCTCTGCCTTTTGTGTTACATTAGAAACATTTAATTTTCTGCATTTGTAAAATTAGAAATGGTTTTATAAACATGTATGGTTTTAAAGACATTTTGGAGCATTTAACCTCATCCTACCGTAAAACCCAACCACTTCTTAACCATATAAAACACAACACGCAAGTAAAAGTACAGTCATGGGTATTTATTGCAAAAATTTACCAATGAACAACAGTATGAAAGTATTACAAACAACTCGCATTGCAAACCTTGCGTTGTGAACTGAATCCATAAGATCACTTAGCGATGAAAAATAAATGAAAAAAAGTCTGTTACTAGCTTGATTGGAAGATGGCACTTGTTATCATGTATGTTGTATCTGTTTCTTTGCAGAGGGATGTTACAACATTAAATAGTACTTAGTAAATAATAACAAATAGATTTTTTAAGTCTTCCTTTTACAGGCCCAGGCTAATTATTTGTTATTATTTTTTGTTGTTTCAGAATATTTTTCAAAGCGACTGGCTTGCATTGCAGTTGAACACAGTGATGAAGGAGATGTTCAGTGATATTAATGGAGTGGTCTACTTGGACGTCTGGCAGATGACTTCATGTCATTATTTGCCTGAATACATTCACCCTGGTCCTGTTATCATTGCTAATCAGATAAACATGTTTCTGTCATATCTCTGTCCTCCCTGATATTATATATATATATATGTTTATACATACATACAATTTACAAAAGTATAGTTAAGTGTAATTTAGTTTTACTTTTGTTCGTTACGACGTAACATGAACATACACAAAAACTGTATTTCTAAATAAAAGAAATGTAAAAATGAAAGAACATATGAAGAAAAATAAATCCGTTTTTAACATTTTTGTCAAAACATGTTTATTGTTATGTTAGCCAAGGCATGGCAAGGCAAGTTTATTTGTATAGCACATTTCATACACAGTGTGAATAAAAACACTTTAAAATGTTAAAAAGAGTAAAACAGAAGTAAAAGTGACTTTAGTTAAAAGTGCAGTCAGTGTGAAGCAGCACAGTGCTCATTCAGTAAATGCAGAGTTAAACAGATGTGTTTTTAATCTAGATTTAAAAGTGTTTACTGTTGAAGCACATCTGATCTCTTCTGGAAGTTGATTCCAGCTACAGGTGGCATAATAACTAAATGCTGACGCACCTTGTTTTGAGTGAACCCTTGGTATTTCTAACTGACCTGATCCTAATGATCTGAGTAATCTGTTAGGTTTATATTCAGTTAGCATATCTGTCATGTATTTGGGTCCTAAGCCATGAAGTGATTTATAAATGAGTAACAATACTTTAAAGTCTATTCTAAATGTAACAGGAAGCCAGTGTAAGGACCTGAGGACTGGAGTAATGTGCTCAGATTTTTTGGTTCTGGTCAGAATTCTGGCAGCACCGTTCTGTATGAGCTGCAGCTGTCTAATGTTCTTTTTGGGGATCCCCGTAAGGAGTCCATTGCAGTAAGCCATTTGAGTTTAAGAATTTGTTCAGCTGATTGAAAACAACCTTTTCAACGATCTTGCTTATAAACGGAAGATTTGAGATAGGTCTGTAGTTGCTAAGTATGGTTTTGTCTAGGTTACTCTTTTTTAGGAGAGGCTTAACAACTGCTGTTTTTAATGATTCTGGAAAAGTGCCTGTGATCAGAGAGGTGTTTACTATTTTTAAGAGGTCAGTTTCTAAGCAGTTAAGTACCTTTTTGAGAAAAGATGTGGGGAGCGTGTCAAGGCTGCAAGTTTCTTCCAAGGTTTTTATATCAATTATGTCAAATTCAATTATCATGTTATTATTTTGTTTTATGGTGCTACTTAGCTGCATTTTTAAGTTATGAAGGTTTAAATCAAAACAAATCAACTGCAGTTGAATTGATATTAATTGGAATGCACAACCAAAATATGAGATTTCTGAAAAATTAAAAAAACGGAGTTATCTCGTTTTGCAACGAAACTCTTCATATGTAGAATCGAAATTGCCTTTATTGGTGAGTAAATCCAAATGTATGCATATGTGATGGACTGTTGTTCCATACCTGCGGTCTTAAATGCTGGGATAGACTCTAGGGCCCTGTAGGAGCCAGCCATATGATATTTATGTTTAAGTTAATTTAGTGACCCCTGCTGGTGAATTATGATATTGTGGTCTTGAAAGGCCTTGGAACAGAATGAGTTAAACTGCACACCTGTGCCAATTAGTGGAATATAGAAAGACAAAGGAGTTTGAACTTGATGTTGGAAATGAATGGACGCCAGCAGGCATATGGTTTTCAATTTATTTACTTGTTGATTATTTATCAGTTAAAACGCATTTTATTTTTTACTGGAATAAACCAAGAATCTATTGAAACCCCTGAGGCGTCTGAAGTGACTTACTGGAAGGCACTACAATGGCTCTTATTTACCCCTTCAAATGTAGAATAAAGCTTACCCGTATTGTAAAAATAAAAATTTCAATACGGCTTTACCACTAGATGGCAGCATTTACGTCCAAGCGTGTTTAATTGCCTTCACACGTGACTAGACAGAAAAAACCTGACTGGGTGAATACGGTATTGAAAAAATATAAATACTGAGTATTATTTGATACTAAATCCAATGGAATATTAATATTTCTTATATACGTTTGTGCTCAAAACTGCAAATGGATGTTATATTCTGAACGCTTGAAACAACGCGAGCTCTCCTAGAGAACGTGCAGTTTCACAATACAGGTACTGTAGGAATGATATGATTCAGACATCTAACGTTAAACCCTTTCTTTTATTTCAATGATATATGGCATGACAAGTTTAATTCCCTTTTACATCAATGTAATACATTGTAAACATATTAGTTTGTAAAGACGCGTAGGCAAGCGTGAGTATCGCATCCACGCTCGTGTAGCAGTGATCATTTGGCGTCGGCTCTATGACAGCTGCATGGTTTAAATGATTGTGAATTGACACGAAAAAGTGTCACTTTACCTTAAATCATGCATGTGACGCCAAATGTATTTAAACAGTCATGACTTTGAGAAATTTATGACACATTTAAAAACACAGTTTGTCAGAAGACTGCGCTGTCATTCACATAATCTTCAAATAAGAAGATAAATCTATATATCTAAATCGTATGCTTAGCTACTGTTGAACGGGAACACGATCGATTGCATTATGCTGTTAATCACTGAGTGAAATATTTTATTTTATCGTTAATTTCACACTCTGGGGTCGACTGAGGCGCGGGCGCCGCAAACTCTTTATTTTTCAATCAATTTGCAAAGAGACTTAGATAACTCTGCTGATTTTAGACACACAGATATGATTTATAGATCATTTAAAATGTTAAAGTGTCTAGTTTTTTTTCTGTCCAATCCCAATAAAAACAGAATGTTGTGCTTTTCGCAAAATTTAGAAAATAAACATGATGCGCGTTTGTTCTCTCTTAGTGAAGTCCTTTCAGAAACGCGTCAGAAAAATGAACTGTAACTTAACGCATCTAAACACATCTAAAACCTTGTTTATTTGCGTATATCTCTGCACAGTAAGTTTATTTAACAAATATTTCCTTGCATATTGCCTTCCTAACCAAAAAGTAACTTTGAAATTGTAAATCAATATATTGTTTTTTTGAATGAGTAGGCCGAATGATTTTTACATCATTTTAAAGAAAAAACTCTAGACTACTAGATTCTGTTTAGAAAAGTCTTGGGAAAACATGTTTAGTATGGGTTTTGTGGACTTATATCAGTCACATAAACATTTTGCTTTTTCAAAAACCATGCATAAACATTTTTCTCTCAAAAATACAAACATGTGCATACATGTAAACCATATAATATAGTAGCCCAGTTTGTGCTGAACACAGTGTTATGAGACTTTTGACATTAATATGTTTTTAAGCAACTGAAAAAAGCACAAATGTCAGTGCAAGTCAAAACTTCTCCAGGGCCCTAAAAAACCCTTAGACCCCAGAGGGTTAATTTCAGAGAAACAGTTGTTATAAGCCTGTATACATTTATGTCTGTCTGTCTCTCTCTCCCTCTCTCTCTCTCTCTCTCTCTCTCTCTCTGTGTGTGTGTGTGTGTGTGTGTGTGTCTCAGGAATGCTTACACGTATTGAAACCAAACTTTGTACATGAACTTGGGACTCCATTGTGAGGATGCACAAGATAAAAACATTCTAAAATTTTTCCTTTCACAAATCCCATTAGTGACCGCACCAGAGCAAGCATACTTTTGCTGTTTAATTAGTTTAATTTTGAATTGTTTGTTCAGATAACTTAGTTTAGCAAGTTGAGCAAACTTTCTAACAGGTAAAAAGTTCAGTCAGCAAAATTTGTTTTGTTAGCAACATGTTGAGGGCTAATTTTATTCAGTATATACACACAATAATATAGTCAGTCTACTAAAAATCTTTGTTTAAGTTTAATTATGTTTGTTCCAACTCACATTTTAGAATGGAATTTTTACCTTATGTGCTAGTTATGGAAGTTTTCAGAAAGCTTTGGCACTTGTGCTTTTTTGCTAAACATAATTGATGCACATTCTCATTGGTTTGTTGGTATGCAGTGGATTTCATGCACATGGAAAGCTGCCCATGAATTGCTTGCCCAAGCGATTAAAGTGTTGCTGCCAGACAGTGGGGTAGGCAATGGACGGGCCTGAAAGGCATAGCCCTGCCCATTACGATAAAAGACCCATTGAGTTATTACACAAATATTTTATTTATTAAAGTTTAGTTGTTTCATTCATTTTAACAGAATTATAAACTTGACTAATCTTTTATAATA